>NC_090961.1:11755458-12064922 GCF_040807025.1 Struthio camelus | reverse complement strand
ATAAAACTGCTTGTGGAATCACGCTGGCGAGCAATAACTTTCCTACTTTGGGGGAAAAAAATAAGTTTGAAAATATTGAAACAACAGTGTGAACGCTTTCAAATGGGAAGTGTTCCGTTCCTTCATTTGTAAACAAGCATTAAAACAAATTAATTTGTTATATAGCTTTTGTTTTCAGCCTTCTGCTTGTATATATTTTTTGAAAACTTTCACAATCTGTCTCCCCTTATTTGGTTTGTAAAACTTTAAAAACACTTCACTTTGCACATAGTCTTGCACTGGCAAAACATCTCTTAGTTAGCTTAATATGGAACGAAAAAACTTTTCTCTTAAGATATGCTTCAAGAGGGTAAGCTGATTCTGCCTTACAGACTTACAAAGAGAAAGAATTCTTCATTGCAAAATCTTCTATAACTAACACGTTTTTGGAGTGGGGACCGTTTTTTTGCGTAGCACCTAGCACAGTGGGTGCTGCAGAGTTACTGTTAGGTGTCTAAGTGCTGTGGTGATGCTCCAATCAAGAAAGACCGTATTTGCTCTTTCCTCCTCTGTAGTAATTCATTTGTGTGGTAGAGGAGGGAAATGAAGCTGGACATGCAAGGACTTGGTCTCATTTCACAGGGGGTTCAGAACACTCAAAAATCCACGCTGCCCCTGAAAGGAGGGGACTCGCTCTTCCCCCATCTGTGTTTCTGCTACGCTACTGCTTGTGTGACTCCACAGGGGTTGGATCAGAGAAAAACATCTGGCTGAAAACTATATATATATTTTAAGGGGAGGTGGAGAGTATGCTAGCTTGCACGGTGAACTGTACCAGGGAACAGCAAGAGCGTTAGTGCCTGCACAAGGTTATGGAGCTGAGTGGAGAAAAGAGGGCAGGACCACTCCTTTCACTAGCAACCCCTAATTAGATTGGTGTAAAGCAATACTGGAAACAAAGCCTTGGTGACTTGCTGATGGCTGTACATAAAATCTATGCCAGAGCAGAGAATGGATCCTGGCCCTACAGGCTAACAACTGGATTGTTGTTGTTCTTTGTCCAAGTGGAACTCCTGCTGTGCAAAGCCTTCTTTCTTCCTTTTGCCTTGCATCTTCATAAGCTACAATAGCAGAGCTGTTTTCTCTCTGTTGGAGGTTTCAGACAAGTGAAATTCCATTAAGATCAAGTGACCTATATCTTATATGGTGGGTTTCCTACGTCTGTAGGAGCCAAATAGTAAATGTTGGTCTTTTGTATATCCCAAAAGGCATGTGCTCTGCCACTCTGTGTTGGGCGCCCTCAGTCACAGTCTTCCCTTTTCTCTAGGCTCGGATGGAGGTAGATGCTGATGGAAATGGTGCTAAAATATTTGCTTATGCATTTGACAAAAATCGTGGAAGGGGGTCTGGCCGCCTGCTACATGAGCTACTTTGGTAGGTAACTTCAAGGGTTCACTAAGGTGCAATTTGCTGCCTGCAACTTGTATGTTGTTTATTTCTCTGCTTGTAGTATTTTGAGTCTTCTCAGGAGGCTTGCAGCTATACTCATCTGGGAACCCAGCACAGTGGGTGCCATTAGATCTTATTATAGTTTTGTTTTGCACTGGTCATTTAAACAGTTGAGTCTCTGTAAAAATGTTATTCCCAGGGAAAACAGTGATAGGTGAGTATAATTTGTGCGGACACTGTTGAAATCTGAGAATTGCTACCAAAACTTGTGTGCCCGGGGGTGTTCCATCTAAATTAATGGATGAAGACTAACCTTTTGTGTTCCGTTTGTCCTGTGATAAGCACATAACTTACTGGCACCAGTGAGAATTGGCAGAGCACTGGAGAGATAGAACCTCTAACTTAAAACTTTGGAGGTTTTTGTTCAGCCTTCTGGAAAGCTACATGAAACAGCGCTGAAGGTACTTTGTCTCAGCTGCTACTTCCTATTTTCTGTATTCTAAGAATCATTGCTTGATATCCTTTGTAGCTCCCAGTTAACATTCAGAGGTTGACTTAATCAGTAGTAAGAGGTAAGTATTCCTGACTAATCTAATGAGCTGTTAGTCTGCTCCTTTTAGATATGTTCTTCATGATGAGACCTGAGTTTAATTTTGTAGAAAATATGGTGTGTGCTGGAAAGAGCAGTTCTGGTCTTTAAAAGCCTTTTTGGAGAAATGAAGCATGTTTTCTCTTCAGTTTCATAAAGCGTACCTAGAAGTCACCACAGTGCTCAGGAATTAGCTGCGCTTGCTTCGTTGTTTCAGGTGACTTTCTTTCCCAAACTAGTCTCTGTGCAAGGGGAGAGAGAGGCAGGAAGAGTGTCAGAGACTCCATTTGATTATTATTGTTATTATTTACAATTTGCTCCTTAAGAGATGCATGTTATAATCTATATTTAATGTTTAATCTCGTTGCACATACAGCTTTGGTGAAAATTGTTAGGAAGTTGACTACAGTATACTGGGTAATTCAGATTGTCAGCTACTGCTAGCTGTGAACCTCGTACAGTAATAACTGCAGTCTATAAGTAGCGCTAACTAACAGTACCTTGAAATTATTCCAGCTGACTGTTGAAGGTTGTGTAGATGATGACAGTCCAGCTGTCTACAAAGCTCAGTCATTGCCTCTCCTGGTTTGTTTTACTTACATTAGGAAATAATTCTAATGTGTTCAGTTAGGTAATTCAAACTGTGCGCCTCCAGCACGCAGTGATGTTAAAAACCTGAGATTGTATGTGTAATAGGGATTTTTGAAAGTCACATAGGCAGGGTGCAGTTCTAAAGTTGCAAAGGCAAGCTCTTTGGCTAGGAAACACTGAGGATTTCAGGATTTCAACTGTCTTCGTAAGGTTAATAATATTAGTTCGATCCCTTTGAGTGTGTACTTTTTGCTGTGATCTTCAATTATCAGGTAACACAACTCGGGTTAATGCTAACCGGGCTGACTGAGTCTTCCCCGAGTATCTATGGAAAGCCTTTTGGCTACAGGTGCTATGGAGCTATTAGCTCTCCTAAACAGAGTAGCAACATTGTTCATTTTGGCTTATGGGAAAAGAGGGCTGTTTGAAAACAAAGCAGAAATGCTGTATTTTAGTGGAAAGCTATCTCTTCTGTGAGAAGGAGCGAAGATAAAGGTTTTGGCGGCCTTTGAAAGATGAAAGGGAAGGACAACAATAGTTGTTACTCTTTCCAGTGCCAGCCTTACTGCTTGGGTAAACTAAAAGCTAAGAACTTGAATTACAGCAAGTAGCAGAGCATAATTTACCTCCCCCCCACCCCAAATCAGCTTAAACTGAAAAAAAAACCTGACTTTGTGCTTCTGATTTAAGATAAAATAAGTGTGCATGTGTTTTGGAATGCTCAGTTAGCCAGTTAAGCAGGTATCGCTCACTCATGCAGTAAGCCCTCAAAATAGGGAGGTTATGGCTACCAAAGCTGCAGCAGTGACAGGAGTCTTCTCCCACTCTTCTCTCCAGGCCCCCCTACTGACTAGGAGTGAACTGCAGTACTAAGTGGGAGCCACTGTCTGGACAGTATAAGTTTTCTTTGCAAATATTCTTTCAGAAAGAGCTTCCTGCTGCTTCTCTTGTGCTTGCTGTGTTTTCAGTGTGGACTACTAGGTCTTCCAAAGCCACACTTGAAGGTCTCTGGCTAGGTACCTGCAGAATATGCCTGTCGTCTTTTACGTTCTTCTCACCCCTTTTCCTGTGTAGCAATATCGTCTGGCTGTCTTTTGACTGGGTGGAGTCTTTTGACTGGTTCCAATAAGCAATGGAAGCATTAGGAGATTACTCATAAATATCACTAACTATGTGTTCAAAAAGACATCTAAGACCAGATATTTTGTAGAGTATTTACCATCCTACTGCCTGTGACCTATTCAGTTAAAACTCCTGTTGGCTTGAATTGCTGTTGTCTGCACGTGGCACTTTTATTGTGGGCCTCAATCTCAAGTTAGCTGCTGAGAAAAATGAACACTATCCAGCTAATTCTCTGAAAAGTTCTAGTTTAAGTGGTTTGCCTAGTATCTTGTAGGAACTTGCATGTGTTGGGAGGCAGAAGCTACTGCTCTGCGGGAGAGTTGGCTGCCTTAGTGAGGCTGTTTTTCCTCTGCTCCGTTCTGGGAGGGACAAGACAGGGTTCTTCTGTGAGACTGTTCTTCATTACACAGTTCTCAATAACTTCTGGAGATGGTCCACATTGCACACTGGAGTGAATAGAGTGCATAGGTCTAGGGAGAGGAGTAGTACATGCTTGTTCATTCCAAGGTTGCTTCCTTATGTATGGAGAAAAGGGACTGTCCTCAAGTTGCTAGTGCTACCTAATTCTGGCATCTGGATCAAGTGGTGTACTGTTAACACTTTTACTGGTCATCATCAAGGCCCAACTTCCGTGTCCACTTTAAGAGATTTTTGCCACCTGAGGCAATAGAAGAACTGACAGCAACGTAGACTTATGTGGGTTAATGCAAAGTATCCAAGAAGGGTGGACTTGATTTGCTAGGGAATTTCATAAGTAGTTACTTATGGGAGGTCATGGGTACGGATCCAGAATTTGTAGGAGGAATGGTAGGCACATGCTATTCTGCTATGACTTTCTGCTGTCCCTTACGAATCTGTCATAATCCTATCGTTCCCCAACTCTGACCTTTCTTAAACTCTTACCTTTTTTAATCCAGTCCTTTTCAAAAATGTTCCTCAACTTGATCTTAGCCTTCCCCCGCAGGTTTGCTATCTGTTCTGAACTTCTCTGTCATTCTCCCAGGTTCCGCATTCATATGTATCCAATGTTTCTTGATGGTGCTTTGCTCTGTTCTTGATCTAACAAACCGTAACTCTTTCCCTGTCTCTGTATCTGATTTGTTCCCCTTCAACTGTTTGGGTCCATGTACTTCCTTGGTTCTCAGTTCTAGCCCTCAGGTTCTTGGCTTCCTTTTCCAGAGCCTCCTGTATGCTTCCAAAACTCAAAAGTAGCTTTTCCTCTTCTACTGTTTTTCCGCAAATTCCTTTCCATAGTTTACTTTTGTTTTTATCAAGTCTAGGTTTTTATTCCTTTTATCTTCAAATAGGAGAACTTCTGCCTCTTCTATGGAGGCCTGAAAGACTCCCTAACAAGAAGCTCCATACTCTGTTCTTGTACAGGGCTGCTATTACAGGAAAAATTGCTTTGCCTATGAGCTAGAGTGTGTGTTGTGTGGGGGTGCTGCATGTGGTGTCTCCAAAGGAATTTTATTCATTAAATTCTAGGAAGTTTTGGAGCACGTGCAAATTGCAGTGTTGTTCCTCCCCCCTCCCCCCCCCATATAATTTGGCCATATCTGGATGGATTTTAACAAATACTGCTCTTTTTTTTTTTTTTTTTAAGTCACATTGGAATGAATTTTGTTGTTCTGCTGGATAATGTTAGAACTTTGTTTTTTCTAAAAAAAAAAAAAAAAAAAATCCTGGACAAGTCGTGCTGTCTTAAAATTTGATGAGCTGTTTGAACAGAAATGTTCAGTGAACGCTCAGCTGTCAGTCTTGCATTATCGTTCTTGATTGCTGCCAGTATGTTGTCTTTGTGCTATAAAATTAATATAGATTGTGGCATAACAAACTTGTACTAGACACAATTTCCTTCTAAGCTTTTAATTCCAGATGGCGTGGGGATTCCTGCAGGAAATGGTACAGAGACTTGTCCAGGCATAAGGGTGCTTTTCAGTGGACTTGATACTTAATAGAGCAGAGAAAGGAGGGATAAGTGTAGAATGGAAAATGAAAAGTGTTAGAAGACAATAAGAGAAAATACTGATGGGACTCAATATGCAACTGTCCTCCTTGCTAATAGTACTACTTTGGTTTTGAGCAAGTTTTGGCAGATGTCTCTTGGTCAATTGTAGAGTCAGGAAGCTTGTGTTGTGTACAATTAGCGTCCAAAAAGCATTTGCCTACTCCCTGGTTAAACCTCTGGCCTGTTGCCTCTTAAACACATCCCAAGTAAATAATGAACTGTATGATTTCAAACCAGTGCCAAACTTGCATGTACAGGTGTCTGATAGAATTTCCTATTAAAATAATTTGACAATATTAACTTCTTTCAAGTCTGCTCTGTAGAACAAAATAATTACATAGATGCTCTCACAGAAACTGGAATGCTAGTTTCTGGAACTTTCTTTACAATAGTCTTTACAATATTAAAATATACTGTGATTGTCTTTTTGTTTCAGGAGGCTATTCCCATTATAAATGAATTGACTCAAATGTTTTTCTTCTGGGGGTAGATGATATCTGAAATAGTCACTGTAGTCAATCGGTGACCCAAGTTTGACAATGACTATTTCAACAGGACTAGGTAGCAGACTAGTAGGCTGAGTATCTTTTGGAATTAGATATTATCCTCTGCTTTTAGTGATGGAGTTTTGTTCTTCCCTGAACTGCAAATTGGTTTTGTTTCCTCCAGGGAGAGACACAGGGGAGGGATTGCCCCGGGATTTCAGGTGGTACATCTGAATTCAGTGACAGTGGACAACCGCCTAGACAATCTGCGCCTAGTTCCTTGGGGATGGAAACCCAAAGCTGAAGAAGTCTCTAGTAAACAAAGGTACTTCAGAAGTTGGCATTGGGGCGAGGGGGGTGGCATGGCACATGGGGGTGAGCTTCAGCCATCAAAGAGCTTGAAAATATCTGAAATACTTTTGCCTCTTTCATTTAGTGGTGTTCACTTTAGCTTAACGGCAGAGGCTTTTTTTTATTTGACCTTGGGCAACTTGACTCATACATCGTAGCTGCTTTGCCTGGTCATTGGGTTAATACTTACTGTTTGTGCTAGTTGTGAAGGGACGATACAACCATGGTATGATAGAGGTCCTGCTGTGCCAGATGTTGTCACCACAGTAAAATAGTAAACCCTCATTCTCTTCTGCTTGAGTGATGGTATTTGGGTACTCTAAATTCAGTCTGAAGTTTTTACTGGCCTGGGGCTGTCATACTCGGGCATCAAAATTCTAATGTTAGGACGTATTCGTTTTCTCTGTGACATAACCCAAACGTGTTTGTGTTTGGTGAGAGACCTATGGACTTAATATCACACTAGAAACTTGATGGTTTTCTTGAAACACTTGCAGCATGCATAAGATGGAGATATTCATAGCTTATTAAACTGATCTTGAGAAGGTGTAGTGAAGGCAATGATGCCATTCTAGCATGTTGTTTGTGGGAGTTCAAGAACAAGGAATAGACTTTAAGCCATTTATAAATGCTTTTGCTTGAGGGGAAATGTTTCTCAATGGATACTCTTTACGCATTTAGGCTAAAATAACCCTAGACAGATGCTATGTGTGAGAAGAATGCGTAGTCTGAGGCTTCAAAAGTTAAATGCAATGTTAACCGTACCTGCTTTATAAATGAACTGGAATTAATTTCCCTTGGTGCTTTCTATGAGTTTATGGACCAAATGTGTGCTTGTTTTTAAAGGGAACAAAGTCTGTACTGGCTGGCAATCCAACAGCTTCCCACAGATCCTATAGAAGAGCAGTTTCCTGTCCTGAATGTAACACGATATTACAACGCTAACGGGGATGTTGTGGAGGAGGAAGAGAACTCATGCACGTATTATGAATGTCACTACCCCCCATGCACAATGATTGAAAAACAGGTGTGTTCAAAAGAATTGAAAGTGAATACGTAGTGACTCCGTCTACCTTGTGTGTCCAGAGGTTTGTTCCTTAAGATGTGGAACTTTGCTAACAGTGATTTTATTTTTTTTTAGGCTCAGGTTTTCTTTGGTGTAAATTTTTAGACCCTAAGACAAATTTTCTGATGTGTTTAGGTTCTTATCAGTTCTTCTATGTAATGCTTGATGAAGATTCAGTATGGAAGTGCTTTATCAAGGCTTCAGGAAAAAATACAGAGATTACTTTAGTTGTCAGTTTGAAAGAATGTCATTTTGAATTGGAACAAGAAATGACCTAGTGGTTTGCTGGGGGAAGTGCAATTGCTGCACTGTGTATGGAAAGATAGGTGGAAGCATTCCAGATCTCTAGCGGACACAGAACTTGAAGGAGCAAGCAGCTGTATAAGAGAGGAAGGAGAAAGCAGTGGGGATCAAAACAGTAGCGTGCCTGACATTTCCCAAGAAGAAAGTGAAGTTGGTGGCCTTTATTCAGGGGAGTAACTGGGAGGAAAGATGTAATCCTTGTTCTCTACTGTAGGCAGATGAAGTAAAGCAACACGTAGTCTTGATCAAGGCTGGTAGAGAATGAGATGTCCAATGGCTGTGTCTCTTTGTGAAGCAGAAGTCCTTATCTATGGAGAAGAAGGGTTTTTCTTTCATTGTGATAACAAAGGCTGAGTAGGCTACAATCATTAAGTCCTGCACTCTGTCTTTTTGGGGAACGGCCTGCATTTGAAAAAGTGATCTTTTACGTTTCATTTGGGCCTGCATTAGAAAGCTCCTTGGATAACCATAAGTTTGGCAATGGTTGGGCATGTGCTGCCTTCCTAATCATTTCTGAATTGAAGATGCTTGGACTTGAAAGCAAAGCATACGTTGGCAGAAGAGTAGCATATAAGAACAAATGTGAAGCTGTCAAATATAAAGCCTGTATTAAGCAAGAGCAACTGCAGAATCAAACTAAGGCAATCACTTCAAATTCTTCTGATGCTCTGAAATTTTTGGTGGGGTGTTAATATTTGTGATAGGCAGAATGCAACAGACTTGATTATAAACCTATTTCGGAAATGAGATAGAGGTGCTACTTTGTACTGAGCAGGCTCACTAATGCTGTCTTGTGTTCTTCTTAGTTACGTGAATTCAACATATGTGGCCGATGCCAGGTAGCGAGGTACTGTGGGTCGCAATGCCAGCAAAAAGACTGGCCTGCTCACAAGAAACACTGTCGGGAGAAGAAACGGACCTTCCAGCAAGAGCTTGGACCAGAACGATGACCGGGTGGCAGAGGCCTCTTAGCAGCAGGATTCCTTCTCAAAGGCATTGGACTCTTGCTTTTGCACAGTAATGACAGACTGCTTATTGAAGCCAGAGGCACTGAAGAAGAAAAACCCTGTGATGCTTGAGCACAACAGCTGACTGGACTGAGCCAGCTCTGACTGGTGCTGTGGAAAGGGATTGGGTCTACCCTTCCAGTATTATATTCTCAAGCAAAAAGACTACTGTAGAGGCTCCAGGCAGGAAGCTTCTCGTTATTTATATGTTAATACGTTTGTAAACTCATGTACAGTTTTTGTTAGAAATTCTTGATAGGACTCATTAACTGTAATGTTCAGATGAGAACACATTGTTGGCCTAAAAGTTTAAAAAAAAAGAAGTCCCACAAAAAAACCTGTCATGTAGCAAAAGCTTTTCCTCCCATGTGGCTAGAAGTATCTGTGGCTGTGCCAAGGCCAGGAGGCAGGCTCCGACTTCAGCAGTTGCTCTGGAGAACTCTGCATGGAAGTTATATTTGAGAAAAAAGGAAAAAAAAAAAAAAAAAAAAGGCAAACAAAGTAAAGGTTGGAATGAATCATTGTCTGCTCTCTAGTTTTCTCCCGTTCCCTTCCAGCTGCTTTCAGAGCACAGTCACGCTTGGCTGTTGGAAATTCCTAGTCAGTAGGAACCAGTATACCAGAAACTAGAACAGTGTAAGGGGCCATCTGGGATCTGTGCATGTAGTCAAGCTACTGTGTCACTTCCTTCAGAGAAGGGCTGCTAAAGATCATGCTTTAAGCAACCAGTATTTTTAGAAAGCTGAACTGGCTTTCTTGTTATGAAACCTTTGTAGATAGAGTAGGTTTAGGGAAGCTCAGGTAGTCGACTGTGTGTGGATGTGGTTGCCCTCACGGCTTCCCTGTAAACATAGAAAATACTGTAGTGATACGCAGATATGTTTAAATGATCTAATATTTTGTAATTTGAGTTATTTATTCATTCAAAGAAATACCATCAATCTGAAAATCATTTTCTGATTCTTTTTATAAGTACAAAGTAAAATAATACGGGAGGAGAATTTGCCTTGCAGAGTACAAGCCTGCTTTTCTTTTCAGACATTTTATAATGAATAATTATAAAGAGAGAGTTTGTTTTCCTTTTTGATTTTTTTCCCCCTTAGAATTGTAAGGAGTATCGACTGAGTTTCCTGAAGAACTAAATGGATAATTTAGTAGTAGGTGTTAGTCTCACTTCACAGTAGAAGGATGTGAAATGCTGAATGCTTAATGCAGCCTTTTCCTGAATGCTTAGTGAAATAGGTGTCTAAACATTTTTGTAAAAGCTGTAACAAATTCATTTTCAATCAGGATTCACTTTGCCACTTCAAGTTGCAATGTTGGTCTTGCTTGTATTCAATTTGTTAGAAAATCACTGTCCTGGACCTCCAGTGTTATATTATGTTTCTAATATTTGCACCGGAAGTTCTTAATTATTAGCCTCGTGAACCCTTTAGGTGGCTTTTTGTAGTTTGGCTTTAAGCCTCCTAGAAAAATACAAAGAACTTCAGAAGCTCCCTGCTGGAAGTTCTCTTGGTAGGCGCATTGTAAAGTTGTGACTTAATTCATGACGATACTGTAACTTTTCTGTTCAGGCAGCCTAAAACATCCTTGACTATGAAGAAGCCAAGCAGGGCCTAATCAAATTTTCCTCTAGTAGGTGATTTTTTTAAAAGAAACATTCAGTTTAGTTGCTTTAGATGAACTGTACAGTTTTTTGATGAATGCAAAATGGGGTTGTAAGGAATACTTGTATTCAAGATAATCCATTGAAAAGGGCATAAATATTGACTCCTCTACTTGTCTTCTTAAAAAGCTGGTATTTGCCATGCCAGTTTTCCATGTACTGCCATAATCATTGTTACCAAATGGAGTCTTAGGGAATTCAAACACTTCTGTAGCACTGAGCATGAAAAATGGTCTTAGTCCTAATGTTTGTAATGTTGCTGCAAAGAGAAACAAAACACAAAGACAGACAGACTGCAGATGAGGTCCTGATCGGAAGATGTCTCCTGAGCATCAAATGAAGGGAAGGAAGGAAGGAAGGGTGATACTCATGCTAAAGGGTCTGCAAACAAGGATGAGGGGTGCTTAGGGTAATCCTGATCCCAGTGGATGGGGAAGGAAGGGATGAAGGAGATGGGAAGTGAAGATACCATTTAGGTTAGGGGTTCTATTAGGCTACCAACAGAATGAAAAGTAACAAGTTGCCAGGACCAGATAGTTATTGCTCAGGCATCCTGAAAGGACTTGAGGATGAAATAACACAAGTACTAGCTTGCGTAACCTTTGACTCAGAACTCTGCTGGAGGAAAGAAATGGCTACAGGGACTCTGACCTTTGAAAGGTCCCAGGGCATGGCGGTAAGTATCTTGCAGTCTTCAGAACTTTTTTTTTTTTTTTTTTTGTTTAAGCTAATTGGTGCAGGAATTTGTGTGATCAACGATTCTGGCAGAAAAGTTCTTTACAGAGGAGACTTTTCCCTTTTTGTAAGGGGTGTCACACTTGATTCACTGGAGTTCTTTCAAGGTGTCAGTTACATACGATCCCTCGTAAATACCCTTAAAGAAACTAGGTTGATGTGGATATCTTCATATGGACACGTAAATAGAAAGCCCAGGGTTAGAATGTGTGGTCATTACTCTCAGGGGATATGGGGAACATGTAGGGTTTTCAAACACTGGTAAATGAGCTGGAAAAGGAGTGGTGAGTTAAGTGACTAAATTGTTCAACTGAGTAGTATTATCAGTGAAGACAAATGAAGAGAAAAGGGAAGACTTGCAAATGATTTTGATCCTGAATGACAGGTTGACAATGCTGGATGAATTTCAATGCAAATAAAGGTAAAACCATGCATGGGGGGGGGAGGGGTAAAAACCCTCAAAACTATGCCTTCCCTGGTGGTCTCTGAGCAGACTATTTCTGCTGAGTTAGAAACAAGATTTCTTGATGTAATTGTATGAAAGTGTCAGCTCTATTTATCAGCAGTCAAAAAAGCAACTCCAGGTTAGGAATTACTTGGAAAGGAATAGAGAACAAAACAGACTGTTAAGACTATAATATTGAAGTCCCTGACGCCCCTGTTTCTTCAGTGTTGTGTGCAGTTTTGATGTTGCTGTCTCAAAGTTAGAGAAGAACTGGGAAAAGTTCAGCAAAAGACAGCAAGAGCACTATTCACTAGGAAAAATTCTAGGAAGAAAAATGCAGATGATTAAACGCTGAGTTCCTACCTCTTGTAGATGTTGGCCGGGCTGAAGGAAACTCATGATTTCTGAGTGGTTCAGGTTGTCACTGCAGTGGAGGACTGGGTGCTGGCCAGTGCCAGGTAGGCTCAGTCTTAGGGCCGAATAACTCCTGCATAAGTTGGTGATGTATTTGTTTTTGTTTGGGACTGCTGGTACCAAAACAGTTGCAAATGATTTTTTCTTGCATGGGGCTCAAGTGTCTGGTCTCTTCATGTTCCTCCCATTCTTCTACTCCCAGAGTCCCATCCTGTTGCACACATGTCCTGCCTGAAATCCCCCCAACTTGTCAGAGGTCTTGGACTTCTGATGGAGGATTTTGGAGACCGCACATCACTGCTCTCCATCTAAGATGCTTCCAGTAAGGGAAGAACCTGCATCCATGTCATTTAGTCCTTGGCCCTTTGAAGCATGGAATACGCTGCTCATACATGTCTCTGATTCAGCTGTGGACCAAGGCAAGACTTGGTATGTCAGGTTTCCTAGATGGGAGTATCTCTTTGGAAAAGGAGCTCCAGAACGCTGCTGGGGAGAGCTTGGTCAGAATTGCTGGACTACCAAGAGGAGTTGCGCGTGGAGAGAGAGAGAGCAAGAGCAGTGGGTTGGGATCAGGGTAGTCCGCACCTCCACACCCTGCTGTACAGCTGTGTCTATTTGTAAGCTGTGATGTCCAGTAAGTGGTGCGAGAACCTGCTGATTCATGTGCTTGTGGGAGATGGGACTCTTCAGGCCAGCACAGTCCTGCTGTGGCTGTGCCACCAGCTGTGCTGCCCTAGTGCTGCCATATCCTAGTGAAGACATGTGGCCTCTTGCTCAGCTCTTGGGGATATCTGAGACCAGCACGGCTCCTGCTGATTGGTTGTGCTGATGTCTCAAGACACAGGGAGGGGGTGAACTTCTCTCTGGTGTTAACCAGTTACAGGAGGACCTATGGGCTATGGGACCCTTGGACGGTGTCTGGAGAAAGACTTCTGTCACAGCCACCAAGTGGCAAATCCAGCTTGTGTCAGCAGCCTGCAGCATTATTGATCCTGTCTGTAACTGAAGGGGTGGACTGAATTTAGTAAATGTACCATGAAATGTTGATGCTTTCCCCCCAAATGCTCTCCTTCCTATCAGAGTATGATAGGATTGCCAGTCTGAAAAAAAGTCACAATTCAGGCTGATCAAAGTCAGGCTTAAGGAACACAACATCTTTAATACGTTTATTGCAGGGCTCGGTATTTACCTTTGGGTATCTGAGCCTTTAATATACCCGTAAAATTACGCTTTCGTGCTTTTCTCTGTGACGATGATTTATTTTTAAACGAAACAGTGAAGGTAAAAGAGGCAGCTAAAAGACTTAAATATTTGCAAGTGGCATGGAGACAAGACACCACGTTGGGGCCAGGAGCAAATGTTTACCATCTATCAAAACAGACTTGAGAGAGGACAAAAGGAGGCCAGCGTGATTTGACAGCGGTGTGGGGTGCTATTAGAGCAAGAAGAAATCCTTTAAAATCTGATCTTGTGTCCAAATGCAGAGGATGGAAAGACTAAGATTTGGCAGGTTAAATGTAAAAAGATAATGCAAAGGAAAAAGGGACTATGAGGAACGTGCAAGTCATAAAACTCATGCAAATAATTTTGAAGCACAGCAGGAGCAGAGGGACTGGCAGAGTCAGTAGACGTGGTACACAGTAAAGGAAAGGTCTGACCTGAAGATAAAGCACTAGCAGGGAAAAAAAAAAGTGAATTGTTTGCATATGTGTTCACTGTGGAAGAGCTGCAGGAGTTCGCACGCAAGAACACTTCCATATGGAAAGCTCAGCAGACAGTCTGTTTAAAACTGAAGTGCTTTCAGGAGAGACTGAGTTCAGACAAAATGAGCAGTAACAAGTTGCCGGGACCCGACGGTGCCACCTACGAGCTCTATGGGATCTCAAGGATGAATAAGCCAAACTACTGACTGCGTAACCTCTCCCCTGGTACCAGAGGCAAATGCAACAAGTTTCTAAGGTGAGTCTCAGGGCAAACGTGACAAACCACAGCCGGCTAAGCCAAGCACCTGTCCTAAGCTAATTCATAGACGTTATGATAGTGAACAGGATCAGTGGATAAATACTGGGGAGGAGTCAGTGCAGGTTTTGTACAGGGAAGTTGTGTTTCAAAAGCCTGTTGGAGTTACTTGAATGGAATCAACAAGCAAAGGCGTAAAGGAGATTTGTTTGGTATAGTCTGGTCGAACTTCCAAAACGCGCTCAAGGCTCTTAAAGAAACAAAGCTGCCCCAGGATAAAGGGGAAGGTCCTCACGCAGCTTAAAAGACAGGAAATATTGTTAAAGGCAGGGATTTTTTTGGCAGAGGGAAGTCACAGTGGATGCCCCCAAAATATTAAGAAATAAGCTGGAAAAAGTAATGAGTCAGGAGGTGACAGCATCCACTGAGGAGGTTATTCAGGGTGACAATGAAGGCTGAGTGAAGAATTGCAGAAGGACCTTAGGAGACTGACTGACTGGTAGAGAGGATGGCAAATGAAATTCAGAGTCAATAAACATAGGGCTGCTTATGGGAAAAATATCAAGCGATGAGCTCTCGGCTGTCTGTTTTCATTCAGGAACAAGACCTTTGGGTTGTGCAAAATAGCCCCATGGAAATATCTACCTGGGGAACAGCAGCAGTTGTCAAAACAGCAAGCCAAACTCGAGGAAAGGACGAGCGAACAGAACAGAGAACAGCGCTGCGGCAAGGCAGAAATCCAGCGGGCGCCCCATCCCGGGTGTGCAGTCCTGACCCTCCATCTCAAAAAGGGTCACGTGGCAATGGCAAAGGCTTCGAGAAGGGCAAAGAGGACCTCCTTTCCCCTGTGTGCTATGGGTGCTAGAAGATCACATGGGTTTAAAAGGAGCTTGGACAAATTCATGGCAGAAAACGCGAGTGAGGCCTGTCAAGGACAGCATCTCAGGAAGTCCTTGACCTGTAGGTGACCGGAGGCTTATTTTGGAAAAGTTATTGCTTCGCAGTTGTCCTGCCTGCAGACACTTCCCAGAGCTGTTGGTTACTTTCAGACCTGGAGGCTGCACGTGGGATCACAGCATCACACAAGGATGAAATCCTGTAAAACCTACGCGCGCCCGTTTATCGGGCGGGCGTGCTTCGGTCCGGACGGAGCCTCTTGAAGGCGAGGCAGCGCCTGGGCGAGCCGGCTGGCTCTGGAGGCGAAGAAGAGCAAGGTTGGTGCGGGGATTCCCTTCTTCTGGCCGCTCTCGTCCTCTTCTCGCCGGGGTACGTGCCCAGCGCCCCGCGCTGCAGCCCCCCTGCCCTGCTCCGAACCAGCTTCACCGCCTCCGCCCGCCGCGGCCGGTTCTCATCGGACACCGGCGCCGCTCGCAGCTCGGACGACCGCTCCTCGCCCGGGCAGAGGACGAACGCAAGGCCGACGGGCCCTCCGGCCTGGCCCGCGTCTGTCGCCTCTCCCGAGGCCTGGCAGAGGCGCCGGGAGCCCGAGACCCCTCACGGGGCCCCCCGGCACCGAGGCGGCCCCCGCTCTCGCCTCAGCCCGTCCCCCCTTCCCCGGCCCGGCCTCCCCGCCCCGCGCCGCCCCTGACCAGGAAGCAGACGGGCCGCGGTTCCGCTCCGCAGCGGCGCCGGCAGCGCAGAGCAGCACAGCCCGGCCTGGCCTGGCCTGGCCCGGCCGCCGCCGCCGCCTCCCCCCGCAGCATGAGCGCGGCCTGACATGGCGGCGCCGTGCCGGACGCGGACGCTGCAGGTGGTGGACACGGAGTTCAGCGCCGACGCCGTGGAGTGGTGCCCGGTGGAGGGCTGGCACAGCATCCTGGCCTGCGGCACCTACCACCTCCGCCCGCCCGCCGCCGCGGTGAGGGGCGCCCGCTCCCGCCTTCCCCCCCCCCCCCCGCTCCGGCCGCCTGGGCAGGGCCCGGCCGGGCTCCCCGGCCCCCCCCCGGCCGTGGGCCCGCCGAGGGGCTTTGGCCGGCGGTGGCCGCAGGGCGCGGGCTGCCGCGGGGCCGAGCGAGGCCCGCGAGCGCTGCGAGCTCGGCTGGCTCTGCCTGAGCCGTGGCCCCCAGCCACAGGCGTTAATCCTCCAAGAAGGGACTTGGAAAGCGGGAGCCCTGTGCCCTGCTCTTCCCCGGCGGTGCCAGCGAGCTGGCGGGTGGGGAGAGGTGTGGAGGAGCGGGAAATGCTGCTGAGCTGAGTCTTCTCCCCCCAATTTTTGATGCAGGCTAAGGCCGGAGGAGGCAACGAAGCCTGCGACCGGACCGGGCGCCTCTACCTGTATCACTACAATGAGGAGCAGCCTTACATCCCGCTGACAGAAATCCAAAGGATTGACACTCCTGCCATCCTAGACATCAAATGGTAACGCTGGCTCGCAGGGACGTGGCGCTCGCGGTAGCTGGAGACCTCAGTGTGCTCTGCCACTGCGAGGCCTTTTTTGGCTGTTGGCCTGGCTGCAGCAGTAATATCCACTAACTAAACTGCCCCCGACCTGCTGGAGGCAAACATATTCCTGCTTGTGCCAATGAGCAAGGACTGGGCTCGTTTCTGTGTTACGGTCTCCTGCTTGCTTATGGGCAAGCAGGATCAGTGACTGATCAATGACCGTGGATGTCTTTCGCTTGTTTATTATCTTTCCCCTTCTGTGCAGGTTTGTGGGAACTTGAGGAGCCTTAGGTTTTCTTCATGAGGTTTTTTTTTTTTTTTTGGTCAAGTACCTTCTCCTTCCTGCCCTAGAACAGAAGTTATGACTAAGGTTTCCTCCTTAAATGCAAGACAGAAGTGTATTCGAGCCTTGTTTAACTGTTGTTCTTTTAGGTGCCATGTTCCAGTTGCAGAGCATCCCATGGCTGGCGTTGCAAACTCAACAGGTGCTGTGGAGTTCCTCCACCTCACTGGAAGTGAGGTAGGTGGCTGTAGCGCCTGCTGCTCTTGAAGCTATCTTTAACGCAGATTTAATACATCTCTAGCTTTGTTAGCAGCGTTCAGAGACTCTGCAGGAAAGCTATATGTGTTCCAGGGCTTTCTCAGTGTGCTTAGCTTTTCAGTACTTTTTCTCTTGTCTTCTGACAACAGTTCTCATAAATTCCACAAATTTCATTGTGGCCCCTGAGAACCTGGCTGGGCTCTAACCATCTGCAGAGTGTAGGAGAGAAGAGGGATGAGGGGAGCAGAAGCAAACTTTGGAAGCTCACCTGAGAATAAGTATGGACTAACAAGTAACGTTGCAAAATTGTAAAAAACAGGGAAAATTTTTGGAGAGGGGGTTCTTTCAGTTGATGAGGGAAGGGACTAATCAAGAGAGCCGTTTCCAGGGAGCGGAGAAAACGGCAGCCAGTCTATGAGAGGATTTAGTGATTAGATCATTTCTCCTGTGCTTCAGGGCTCCCTGAGAGGAAGTAAAGTTCAAGGGGAGTTTGGTGGGAGATGGGAAGCAGAAGGGTGGAGATCCTGTGTGTGCATATGTTTGCCCTTCAGCTAGTACTAAGCTGTCATACATTGTCACGGGACATTTCATCTCTTCTGCAGTGTGGACAACTCCAATGTGCTTGTCTGTCTCTGGAAAACCCCGGCCATAGGTGTGAGTAGAACAGATGCTATTTACCTGCTGTCTTCCCAGTCTTAATCCGTTCCTTTTCTTTCCAGTAGAAGAACAGCTGCATGTTGGAGCCATGCTTCAGGGTTGATCTAGGTGCCCAGCGTCTTGCCTTGTCCTTAGACTGGTCCACAGGACGAGAACAATGGTGAGGATGAGGGAGAGAGTGGTTGCTCTTGGAGGTTGTGTGTGTGCATGTGTGACCATTCACAGACAAAACTTGAGGACTTTGACGAATGAGCTCTTTTGGCTTTTTGTGAAGCGGCTTAAGACACTCTTGTTCCCAGCTGTGTCCCAACACCTTTTCTAGAAGTTACTATTTTCAGAGCAAGGGTGACGAAGGAACAAGAGCGTAGGTTTTGGCTGCTGTAATAAGAGCAGAGACTAAATCAACAGCAAATGTGAGGCCGTGCTGCAGTGAGTGGTGGTGGGGGAGACAAGGGACATGTCTTCTGTCCTGTCACCTTTGCTAAAAGCAAAGACTGGAGCAGGGTGCAGCTTGATCCACTGGATCCAACTGAGTTTGTCTGCTCTTAGAACTGCTGAAATTGTAGTGTGAAGTTCTACTTAAGAGCTGCTAATAAGGAAATAGCATATGTAGGAATTTTAAATATGGTTTCGTGAGAAACAGGAGAGAATTGGTTTGGAAGTGGTTTCTTCATCTCACAGATGCTCAAACACTGGATATCAGAAAGCCTAAGAAAGGGTTAGGACGTGTGTTTTCTATAAGTGAAGTGCAAACAGAGTGTTGCATGCAGCATGAGGCTGGAAACTGGGCAAGAACAGGACAGTATTGTAATTAATGCTTTACGGCAAGTAATTTAGTAGCTTTTACTAATGAAAGCTATTTCTCTTTAATGAATAAGTAGAACTCACAGTTCTACTTTCTTGTTCCTTACATTCCTTCTTCCACTTGTCTCTTGATCACTGCCCTTCAAGATAAATGATAATTGCCATAATGAAAAGTCCCTTTAAAGCTTGTCACTGATGTATCTTCAGAGACAAATGGCCCCTTCTCGATGCTGAACATGCAGCCTTTGCACCTCGGTAGAACTAGTGAGTGGGAACGCGGAGCTGGGGGGGGGTGACCCCATCTCTCTAGTGTGTAAATCTAGGAGATTCAGTATGGTTGGTAACTACCATGTCATGTGGAACTGGAAAGAAGCCCTGAGTCATGTACCTACAGTTGCAGGTAACCAAACAAAAAGTATCATTTTCAAGACAGGGGTGTCAAAAGATCCATGTGCTGAACTGCAAGATTTTTGCCAGTGCTTTATAGCAAATTATATCCATAAACTGCAAGTGTACTGTGCTACAGAAAGAGAGCAGGAAAGCTCGGGATCAGCTAGTGCTTCAGATGCCTGTGATAGCAGAGAAATAAAATCTGTCCTCATACTCCAGGAGAGGGAAGAGACTCTGAGAGGTCCTTGTCAGTCTGACCTGGAGGAAAAAATTCCTTTTTACATAGAGTTTATTTATTGATTTAATATCAAGCGTGTCAGAAGTCAAGTTATGCATCAAAGGGAAAAGAAAGACCCAAGACTATGTTTTTCTTTCACTTGAATGTGAGCTGATGGCTCCCTCTGTGAGATCAGAAAATGGGGATCGTTAGTGCTGATGATTTTCAGATAGAATGGACTGAAGCTGAAAAGGACTTTGTAAATGCACGCAATGCTTCCACTTCACTACCAGTTTCTCTCAGAGTTTAGTTGAATCAAAGGTATGCAGTAATATGTTGCATTATTTATCCATAGTTTAGCTGTTGGTTTTTACTCTAGCAACTTCTCTAGGACAAGAGCTTTTAGTAATTTCTAACGTTTTCTCTGTATTCCACTGTAGTGGATGTCCTCTGAGAGTGATCAGCAGTGATTCAGAGGGGAAGCTGAATCTGTTCTCCATTGATGAATCTGCTCCTTCTGTGCATGTCCTGAACCAGTGGGAAGCTCACAGATTTGAGGCCTGGATTGCTGCTTTTAATTACTGGGACACAGACATTGTGTATTCAGGTCTGTGAATGCTGAGAATCTCAGTTGTGGGGTTGGGAGGTGGGTAGCTTATTTAGGGATGCATCTTCCTTGGGATTTTGCTTTCTGGGATTGGGTACACTGCTTGCATCACACCTCTTATGAGAGTGGGTGCCTCTGATAGGGGTGAAAGGCTTCTTGATCGTGGGAAGTGGTTTGAGTTAAACTGGAGAAACTGTATCTTTTAAACTGTGTACTTTGGCTGGCGACTGGAAGAAAGGATGATGATCTCCTGTGATTTGCAAGAGATGACTGGGAGTCAGAGAGCTTCTAGATTCCAGTTTTGCTTTGTTCCAAAATTTTTTGCTTAGCAAAGAGGGGTGGTTGTTCATGCGTGTTTCTTTTACGGTATGGGGAGTACTGTGAGCTTCAAATGATGTTTGGTATGTCTGTTAAATGCTCTGAGATCCTAAGGGAGAAAAGCATCAGCTCTTTGTTACCTGCTTTGCCTCAGCTAGAATTCTTCCTCAGTCCCACTTTGTGCTGTGGCACCTAGAACACTAGTGTCCTTTAGTCCACCAAAAAGAGGTTAGCCCTGCTGTGAGTGCCTGTATATGATTGCAGTGATGTGTCACTCCTGACGTGTTATGTAGAAGCCCAACTGAGGAGTCTCTGCCCTGCACTCCTCATTTGGATGAGGATTAAGGTAGCAATATTTTGTCTTTGTGCAGGAGGAGATGACAACCTGCTAAAGGGCTGGGACACAAGATGCAGTCCTGAGATTCCTGTCTTCACCAGCAGGAGGTAAGCAAGCTGTGTCTGCAACTGGACCATACAACAGCTGTTGTATGTGAAAGGTACCAACCAACCGCTCATTCCCAAACATGAGGATGGTGGTAGCTTCCTCATAAAAGAAGGGTCTTGATTTACGCTTTGGGGATTTTTGTTGTTGTTGTTGAACTTAGCCTGCCATAATTTAAATTATCTTTATAGAAAATATTGTATTTTCCACTGTTCATTCATTTGAAGTAATCTTTTTTTTCTGGTGGTAAAATATATATCATAGAATATGATTACAACAGTATGCACAGCTCTTCAGTGAAATTTGGTATGTAACCTTAAAATACACGGAGCCTTATTGCTGTGGAATTATCACTGTTGGGAGTGAAGTCTCCTGGGAATGCAGTTGCTTTGCTGAAACTCCGATGGGCTCTGAACAGCAGTGTATGGTACAAGAATTACTACTGGAAAATATTCTTGCTAAGAGGCTGTGTGGGTAGAAGTTTTGCTCTGGAAAGGTGGTTGGGCTGTGTAGATGGAATTCTACCTGTGTTATATCGATTGTTCTGAAATTTGAGTTCACTTTCCTGTCCTTCCCTGAGAGGCTTTGGTGAAGTGATGTAGAACTCCAACTTCAAGGAAGACTCCAGTCTCAGACTGTACATCTCTCTTTTCCCTCTGATGTATGTTGTTCTTCTGCAGACATTCAATGGGTGTGTGCAGTATTCAGTGCAGTCCCCACCGGGAAAATCTTCTGGCTACTGGCAGGTAAATCCTCTTTAACTGCTCTTCACTAGATGTGATCAGCCTCCTCTGTTATGTTGAATGCACAACTGCTTCTCAAGGTGTGGTCTCTTTAGAAATCTAGTGTGATGAAGACCATGTGATATTTCCTAATTTTCTTCTGTGCTTGGTGCACTGACGCAACTTTGCAGCTTGTCTGCATATTTACTTGTGATATGTCTCCAGCTATGATGAGCACGTGCTGTTGTGGGACACCAGGAACATGAAGCAGCCGTTGGCAGACACCCACGTTGAAGGTGGAGTCTGGAGGTTAAAGTGGCACCCAACTTGTGAATTTGTGCTGCTAGCAGCCTGCATGCAGAGTGGATTCAAAATCCTTGACTGCCGTGGAAGCATGGGTGAGTGTTCAGTAGAACAGAGATGTTCTATCCTGGTGCTGCTCTGCTGCTCTCCTCTCCTGCCTTCAGGTTAATGGGTAAGCTCCAGCTCTGAACTTGCTAGAAAGATCCAGATGTTGTTAACAGTCACAGAAAATTATTCCAGCTTGAGGTAACTCCTGTAGCTTTCTCAGACCAATCCTCATAGTTGGGTAAATATGCTGTCCTGTTATTTATGTGTAAATGCCTGGTAACTATCTTTCACAAGAAGAAAGCCTGTTTGCTTTGGTGTAAAGGCATTAGCCATTGACGTGGCCATTCCAGTTTGTATTCATCTTGATGGTACAAAGAGGCTCTTCTGAATGTCAGATGATGCTCTACTGTTAGCAGAAGTTACTGACCTGCTGATGAATTGGTTATCTCGCCTCAGAAAAAAAGTGCCGTACAATCTGGTTAATCTATCATAGCATGGATAAGCCTTTCATGTGAATCAGAAAGAATTTACCTGATAAATAGTTGCCTGTGGTTGCACTGCAAATACAATCTTGTATAAAATGGCTGCATTCCTGGGTCTCTCCAGGCCTTGGGCAGATTCACAGCCTGTGAAATGAGGATAGCATTTCTTCTGCATAGGGAAGGGAAGAACAGGTGGACTTTGATAACTCAGCAGCACTTCTTGATAGCAGTGTTTGTGACTTAGTGTTCTTCTTGATCAGCTCAGTGGTCCACTTGATAGAGTCAAATGCTCAAAGCCCGGGCGAAGAACACACCTCTAATTTATTAATAACCAGAACCTGGTCTAGCAATCTTACCAGTTGTATTAATGGCTCAGTGGAGATCACTGTGTGGTCTGTCTTTCTTGAGCCTTTGTAGGTGTTTTGAATAAAGAGGCTTCTAAACCTCATGTGTGTTAAACCCTCTTCTCCTCCTATTTGCTCTCTGAACAGGGAAAAGACAAGGCTAGTGAGAGGTGGCTGAAAATTTGTCAGGAGGTTTACCTCTGTTGTGAAGAAGGCAGTAACCGGTAATATGGGTTAGGGGAACTCTTCCTGTATGACATAGGCTATATGAGAATGGCTTGTGAGCAGTCTACAATGTACTGTTGCACAACTTGATATCTGCTCGTTCCATTTTTTTTAAAGCGGAAAACACAGAAGAATGTATCATCCTGACATCCTATGTCTTGCACAACTCCTTGGCCTATGGGGCTGACTGGTCAAGGCTTTGTCCAAGGGATTCCTTGACTGTGATACAAGACTCTGCTACTGCGTGCCAGTCTTCTGAGGAGCCTGCAGCAAAATCGGAGGAAGGAGATGAGCAACTGAATTTGCAGGTCCAAAACCTGAAGATAATTTATGAGTCTCCTACAGCTACTTTTGATGTAATATTGGATGAGGAGAGTGAAGACCCTGCCTTGCCACTCAAAGCAGAGGGAGGTCCTGACGTGGCGCGGGGTCCTATATTGGCTGGGGATGCTGACCTGGTTAGGGGCCCGGATGTAAAGAGGAGCCTAGATTTGGCTGGGGGTCACAACCTAGAGGCAGATCTTGTGTCAGTAAGAGCTTCTGACTCGGGAGTTCTGAGACCCAACGGAGTGGGCCTAGACAAAAGTGGTAATTCAACTAGACCATTAGACAATCCAAAAGAAATGAGCATTGTAGCAACTTGTTCATTCTATGATAATATCCTACATGTCTGGAAGTGGGAAATGAGCCTGGTTACCCCTTCGGAGACGTCCAGTACTAGTTCTCAGTCAGAAAACACAGTTTTACTTTAACCTTTTTGAAAGTCTGCCTTGACAGTCCCAATGGAAAGGGATAGAAAAATTCCTGTACTGAGAGCAACATCTGCAGCTTATGCCCTGTCTAATTTTGGTTGGGATTTTTCCAGTTGTTACTGTTGAGTTTGTGAGTCTTTAAAGGCCGATGCTGTTGGAATCATTGCTGTTTTATTTCCAGCACTGAGGAAAGCCTTTGCTGAGGAGTGTGGTCAAGCACAGACACGTTTGTTTAGTTTTCCCTGAATGTACTGGTTCAAAGTAGGACAGCATTCCTCTCAAAGGTTACTTGTTTGTACATTATGTTTGAATCCCTTCAAGGCTGATTTGCATTTGTGTGACTGATCTGTTAAGCCTGTTCTCCTTCCAAACCAAACCAAACCTGTCTGCAGTACTACATATAGAAAAGCACACACCATGTGGTCAGTTTTTCCCCGATTGTTTTTTTTTTTTTTTCCAAAAAAAGTCCATGAGTAAAGTTTAGATGTATATGTAGCTTGCTGTGCAATTGGTAAGCTAGTATGTACTTTGAGAAGATGCTCAAGGACAGTCAAGATGCTGACAGAGCAATTTGCCTATGGAGATCTTCAGTAGAGAGAGATTCTTTTTTAGAAGGAAATGCAAACTGACTGATATGACAGATTGCAATTCAGCTACAGGAAGTTTTGTTCTGAGCAGGGCCTTTCTTGTAAGGATTCTGGTGTATCTGCATAGTCTAATTTTGCAGCAGACTTATCACCTGGATATCATCTCATTTCATCACTCTCCAAGCTAAGCACAACCTGGTTAAGCATAAATTGTGTGGTCAGTCCTGCTATATTTTAGTGCCACACTTTACCAAAAATCCTCACACCTCTTGGTATCAAACTCATAATTTCTGCTATCCATAGTGAGATATTTAGGTCCAAATAGTGAGATACTTAGGTCCAAAGTCAAGATTTTTTTTTTAAAGGTCAACAGCTTTAAGATCAAAACCTCCAAAAAGTTTAAGCAGTGTTTCCTGACATCTTTTAAGTTCAAAACAAATACATACAAAAACCAAAATCTTAACAACATTGCCCTAACTACCTCCAGGAATGGCTGCAGAATTTCTCATGGTTACTCTACTAGCTTTCTTTTTTCACTGTGAAACATCAGCAAAGCACCCTGCTTCTGGAACATTTTCTCTGTGCTCTTAATTATCTTCCTAAAAACAAACAAACAGAAGTTTCAACTCCATAATTTTCTTCTAGCTTGTATGGTTTCTCTTTGAGAGTCCTAGAGGGTTAGTTGCCTGGAGGAAAAGAAACACCAGCAACAAGTATCTGTAACAGAGCTGTATCTAAAATGCGGTACAGCAGATGAGCATCTTACTGCTTTGAAACCCGTTTCTCAAGGGTGAACATGTATTTTAGAAAACCTTCTTGAGCACTGTTACATGGAGATTCACATTAGTATTGTGAACAAGAGTTTTGGTTTAAAAAACACACCCTATTTTTGGATGTTTCTAAAATAAAATCAATATAAGAGATTTATCTGGCTTGGTAGTTTTTATTTAAAAAAATGATTGGATTGCTGCTAAGCTTATAATCACAAAGCAATACACACTTTTTGTGTGCATTTTGTATAAAGAACCATACTGATCCAAGACAAAGGGACAAATTGAGAATACAGCGAGTGGGACACTGCGTGAAACATATGATGGCTACCGATGCACATACTTTGCTGCATCTCTATGCACTTCCTTCTTTATATCGCTCTTGTGCTTACGCTGTATGACATGTTTGCATATGCCTTCCCCCCCGCCTGCCCAAACCATGGATTGATTCTTGAGCCCTCTGCGCTGAACTGTGCCAACAGCAACTCCTTTACTTGAGGTCATTTGGGACTGTCGATGATAACACCCCCCTTCAGCACTCAGTGCTGCACTAAGTGAGAAAACCACTATCACAACTGCATCCAGCCCTGATAAATTTTTTAAACTATTTCATTAATATTACAGACCAGATGCTCACAGAGAGCACACTAAAACATGCTTCCTTTCTCCAAAAGTGAAAAAATGACATTGCAATCACATTCTCTGATGGTTAGGCTTTGCAGTACTTCATATGTGGAGAGCCTCATGCAAAACCACTGAATTTGGGAGAACTATAAACTTCATACATAGAACTGTCTCATAGAAGAACCAACCATTTTGCTCAGTGACCACCATACTTGTGTGTCAGAGAAATTAAGTTATTTCCAACTATTTAAAATATTTAGAGTAAGTGCTTCTTTAAACAGTTATACAAAACTGTCTACATAGGAGTGCCTTGCACCCATCTCATTTGATGACTAGTAACACTGCTTTTTCAGGTATGTATGTTAAAAGTAGAAATCACAACGATTGAGGTATGTTTCAAAATTAAGCAGCCACCTTGCAAAAATAGTTTAGAACTTTAAGCAGCTGCACTGCTAAGGAATAGACATTAATTGTACCTATTAACTCTATCTTCATTTAATTCAAAAAGAATGATTAACTTTGAAGCTTGGGAAAGCCTGCAATAATTGTGACATTCAATATAAGCTACAATTCTCTCCTGCTCTCCTCAGAAGGAGACCTTAGGGTAAGGACTTCAATTTACTTGTTGGATGTCCCGTTCCTTTTGTTTTACACTTCATTTTAGCTAGGGTAATACAAATTCATTTAAGTGTTCATTTAAGGAGCCTTTTTTGACCGCTATCCCTGTTGGCAGCAGCGGTAGCAGCAGTATCTGGCTGTACTGGGGTGTGCTGTTTCAGTTTGCACAGCTAGGAAACCCTAAACTCTCCCAAGGAGGTAATAACTGCCCTCTCTAGTTGCCCAAAGGTAATGCACATTTGCTTCACCAGCCTAGAAAGAGAATCTACCTCCTGCAAATCATCAGCGCCTCGTCAGTCATCTCTTGTCTGAAAATAGGGCACCTATAGGGTGCACGCACACAACACACACCTGTAAGGAAGGCATGAGATTCAAGTAACTTTCTTTACTCGCTGATGGGAAATTAACAGCTTCCCTATAGCAATTTAAATCAAACATTGCAGAAAGACAAAACAGGAGGATTTGCTTTTAATAGCCAGCGAAAGAAAGCGTCCCATGTTTGCTGGTGCAGAACAAGTCCCACACGAGAATGACGCTCGTCCTAGCGTGCTGGGGGCGCCGCCACAGTGCGGCAGCCCCGAGGAGCCCCATCCCTTGCTCCCTAGCGCACGTAGTTCTTGGGGAAGAGCTGGAAGAGCTTGCCCTCCTGCGTCGGCTCGAAGCCGTACTTCTCCAGGCGGCTCGGGTCGAAAGTGCCTTCCTTCACGTCCTTCTCGATGCTGGGGGCCACCACCTCGGTGAAGAGCTGCTTGGCCGTCATGGGCGGCTCGGAGCCCTCGGGGGCGCGGTACGAGACGTAGGGCTTGAGCTTGAAGCCCTTCAGGTCGGGAACGACGAACTGGGGCACCATCTCCTTGATGAGGATGAACTTCTTGTTGGAGGTGAGGACGCCCAGCTTCTTGGCCCCGCGGCCCTTGTTGTAGCTGCGGGGGCCGCGCTTGCTGGTGAACGGGGCTATGCGGTCGGCGCCCCGCACCAGCCCGCGAGCCAGCTCGCTCAGCAGCCCCATACCGGCCCGGCAGCGCCCCGGGCTGCGGCAGCGCCCGGCCCGCGCCCCCGACACGGCCCCGCGGAGCGGCCTCACCGCGGAGCTGCTACACCTCAGCGCCGCCCGCACACGCGCCAACACCGCCCGCTCCCATTGGCCGGAAGGCGGCAGCCAATCCGCAGCGCCGGTAAAGCCCTCCGGCCACCGGGCGCGCGGGGGTGGGCACGGCCCCCACCCCCACACCAATCCGCGGCGGGGTGGGCGGGGCCTGCCCCGCGCTCCCTCTGCGACCTTCCTCCGCCCCCTCCCCCCCGCGCCTGACCTCTGACCCCTGCTGGAGCGGCTCCGGGAGCGGCGGCAGGTGAGGGGGCCGCGGCGGCGTCGGGCCGGGCCGGGCGGCTTCGGGCTCGGCTGGGAGCGCCGCTGGGCCGGGCCGCTTCGGGCCGCTTCGGGCTCGGCTGGGAGCGCCGCCGGGCCGAGCCGGGCCGAGCCGGGCCAGCGGGCAGTGGGCGCTGGCGGCCGCGGGCGAGCGGGGCCTTGCGCGCCCCGGTGGCAAGCGCTGACTTGTCGGTCGGTGGTGGCTCGGGCGAGTACTCGCTCCTTTCCTTTCCCTCTTAGGTGTTTTTACCTTAACGGCGGCGGCGGGGGGGGGAAGCGGGGCCGAGCGCCGGCTGCGCCGCAGGCGGCTGGCTGCGAGGGGCGCCCCGAGGCGACCGAGCCTCTTCTCGCCCCACGAACACGGGTTAATGCTCCAGCCTCGTTTCCCAAAGGCTTATTTTTTTTCCCATTGGTGGAACATATATATGTGTATATTTTAATGAAGGTATAGCCTAAAGTTTGTTGGTTTCTAATACTAGAGTGGGGGGACCTGGTCTGGCAGGCTCCCTGGCTCCCGTGGGTGTTTTCTGTGTTTGTGGCTCAATGTTTGCCTGAGGACGTCTTGTTAAAGAGAGAGCGCTGAGGAGCGACTGCGTTCCCAGGTGTTGGAGTAAAGTCCTATCGTGTCACTTTGCAGAGAACTTCATTAGCCGTCATTACTGATAACGCTATTTGAAGCGGGGGAGGGAAAGGTGTTCTTGAATTGGCTTGTTATGCCAAACTGGAGGGGCAGTTCTTGTATGCTTTGCACTGTGGAGTTGAAAAGATTTTGGATTATGGATTACTGTTGCCTCTTAACTTAGACTTCTCTCTTTTTTTCTTTTTTCTTTTTTTTTTTTGTCTCTGCTATACCTCCAGACATGAATGAAGAAAGCAACAGCACCAGCTTTGAGGTACAGTGTCCTTTGCCATATTTATTCCCTTGTTAATATTTCTAGAAGCTGAAAGCTAATGTACCTAATATAGTAAGGTTTGGTTAATGTCTTTAGAGGCAGTGTTTTTATCTTGAAAGAGCATTTCCTGATGCTTTATCCTTCCAAAGCTTTCAAGATTTGTTCCAGTTTTTGTGTTTTGTGATTGCAAACCATCCACTCTTTTTTTTCATATTCTAAATTGGTAGCAGGATGACACAATTTAGGTACCTCTTGCTTGAATAGTACATTTGTAGCCTGAACAGGTAAGAACTGCAGAATTCTCTGACAACTAGCTCTTGTGTTTATTCTTAATCATAAATAACAAACTTGCAGTCCACCAAGTCACGTGGTGCTTTTAGAAGTAATGAAAGATAAGGCCTGTGATAGGAAATAGTTATTCTAAGAACTGAAATACATATGCAGCATGCTTATACATGGCTTGAAGGTGTTTTGTAAAAATCCAATATCTCTAGTCAGAATGTAGGCATGTGGATTGGTGTGCTTGTAAGCTACAAGGAAGTCTGATATTCTGGACAATACTAATTTTAAGGTCATGCTTTTTCTGCTGATAAGTGTTTTCTACCCCTCCCTAAACGGAGTATGTCTCACTGTTTGCTTTTAATTGCAATATGAAGTTGTTAAATTCTCAGCAGAGCTGCTTGTTGTTTTGTGCTTGGTACCCTGCATGGGTGTGAGAATTCTTTAGGTAGCTGTATGTGTTAATTATTGTGAAAAACCATTAAGAGAACATTAACAATTCTAAATCTTCCTGAATGTTAATTTTCTTGGAAAAAGCACACATGTTGTTCATGATAATATATACTCTTAGCATATTACTGCTTGATTTTTCTGATGCAGCAAGCGTCTTTTCGGGGTTGTTCAACAAGCTTTTTGTGGAGTTTGAGAATTGTTGAGGGTGTATAAGGGATGTGTAAAGTCCTTGAATTTAGGTGCTGATTGTAGCCGTGCTAAGAGGCGTGAAGGATCTGTTCTGCGGACTTGGGCTGATGAGACTGTAGGACTGGCGATACAGCGGTGACTTCCGTAGGATACCATCTTGTTATGAAGAACCGCTCGTGTGTCTCGGGCATCTGGGAGGTTGCAACCTGTCTACTTGCATTCTCTTGTTCTGTGTATCTATGGTTGCTGCTGCTTTGCTTTCCCTAAAGGATTGCCTCTATGCTTTAAAATGAAAACCCACAGAGCTCTGTGACCACAGTCGTGGTAGGAATGTTGATGGTTGCAAACACTGGTGCGAGCACCTTATAAGACCCACTTCATCTTTCTTGGAGGTCTGAATTTCTTCTTTCCCTTTTCGCCTTTCTCTGAGGCATGAGGGTTGTGTGTGTGCACGTGTGTGTTTTATTCTTTTGCTCATGAATTTGTTTATTCTCCTCATATAGCAACAACATTGACTGTCAGTTGGTAGCCAGTATTTTCCTTATTGTACGGATCAGTGTGATCTCAAATAATGAAAACGTACTTATCCCTGATGCTGTCAAGGGGGAATGTGTTAAATGTCCACATTAGACTTTGACAAAGAACAGTGAGTTCTTATATGGATGCGTTGTATTTGTTGCTAACAGGTTTTCAACCTTTTCTTTGTTGACGTGACTTTGCACTGCAGTATTTGGGTCCACTGCAACCCCACTAATAATAATCCAACATTAATCATGATAAAATTCGTTTGACTAATGGCAGGAGGATACAGTGTTGATATCTTCTGTTAAAATGGCATAAAAATAGTCTTTTTGTATACTTAAGACAGTGATCCACCCTTTTTTGACTCGTCAGGCAGCAGTTTGTTTGGACTGTGGAACTGGAGGGAACTTCACGAGAGGGACTAGTTTGGTGACTGTCAGGGTGCAGTTCTATTTTTCTTTTGGTGGCAAAACGAGATTAAGATGTCACCCAGACCTGAAAGCAAGGGCAGAAGCAGGGACCAGAACTGCACATAGTACTTAGGATACAAGTGCTTATACAGTTCAAGTAAGATTCAAGGCTTGCAGGGTGACACATCTGTTCTTGTACTGAGTTTGTTTCCTAGTTGTTCTTCCCAATTACTTTGTCGTATCCCCCAGCTGGGACTGTTTAGTGTGGAGAAGAGAAGACTGAGGGGGAATCTGATCAACGTGTACAAGTATCTGAAGGGGAGGTGTCAAGAGGATGGGGCCAGACTCTTCTCACTGGTGCCCAGCAACAGGACAAGAGGCAATGGGCACAAACTGAAACACAGGAAGTTCTGTCTGAACCTGGGGAAAAACTTCTTTCCTGTGAGGGTGACAGAGCACTGGAGCAGGTTGCCCCGAGGGGTAGTGGAGTCTCCTTCGCTGGAGATATTCAAAACCCGTCTGGATGTGATCCTGGGCAATATGCTCTAGGTGACCCTGCTTGAGCAGGGGGGTTGGACTAGATGATCTCCAGAGGTCCCTTCCAACCTCAACCATTCTGTGATTCTGTGACATTGGAAAGTATAATAAAGTGGCATTGTATGTGCCAGACCAGACTGTGAGATATTGTTTCAGAGGCTTTTTACAATGTGTGTATATGTCTTCTGAATAAATTTCAGTTACGAGAAACTAATTTCACCTCACTTTTCATGCTAGGCTGGGTTACCAGGAGGTAGAACACGAATTCTTCAGTTTGTAGAAGACAGAATACAGAGCACTATGGTAAGTATAGTTTGCATCAATCAAGTGAAAAAGCGTGTGTGTGCCAATAGCGTGAACCTTCCTGTAAGTTCCCAGAACTTTACTAAGGCACAATCAAAGTCTGAGTAGGCTGAAAGTTTGTTTGATTCTTCACCGATGCTACACATAGGGCAGGAGTTAATTCCTATCACTTCATTGCACGTGCATTTAGTTGATCAGCTCGTAGATCTTCAGGGGGAAAAAAATGCTGAATATTCTGCCCACCTGAGTTTAGGAAGGAAACTTTGACACATTTTAAATTTAAACTTGTTGCGCTTCCATGGAACATTTTAGTTAAAATCAGTATTTATGAACGTGCTTGACGTTCGGGTATCTTACTAAGCTAGGTGTTCTTCAGCTCTCCAAAAAACGCTATTTAACAATTTTTAACTTTAAAAGTTGTTAATTTTTCCCCCTATAAATTCTTCTCACAGCTGACTGGAATTGCAATTGGAGCTGCAGTAGCGTTATTCCTTATAGGAATTGTTGTGTTTGTCGTTTACAGAAGAGTGAAACAGTCTAGTAAGTACTTCTCAGCTGTGTATGTTGTAAAAACAGTTTTCTCAGTGGGTTATCTTCCTTTAGTATTTTCTTACTATTACGTGGTAGATTCCGTGCTCACAGTAGGTGCTTACTGTGAAGAGAGTGGTTCATGCAGGAAAACAGCTTTAAAAGGACAAAGAGCTTGTACTGATTCACTTACACAGATCTGAATGTAGAATTCCTGTCTGCGATGTGCAGGGCACTGGGGATTTTTTATTTAAGTTGGTGTGTAAACAGTTTCAAGCCTGATGTGATTTCACTATTGTGATAATGGAGCGCAGGTGAATTTCTCTTTTTGGGAGATAAAATTAACTGATCTTTGTATCTATTTAGAGTGCTTTTTTAACCTCCTTTAGTGATTAAAGCAACCATTCCTTAGCCTGGCTTGGCTAACCGGAGTTGGGTAATCTTGTATTAATTTAGGTTCCAAACTCTGGGTATGCTATCTTGCTGCTTAGTAGCCATGACCTGGAACTGTTATGGAGGTAGAAAAGTTGATAATGTGTGCCCTTTGTTCTTTCTCCTTAATGTAAAGCTGCAGATGGTTTCTGATATGATGCTTCTGTGTTCTAGAACAACTGCAACCACATGTGCCTCAATACAGATTTCGCAAGAGAGACAAAGTGATGTTCTATGGGCGGAAGATCATGAGAAAGGTAAGAACATCTGGCATTGGGGAGGAAAGTAAAGATCAAAATCCAGTTTGGAAAGCATTGTAAAGGCTGAAGTACTTCACCTGCTTAGCCTGGCCCAGGACCTTCAACCTATTCGATTATTATTCTAAAAGATCTCTTTAAGAATCTGTTTCTACGTGGGTCTAGTTTGATTCTGACTGTTTAGTTGGTTAAATCCTTTAAGATTATGACTGCCTATTTGATTTTTTTCCCCTGTAATTGACAGTACCACTATGTTCAGAAGCATTCATCTTTTCACAGGTGTAGGGAGTGACAATGTCAGTGCAGAGATTTTGCGCTTGGTTTTGTTACGAGCTTGCACAGTAAGACCTGGAGCTCAGGAGGTTGAGGTGACTTTCTTACTAAACGTTTCCTGTACTAAAATCTATATGGGAACCTTTTGGAGCTCCTGGCCCACTTTTAGCAAAGGTGATGCTATTGATAAGACTGGCTTTGAAAAGCTGCCTCTTACACAGACAGGGACTCTCCCTCTGAGTAGGAATGGGACTGGCCTTTTTTGGGACCACAGGCAGAGTGTGGGTAGGGAGGTCTTAACTGCTCTGCAGGGTAGTGTGCTTGGGTCCAGGTGTGCCCTTACATTGTTGGTGTACTTACAAACAACGCACGTAGGAAAAAAGATTCTGGTGAGTAACCTTTCTTTGTTAGTCACATGCAGTTGAGAAGTAGCAGGTTTGAACTACCATAGCAGGTTTCTGCCTCATAGGCTGCAAAACTTAGCTGAAATGCATTCAGATATTTAGACTTAATGATTTAAGGAGGAAATCATTCCCTTAACCTTGCGTTTACATTGCAGATTGGCTTCATGTAGAACTTTGTCAATGCAAAGAAATAAAGTGTTGCTAGCAACCTGTTAATTTTAGTGTTCTTTAACAGTCATTTATATCTATCACAAACAAAGATGCTTAGAATTCCGTATGGTAAAATAATTTTAGCTATTTTTTTGTTTTGGGGTTTTAGACCTTGCTTTCTGCTTTTATTACTGAGTGAGACACAGAATATTACAAACTAAACTCTGATTGTCCTTTGTGTATTTTGGTAAAATACCAAGCTTTTATTTAATGATTCTTGAAAGGCCTAATGGAAAAAAGTGAGTCTCTAAAACTTTTTTTTTTTTTTGGGGGGGGGGGTGAGGGGTGAGGGAAACATTTTCCTGGGATTCAATTTCTTTAGAAACAAAAGGAGAGCTGGTGATGGTTTGAAATGTTTTCTTGGTCTTGCAGTTGTTGCATTTCTCCAGAAGGTGGCATTCAGTTACTGTTAAAATTAAATGAAAGCATTATTGCATGTCCATGTGTTGCTATGATTTGTCACCAGCTCAAAAGTGACTCAGGCCCTAGCTTGTTATCATTACAGGCTACCATAGGAATACTGATGCTTTAACTATTACTTCTGTCTAATGTTCTTGAAATAGCCCGCCCTCCCCCCCCCTTTTTTTTTAAATCATCCATTACCACTGTAATAGTTGCTTATTAAAATGAAAATGTACTTTTTTTTTTTTAAGGGGAAAAAAAAAAAGATCCTGGATAGGTGTTGTTCCAATGCTCCTGTATCACTTTGCCCCTGTTCTAAAGACCTGGTAGATAAGTGGTATCCTTTTTAGGGTCAGAACTAGTGTTCTGTATCTATAGCTCTCTCTGTTTTTTTTAGGTAATGTTTTTGTTTTCCTTATCTCCTCCTAGGTTACAACTCTTCCAAACTCTCTGGTTGGGAACACGGTGCCTCGCCAAAGGATGCGGAAGCGAGCAAAAGTTTTATCTTTGGCTAAAAGGTACTTGGGCTTCTGGGGATGAGAGAATTTTTGCCGCGGAGCCTACAATGTGAGATATTACAGGAGATACTGGGACCTCTCTCTTCTCTTCTGTTTCTTTGTGGTGTGGAACCTATCCCTAGCGTAGCTCTTTTCCATAGCTGCTGTTCTTTTGCAGTCATTTGATGTGTCAGCTTTATGTCAGCCTAGTATTTTGCTGGGAAGTTTGTTGAAATAGAGTGGCTATCCACACAGTGCTGTCTCTAGTTTTAGTGAAGAAAGAAAGGAGCAGTCGGAAAGTGGGCTGCTGCTGTTGTGTCTACTTGATAATGTGTAACATGGTAGGGTGTATGTTTAGCATTGCAGTCCCTACACTGTCACAGTGCAGCCTATTGTTAAGATTGAAAGGACAAGACTTCCTGATTTTTGATTTCTGTTTATTTTTGCTTTTCTTTGTAGGATTCTGCGTATTAAGAAGGAATGTCCAACTCTGCAGCCAAAAGAACCACCTCCCTCTCTGCTAGAGGCAGACCTGACTGAATTTGATGTAAAGAATTCCCATTTGCCATCAGAAGTACTGTACATGCTTAAAAACGTTAGGTAATGTCAAATAGAAAAATAAGTTTGACGTTTGGTTTTACGGTTGTTCAAGTGATCTAAATACTTGGTAGTTTATATAAGTGTTAAGTTTTACCATTGTGTGGTCAGACTCTTTAAGCAGTTGACTGAAAGTTCATCTGAGGGTAAGGAGAGAATAAATCTAACTTCTTACTTTCTGGAAATGTTAAGAAAATAGCTGAGTGCATAAAGAAAAAGATAATTTGCTCCGAATTTGGAGATAATGATGATAAGGCTTTTCTAACTTGAACAAGTTTCTGTTAATACACTTTTTTTTTGAATTCCCATTAGACTGTATCAGACCTTTTTTGGTACAAAAAGGCACCATAGTTGGGAAATGTTAATTGGATACTAGATTGACAGCTCTCTAAACTGCAGATTTTTTTTTCCCCTTCTCTGGCTGAGAAGGTTATATGGTATGGTCTTTGTGCCCGTTCAGTCAGTGGTTGTATTGCTTACACAGGAAAGATGAGATTTTCAGCTCTGTAATGTTCAGCCTTTTCTGTTAGGATTCAGTTAGTCCTGAAGGTCATAGTTTTTGACTTTTTAGTAGCCTAATAAAGTTGCTGTTTAGGTCTTCTAAACTTTCTACTGTGAAATTATGATCTCCTATGACTAATTAATGTTGCAGTAAAACTTGATTGATTGATCCTGTTAAATGTGAGCTAATGGAGCTGTATTAAAGGCCCCATTTTGTGCTGTGCACAGAATGATCCAATTTAAGACTGGTATTTTTCTGTCTGCCTGGTGTTGACTGACTAGTTTCAGTACTGCAGGAGTCCAGTTGCATATTACCTGCAGAAGACTTAGTATTCCAAACTTACGAATAGTTCAGGTGCTGAAAAAAATGAGGGAAAAACTCCCCATCTTGTATGTGCTGGTTACATCGCCAGCATAGCCGTGCTAAAAGGGAAAGTTCCAGAGGGTGACCTTTTTTTCAAAAAAGGTGTGAATCTATTGTAGGTTTTTATATTTCTTCCCCTTCAAAAGTCATGCTAGTGTTTTGTAGGGGACTGGATATAGTTCCTTCTGAGTCTGCTGGCGCTGGCCAGAGTGCTACTCAAAAAGGAACTCCAGTATTTACAATGTTCAATGTTCACTTTACTTCTGTGCTTCTGTCTCGGAGTTCTTCCCCTTTCTGTGGTGCTGTTGGACTACTATGCTACAAATACCTCTGAGGTTCCTCTGCCATTTGTGCCTGAAAATTTGCTAATTTAGGAAGGATATTGCAAGGGCAACGATAGTCTTAAGTCTCTCTCTGCAGAAGAGAGAAAAAGGTTAATATTTTATTTTCCTTCCTGCAGAGTTCTTGGTCACTTTGAGAAGCCTCTTTTCCTGGAACTGTGCAAGCACATGTTCTTTGTGCAATTGCATGAAGGTGAATACATCTTTCGTCCTGGGCAGCTGGATAACAGCATCTATGTCGTGCAGGATGGCAAGCTGGAAGTTTGCATACAAGAAAGTGTAAGAATAAACGGAGCTGTGATTCTTGAGATAAATCTGTTGGTATAGCGTATAGGTTGGCATGAATTATTGAACGTTGATTAAGCTTAAACATTTGAATCGTACAGTGCTTTGGAGAAGATTACTTCCAACCTTTCAGGGCCACAATATTTATTAAGGTCAAGATTTTGAGCTGTGATCCCCCATGTCTAAAATAAGTGAGGTAGACACAACTCTGATCGGACATTCTCAAATGTCCTCGTGGTCTCTAGCTGCATTTGGATGGTGGATGTATAAAATGGTTAGGTATACAAAGCAGGATAGTGGCAGTAGGAGAGACCGAGAATGCTTCACCCCCAAATATTTTAGCCTGGTGGTTAGGGGAATTCTCCTGGGAGGTGGAAGATTCAGATTCACTTCTGGTTAGACAAGGACAAGAAATGGCCACTTGTGTCATGGGTGAGTCCTAAAATGTTGGGCACTAACCCTTAAAATCCCTTCTGCCGATTATTTATTTTTTTCTCCTCTTTTCCTGACTGAGCTGTTTGAGTTAAGCTTTAAAATGTGAACAGTTTTCTGATGGCTGAAAAAGCATTTTTTTGTGTTATCGCAAATTTGCTGATTTCTATATTTTTTTCGGATTTGGCTGTTCTTCATATTGTACTGGCTGGTGACATGTGTAATCCCTCAACAGAGAGAGCTAATTCTGTGTCAGAATAAAGGAAGCTTGCTCCTTTTCTGAACTGTTATTTGTTTTCTTTTGATTTATCACTCCCTGAACTGCATTAAGTGTCCTTAAAGGTCGTGTATTTTTGCTTCTGTCACTTAGAATGGTGGTTTAATACCTTGGTGTTGTGAATTAACACACTTCCATCAGAGCAGATGGAAAGCTAGGGTCTAGTTTTCATGGGGGACCAGCTCTGCTAGAGGTGTTCGGTGTCTGGGAGAATGAGAGCAAGTTAAGCTTTCTGAAATAGTCCATGTATAGCTGATAAACATGTGTCTGTAGTAATCTTCTATCCTATGCTTACAGGATGGCACAGAAGTGGTTGTTAAGGAAGTGCTGGCAGGAGACAGTGTCCACAGCCTTCTCAGCATTCTTGATGTAATCACGGTAAGTTCTTGAAAGTACAACTTTTCTGCAGTGCTGCTTTAATGTCACTGAACCTGTCAGGAAGAAGTAGACTTGGCATATTGCTAGGAAAGAATCAGAATGGCGAATGTTTCTTTGGTCCTCCTTCTCCTTCCAGGCCTTCGCAGCTGTTAACTTAGCTCTGTGGTATGTAAATTGGTTGGCAAAACATAGGCTTGACAGTGAAACACTGGCCATTTCTTAGCTGTGTTTCTAGTAAGTGATAGGGTTTGGTTGTATTTTTGTTATGGCTGGAAAAATGAGGTACAGTTTGATTTGTTCAAGGTCACATAGGAATCGGGAGGGGACCATGTTAGGACCGAGGATTCTTGGCTTTTGCACCACTTGATTTATTACTAATGAATTTATTTTTATCTAGTCTAATTAAAATAAATCTGGTTCTTATTATTATAATTATACTGTGAAACAAGCTGATGGATTTCATTTTTTACTAATATGGTAATGTTGCCAGTGACCATCTGAAGGTTGTGCTCTTTGGCAGGCAACAAAATGAGCTGAGTGCTAGCTGGTCGTATTTATTGCACATATTAGTGGTGTATATTTTCTTTCAGTTGGAATTCCAATGCCTGATTTTTCTGAAACTGTCACTGCACCTGTTTAGGAATTGAAGGTAGCGAATGCATCATATTCAATAACATGCAGGCATTTGAGTGCTTACTTGAACAGTTTGGTAGCTGAGAAGATGAACAAAATGTAATCGATAGCTATTCACATTTGACCTTGTACCATGTTTCTCTTATGCTTTGTGGTCTCCTTTTGTTAAATGGTACCTTTATTCTAGCTATAAGTAGTCTTAATCACTCTGTTAAGTGTTCGTTGCCACTTTAGATGCAAATAGCTATATATATAATATATATATATAGCTATTTTATATATATATATATATATATATATATATATATATATCTAATTTCCATAAAACCTACTGAAAGCGATATACAATTTTTAAGCTTAGTCACACTTTCTTCTGTAGAAAGTAACAGCACATGAATAATTTGGATTTTACAAGTCCAGTCCCTGCTGTCAAATCCATACTAATAGCAGATTTAGGAGTATCTTTGCTCTTGTTACTTTCACCAATAACTTTTCTTAATTACCGTATTCTAAAGAGCAGGACCACCATACAGAAACATGAATACTAATCATGTTCTTTCCTATATTATTTTTGAATAAACAAACAGAAAACCTTCTCATCTAACAGAATGTGTGCTTTTTTTTTCTCTTTTTTGGTAGTAGGATGGCTGCCATTAATTTTGCTGACTATTTTTCTTCTCAGTCTATCACTTTTCTCATGTTTGTTAGTTATATCATGGGTGAATCAAAACATATAAGTTATTGAAAGTGTGTTGAAGGGAGTTGTCAGTGTGTAGAAGAACGTGATAGCTGAGAACGTGGCAAATTTTCTTGCTCAGATAACTTGCTTTCATTCATTTTCACAACTCCCTCTTTTCTTGGTTGTTTCCCTGCTTTGTGAACTGGTTGTTTTAGTTTTGTTTTTCCTCTCTGTTATACTCTTTATTGACTTTGCATTTAGGAGTTGTTGAATGAGTCTTGGCTTTCTGCAGAGACCATAACCTTAACTAAGTTTCTTTAACTGTACCACCAAATACATAGCTCCAAAATGAAGAAAGAATGCATTCAGAGAGGCTTCGAGCTGTCTGAGGTGGACTTGTGATTTCTTTTGACTGGTTTCATAAGAAATGACATCAGGCTGGGCCACCACTTGGAAACGTGCCGCAAGAAGCGGTGACCTTTGTAGTTGTTGTGGGAACTGAAAGAAAGGGCATGTAAGAGGTCGTTTTCCAACTTAATTCCCCAATTTTTTGTATTGGGGAAGTCCCCCTAGATGTATTTAAATACAAAGACACCTCATCTGAAAGGAGAGACTTGTTCTGCATTTCACTTTTTTTGAGAACAGATAAATTTTACTTTCTCAAAACTCACAGGATAAAGTAGAAGCTTCAAATTCAGGTAGGTGTTAGCCCTTTCATGATATTTTGGAGCAATTGCGTGGCATAGTCAACATAACTTTGAATTGATACTGCCTTAAATTTTAAAGAAGTCTCTGAATTGGATGTTGTTGGAGTCTGGGAGCGTGTTTTCTGCGGTTGTTGCTGAGTGCTCACTCTATCCCTGTGCTTTTCTCTGTGTGCAGTCAGGTCTATTTCCTGAAGGAAGAACATTCATTCTGAGTTAATTGGGATAGAGACTGCATTTGATGATGACCTCTAGAGCTTTGGGTTGTAATATTCTTTTATCCTCCAAATGGAGATGGTATTTGTAAAAACTGTGAGCAGGTGGCATAGTCAGAAGGACAAAGAGGAGACTGGGAGGAGTGCTGATCGATTGCCAATAACTGAGGGGAAAAAAATGTAAGAGAAGCTTAAAAAATCACTTGGGGAAAGGCAAGCCCAAGGGGCTCAAGTCCATTTAAAAGGCAGTGGACAAGACAGATGAGGTTATAAAGAAACAGTTGATTGTTGCAAGAACTTTGGGTTTACAGCCACATTCAGCGTAGCTCGGAGGATGCAGGTAGGAGTGGAGGAAGAGGAAATGTGAGTAACAGGAACAGGGAGAGCACAGATTTTGGGGATCAGAAAGGAGTTCCCACTTCAAGTGGGAGAACATAAGGCACCTGTGTCTCTTGTAGCAGATTTCTTAAGCAAACTCACTTGGATTTGGTCCTTGGCTGTTGTCTGCTTTCAGCTACAAGTTCAGCTGTGACATTTATCACCTGCGATATTTAATTACCCTGCAGGTCTTGGAACAAGACAGAAGTAAATAGTTATCTACATTGAGAACAAAAAGTTCCCTGCTGAAAAAAGCAAGTTCACTACTGATTATAACTTAACTGTTCCTTGTGACCTCGGTGTGTGATTGTAAAATAACATAATTTAAACATGGTGTTCTCCATGCTGCTGATTACATTATGTTTGAGAGAACAGACAATTATGGGAACATTTCCTCTTTCCATTTCTCTGACAGCTTTTAGCATGTGCCAAACCAATTACACGTGTTGGTTGGCTCTTTCAGAGCAGCCTGCTCTCATGCAAGGATTTAAAAAAGGAACAATTATATGCTGGAAAACTGGATGGATGGGCTGTTCTTTGGAAAAAAAAGGCTGCCGCGTCATTATCCGTTATTATCCTTAAACTGATTTTCTGTGCGAATGTCAGCAGTGGTCTATCCTCAAATAAGTACTATTCACAGAGGGGAGGGGAAAAAAAGTGTCTGGATAGAGTGCAGAGTATATAGGTGCAAGGTACAGTGCTTATTTTGCCCTTTTGAATAAATATTATGGAACGCTATTAAACTCGATGCTTATCTTGTGTTTAGCAACTAGAGATTCATTAAAACTCTTTAATTTTTCACCGTGTGTTTGCTAAAGAGATTGGTAGAATATATAGTTGATGGGAGTGTGTATGATATATATTTTTTAAAAGTAGAGTATATACATTTTCTCCTCCGTTTGAGGACATGGAGAATTCCAAAGGACTTTTGGTTTAAAGCCTGGTTTTAAACTGACGTGTAAAAGAGGGATGTGTTTATTTTGGGTACAGTGAAAGGACAGAAATGCCATGTGTTAATTTCTTTACTTAATTAAAGGAATCTCAGGAAAATTGAGGCAGCCTTGTTATTTCTGACTATAGGTCAAAGAAGTGTTTAAAATTTCAAGTCTCTCTGCAACTTGAAAATCAAAGCTATTAATATCATGCCTAGATTTTTACAAAAAGGTCAGCTGAAGTTGATGTAATCAAGAAATTGGTTTCAGTTAATTTAATTTTATTCCTAGAATCTGCTTTATCCTTGCCTCTAGATCAGCAAGGCTGGCAGTAGTGTAGTTTCAGTTTCCAGAGTGGTGGCAGTGCTATAAAACATATCTTGTTTGGTCTTGGTATATTCTTTAGGCAGAAATTCTTTACACGTTAACAATTGCATTCAGCTGTTTAGTGCGCTAGAGGACTTACAGGTTGCTTCATTTATATTCAGCGTTTTGTATTGGTATGTTTAATGTTTGAAAAATTTGCCTCCTGCTCAGGAGGCATGAAAGCTTCAGAAGCTGCAAGACTGTGTGAAGGTGGAAACTCCATTTCTTTTTTAGCTCATGCTCCATCCAACAAAAGGAATCCTTTTAATCTTTGAAATGTTAGATAAATCAGGCAAACCTTCCTTGTTTTGGTGGCTGAATTTGTGGGAGGCAGACATTATTTTCAGCACCTCCCGATGGGGTGGAAGGGGCATGGGCTGGAGCTTTCATCAGTGTTTGGCAATAGGTTTTTATAAATATCTTTTCTAATTCAAGGAGGGAAAATCCTAAAACAAACTTACCTTCCAGGGCAAAAATCTGTGTATTGTATTCGCTTCTAGTTTTATCTTTCACTGGTTTGCGGATCCTCCATCTGTTGTCCTAGCAAATTAGGGTAGTTAAGACCCAGTGTTTCTCAAGTAGAGATATTTGTCCTTTTTTTTTTTTTTTTTTTTTTTTAGAAGTATACCTGTTTTTTTGGTCGTGTTCCGTTGTATGTATAAGTATATTTTGTTATATATTCTATTGTTTTCTATATCTCTCCTGATGTTGTGAGTGTGAGATTGTTACTGCAGCAAATAGCTTGGCTGTCAGTGCAGATAATAAAATTGGCAAAACCTCTTTTTTTTTGCTGTTGGGAATAGCTGGAAGCTAAGATACTTCTGACGCCTGGCTTTGCCTGTAATAAAACTGTAACAGAATTGACGGACTGGCTGGTTCCTCTTAACCTGATACACCTCCTTGTAGGTGTCTTATGTCTCTACCTCTCTCCCTGTTTAATGCTAGCAAAATTGCCTGCGTGAATTCATCTGACCACGCTGCCCTCACTACACCATCTGTAGGTCATGGAGCATAAGTTCAAGGTCTTTTGTGGTCAGATGATGTATGTCAAGCATACAGAATATCCGTGTAGAAATTTGGGAAGCCTTTAGGAAGAACTGGAGCAGGTAATCCGTGGAATAAACTCTTCTCCAAAATTTTCTAATAGGGTCATCCTGCTCCATATAAAACAGTCTCAGCCCGGGCAGCCGTTCCGTCCACAATATTACGACTTCCAGCAAGTGCCTTTCAAGACGTCTTCCAGAAGTATCCTGAAACACTTGTTAGAGTGGTACAGGTAAGCTTCGTTGTTAAGTAGAATAAAAATAATAATAATAATCACGCCCAGTTCAAGGTATTAAGAAGAAGATATTTTAAAATTCAGCAAGCCCATCCCTTTGCAGGTATGGAATTGATAGGTATAGCCTCTTCTCAGGATTTGGGTTAGCTTTAGGTGACCTGCTATTCCCCCTGCTCTTGGAGTCCTAGGCTTATTGATCTCAGCGTTAACCAAGGATTGAATCAGTTTCTGCATGTGACAGCCCCTCGAATCGGCCTGACCTGCACTGGTAGGGGTAGAACGTGTTGGCATAGGCTCTGCTTCGTGCTAATGCACCAACATCATTTCAAATCAGCTGAGAGCATGGGAAGGAGGACTGTTGCATGTCCTGACAACAGACTGCCGGACCCTCAGAAGCTGTTTGTTGAAGGGGGTGATTCTTTGTAAAATGAACAAAACTCATACTGACGTGTGAACCTCTACTTCAGGAGCAATTGTCAGCACTCGAGGAAGGAGCTGTGCTTCGTATCAGAGCTTTAAGCTCATCTTCCCTTGCTTTGCAGGAGCTTGAACGTTTTTCAAGTGAGCACTGCTGATGTCTTGTACCTTCTGCAAAGGGAAGCTAGTGCAGGGACAACATATCGTGTATCAGTAGTTTCAGTTCGGAGAGTTTGAGTGGCATGTTGTCTCGCGGTTATAATAGCCAAATGGAGTGCATCTTACTTGGTCAGTCATTCTAATTTGTTCTTTTGTTTTACTGTCACTTCTAAATCTTTTTGTCCTTGCTACTGTTTTGGTGTCTGGATGATTTAGAGTGACACGTTAACCTCCTAATATTGACAGTATAATGATCTGTTCTCCTTAGCCAATTTCATTTGCCTTATGAGAGCTCATACAAAAGACAGGATGGCATGAAAGTGGAATAAGCTATCAGAGCAGAGGAAGGTCAGGTTTGATTGCTTTCAGCGGCAGTGATGTCTTAGCGCCAGTTTCAAGGGTTTGTAGAGCAGTAGCCCAGATTATAGGGGAAAGTTGAAATAATATTTTTAATGAGGGGGAAAAATTGAAGCAAATGCTTTTATTTTGAGGCATGTTTACTATTAATATTTACAGGAAAAGGCATTATTTGGTATTCGGGAGTAGGACTTTTTGGATTCTTTGCTTATGCCATCAAGTGGCTCTGGAGTTTTTGGTAAATCTCTTGATCTATCTGTGCCTCAATTTATCAATTTCAGGTCATGCTATCTTAGAGTGTAGTCTGTGTTTTTTATGAAGTGCCTTCGGGTCCTCTGGTGCATGACTATCTAAATGTAAGAATGAATGTGTGAGAATACTAAATCCATTCCTGTTGCTCTCTGTTTCCCATTTCTAGATCATCATGGTGAGGCTGCAGAGAGTGACCTTCCTGGCTTTGCACAACTACCTTGGCCTGACTACCGAGCTCTTCAACTGTGTAAGTATGGGATACGTTTTGTTTGCTCTTGCTCTGCGGCCTGACTTGGCACAGAGGTGTTGCTTATCTCAGAAGATCACAAGCATGACCTTAAGTAAAGCGAATGCTGCACGTTAATAATGATGGTACTTGAGAGATAAGGTGCTTGTTGTAACCAGTTCATACAATCTCTTCTATGCTAGGGAACTAGAGGGAAAAAAAAAAAAGAAGCTAAAATTACAAGAATTTGAAACACATTGCTTCCGATTGTGCTGGTGCATTAGTGTACTTCAGCAAGTCCTGAGGTACTTTAATGATCGTTTGCCACTTCTACCTGTAATAATTCAAAGGCTGTTTGTTACACTGTATCTTGAGAGTGCAGTCTACCTTTGTGATTGCTGATGACACATCACTGCATGTCTTAAGGCAAATCACATAGTTTCATTTTATTACTTTTTCTCAGCTTACTTTCTGATGTTAACGCCTAAGCTCTAAAACGTGTGAATGGGTGTCTTTGGGAGAGTGAGGCAGAGATTGATTGCATATTTATGAAAGAATACGAACAAAAAGGTAAATCTCAGCTGATAATGATGGAATACCAAAGTGATTTCCATTTTAGTTTTTCCCATTTGCTTCCTCAGCAGATGGGCTCAGTCCAACATTTGAAAGTCACTTTACCTATCTTAGATTTTGCAAGGCTGTGTTCCTTGTGCTTCTTACCTCATCACCAGTATTAAGATTTCAGTGACTGGAAACTTAATAGGTTCTTTTGCTCATCTGGTTGAGAGCTATGGTCTTCCTAATGTGACTTAAGGAGCTCTGTCTGGTTAATGGGAATATTTGTTGCTTTTCCTGTAAGGTGATGCACAGGATAGTGGTGCAAGAATGAGTGTTTTTTTTTTTTCATTTTGTGTATGACTGGTGAAGCTCTGAATGTAGTCTAAAGGAGACTTTAAAATACGTATTCTAAGTGGGAAAGGGCAAAGAGTCTGCTCAGTACAGCTGTGGGGACACTCTAAAATGTAACTTTCTGCATATCTGTATTACAGCACAGGTGTAAGTGGATGTCTGGGAGTATCTTTTGCACCTTGGTTTATCATTATCGCCTTGGTTCTTGCAGCAGAGTCAAGCCATCCCCCTGATCTCAGTGGCAAGTGTGACATCTGGAGGAAGCTCGAACAAAGCAGTAAAAAGACAGATATCTAATGTATCAGAGGAAGAGCGTGGAGAAAAGTTTGAAAAAGCTGGAGATGCACCAGAAATAGGTAATGTTTGTGGAAATGTGTAATAAATGTCCTTAAATGAGTGGTATTCTGCAATTGTGCTCTTCACCAGAGGATTTTTATTTGATTAGAGCAGTTAGGGATTGTCTTAACAAGTCGGTGTGTGTTTTCAAGTCTTTTCATAGTCCTTAACTTTGAAGGGAATTATTACTGTGGTGTTAAGATATTGGGGGAGGGGGCGGGAGAAAGAAGTGTCCTAATACTGACTTCCCAGGAGGAGCTGAGAAAATTATGTACTTGGGATAATAGCGGAAGAATCACTGGATGCGAGTAGGCTGTTGGATTGAAAACCCTCTAGAACATACATAGAGACAGAGTGAAAATAAAGGCAGTTAAGTAGAGATCGGGAGTTGTCTCCTTTTTTCCAGAGCTGCTTTTAGGTGCGTCCTCAATCATTTCCCTTTCTCTGCTGTTTTTGTAATGCCTTTTGTGATACTCAGTGAACATATCACAAATGTCATTGGATTTGTGTTTTGTAGTCCTAGGAAGGAAAACAGCATTACTTCCCAAGAGGTTGCAGCCTGCATTGCTTTTTCCAGGTCACAGCTGAAATTGATTGTAGAATCGGAAATAAACGTCTGCTCTCTTGAGTTATGGTCTGATATCTTAAAGATAAGGTCTGTCACATATTCAGTTGCTCTTGTTATTTGAGAGAGTGAATCTCAAATAGCAAGGAAGAAGGAATTCGTGGGATTAAGTGTCTGTATGGAAGCTGAACCTAGGAGAATAGTTTGAATAGTTTGAGTTGAATTTTGCCTTTGAATTTAAAAAATTGTTAATAAAATTAAGTCAAAATGAGGAGGCAGATTTAAGCATAATGTTTAAACGTGGATGTTTTAAAAATTATTGAAGGCTGTGTTTAAAGTTTGGAAAGTAGGTAGTGGAAGTTCTTGCTCTGTGTAGTTTGTTTTGCTAGGGAGTGCTTTGATATCTGTAATTCTATTTCTAAATTTCAGATACACTAAAGACTTCTGGTACAGAAAATTCTGAGCATGTTTTCAGAAGAAGCTTTTCTTCACCTCCTTCCTCAGGGTCAGCAGAGGCTGCTGGTAAGTAGTGCTCGGGAAAATTGTGGGGAATTTAATGTAGGTAATCATTTGGGATCCTGTCATATCAGAGGACACGTGCTCCGGAGCGTTACGTTGGGTAACCTTGTTTATGTTAGGCAATCATCTTCAAGTAGCGCTTCCTAACTTATGAAGCGTAAGGCAGACATTTATTTTCTGGAGTAACAAATGGGCTTCTGTCTAAGAGAGCATTCCCTTTCTGCCTTTATTAGCAGTGGTGAGCATGCAGTAATTAGGCGTTTGAGTCCTGCATATCAAGAGCTTTATTAACTGATATAACTGAAATAAAAGCAATTACTACATATGCTATCTTCTTTCATGTAAAAGATGACGTACTTGGCTGATTGTCCCAAAGAGCACATAACACAGCTTTGTTGCTTTCAGTGGAATGTCTCTTTGAATGGATAGAAGAGGTGATTCATCATTGCATGTTCTGATGAGGCATTTATGAAGTTGAGCTGTTTTGATACTGCAGTAGTCATTTCAGTGACCTTCAGACGTCTCTGCTGTAGACATCTTCCTCTGAATCGTGTGTTTAGGTTAGCTTTATTACCAAGGTAGAGAAACTACCGTGACTTGGGTGCATCATAGAAGGAAAGCATCCATCTGTAGTTAGCCGAATGCCACCGTAGCCGTCTTGAGACAGTTGTAAGGCCATGCTTCGGTCATGGAGCAATCACTGAGATGTTGTTAATCTAGAAGTCATACGAAGTTTAATCAGAGGAATAAAGGTATCTCAGATCCATTAGAAGATACATGTATTGCATACATTAACTATTACATGGTTTAGGAGATAAGAACAAATACCAGGGGTTAGAGGAGAGGGAGACAGGGAGAGCAGGGTGGCTTTCCTCGAGATAAACTTTGACCCTTCTTGCTATCAAGTTCAGTTGGTGGCATATATAGAAGAGAGGAATGGGTAGCAGACTCTCTTACATGTTGCTTCATTTTTAACAATGGAGAATTAATTTGCTGCTGCTTTAGTTTTTGCTATGCAGATGCACGATATCCCAGTTATAATTTCTTGATAACTTCTGCGTTACTAGTCAGAGGGATGGATGTGGCAGAGAAGTAGGATTTTGGCTAGGGATAAGTAAACCAACCTTTTGAGCCAGGGAAACACGAAGGGGAAATGTTGAAGTCGTGTGTGCTGGGTTTGGCTTTATTTTCATGTGTTTTAGATTGTTTTTTGCTATGCGTTATAGAATATACCAGCAGAACTAACTCTTTGGTGAATTAATAATGTTTACTTGAGTCTTGGAACACAGCGATTTTCGCACTAGATAAATACTGTAGGTCAATGCGATCTGCCAATGCAGCCCTGTAACGTTTTTAAGGCGGTGTCCATGCATGTTTTTAGAGCCTTTTCGTGGAAAGATCCCTGCATGTTTAACAGTGAATCTGTTTGTCCTTCTTTTCTCCTTTTATGTGTCAAAGAGTTATGTTAGGCTACACAGAGCTTAGCAGGGGGAGAAAATTAATTTCTGCTGGCAGAAGAGCATAACTAACTGGGTAATTATGATCTGCCTCAGTTAACAGAGTTGGCTTCTGCTCACTGCAGTGAGGTTATGGTCACTGTTTAGCTTGCACGGAAAGTATCTTGATGTCTTTAGTGAGAAGATCAAGACCTTGTTTCGGCTCCTGTTCCACTACTGTACTGTGTATGCAGACTCCATGGGGATATTGATTATATTGATTATTCCTTCAGAGAAAGGAGAAGAGTCTGTTACTAGAGTCGCATGGGTGCTCTTATCTCAGCATCTTTTTCTTGCTTGGCTGCTTAGAATGGGCAAAAATTGCCCAAAGTAACTTGGAAGAAAACCTTACAGCCCCAGTTGATTCTGGGGTTGGGGTGTGAATTTTATTCTTTCTTTGTACAGCTATCTGACGTGAAACGTAGGAGTTAAAGGCTGAGGGTAAGTGAGGAAATCTGATCCTGTCAGCTCATGCTAGTCTACCTTTTAAGCACAGTAACCCTTTGTGTGGAGAAAGGTAATTAGGTCATGCAGAATATCTGGGCTGGTGGATGGACGAATCGGATGAACTGCGTAAACAGTGGGAGTCTTTTGTATGTGATAACTTCCTCCAGGTATTACTGCTCCTGGAAACAAGTGTTCCTAACTTAATTCCTGCAGGTGAAGTAGCAGTTATCTTTCTTTGTCAGGAGATGAGAGAAGCTGATTCTTCTTGTTCAAAACCAAACTGTACCTGACCTACAGCATACAGGCAGGAGTGCAGGACCGCCCGCGTTAGGAAACACAGGTAGTTAAGTGGGCGAGTCCTTAGAAGGAGGAAGGCAGCTGAAATCCTGCCAGCGAATATGTCACTTGCCATTGTTTTTTGCAGCGACTTCCACACCAGCAGTGTGTGGGATACCAGTGAGCATGTATTCACCAAACAGGATCGCATTCCACTCTTGAGTTTCCCACTGCCTTCTGTTCTTTTGAGTCAACAGTTCTAGCTAAAGCTTGTTCTGCTATATCCTTTCTAATTCCCTTTTGAGCAACGAGACAGTTTAATTAATCACTGTGTGGGAAGCTTGTATCTACAGATTGAGATAAAGACTTCTAATTTGAACAGAAGTCTAACAGACGTAAACTTTCGCTCTTAGAGTGCCTCTTTTCTTCTCTCTCTGACCTTTAATATGCAGAGCTATGCAGAGGACGCTTTTCATGCCTACGTGCCCGCTATCAGGTTATTTAGGTTTAACCTAGTGAGTGCGCGTTTAGATTTAAAATGCGCTTGGTTTATTGGAGTTTAGTAGTTATGCTGGCACTGATTTGTGGGATAGTATAATTGCTAGGTAGTCAAATTAGCCCACGTGGAGCTCCGTGCTGCTCTTTCCAGTATCTGGGCTTTTTTGTTTACAACTAGTTTGGGAAGTTCCAAGATGCAGTGTAGATATATGCAGTGTATGAAGTTCAACAGATAGCGTGAATGACACTTGGTTTTGTAGTCTCGAAGTTCTGCTGATGATAATCTTTGGGTCAGGGTTAGGTTTTTGTTTGGAGGCTGGTTGCTGAATAATGTTATGACCCCAGTGGCAGTTGTGGATTTGCTGTGTGTAAAGATTTGTTTGTAGATGAGATGGAAAAGTGGAAGTACTATTACATAGGTCTGAATCCCTGGGAGAGTGGGATTCTCTCCTTGTCTGAGTTGGGGTGAAGATAGGAGTCAACCTCTCTCAGATATAGAAGAATTGTACTTTTAAAACTAAATTTCATGAGCAGGTAATGTTTTCATCTGACCATATTTAACAAGGATAAATATAGGGCCACTCCATGCTTCCAAAAGCTAACTTCCCAAAGATCAGGGAAATTCTAGGCAAGCTTGTGTGTATGTGTGGGGGGAATTCAGAGTTAAAGACTGGGAGGTCTTTCAGAGTTTGTTAGTTGACCAAATTCAATAGTCGAGAAAGAGAATAGTGTTTCCTAAACACCCATGCTGTTTTTTGGCAGCAATTTGCATTTTAAAAAGTGTCATAAAATATAAGAAGGGAAGAAAAAAGGCATAAGGGGGAAAACTTCAGCTTTTCTAAAAGCAGTATATTTTTGAAATATATTACTCATACAGTAACGATTATAGGTCCATTTATAAATTGAGATTGCAATCTCTGCATCTTTCTTAACTATTTCTCCAAGTTAAACATTTCTGTTGTGAATTTGCACATTGTTAAGCTGAAGTGCCAGAATCCTGTTTAAAGTAATTAAACAGGAGGTGTTTCCCAGTTATGTTTTAGTATTAATCATCTTGGATAAGTTCCTGGAAATGGATGGGACAACCAAGGAGCTGTAATTCTGTGATGTGTTAAAGAAGTAATAAGATATGAAAAGTACAGAATAGAAGTCATTAGTAACTTCAAATTTGTGAATTGAGTAGGTGAGACCCATAAGAGAATTCTTTATGTATTTCTAAGCGCATGAAGCGTATTGAAAATTTGGACAGGTTTTATAGAAGATCTGAAATTATTTTAGGGGTGGCAGGGAGCAGGGGAAATGCTTCCCACGGAGGGACTCAAGGAAGTTGCTGATCTTGATGTTCTCCCCATGAAAGCTCTTGCAGTAGATCAGGTATGGAAAGCTTCATTGGATTAGAGGAGAAAAGTTTAATGAGACTCATTTCTTGGAAACCAAAGCTAGGCTAAATCACACAGACAAGGAGGCACAGATTAAAAATTAAAAAAAAAAAAAAAGGCAGGGGGGAAACGCATGAGGAAAATCTTAGAGTGGTGGACTTGCCTTTTCCTGACAGTCTTCAAATCCAGAATGACTGTCTTTTGTCTAGCCCAAAATAGTGAACTCAGTACAAGAGTGGATGTGTGAATTTTGGGACTTATAGTAATACATAAAGTCAGATGAGGTGGAAGGTCTGATGGGAACTTTAAACCATGTCAAATAGAACTAGGAAATAAATCAGAACACAAGGATGCCACTTTCTGTTTAGTCCTCAACTTCAGAAAGGAAAAAGAGATGTTGCTAGAGTTCATATACCATCAGCTATCTCAGAGAAATTCTAATAATGGAAATGCTTAACAAAAAAGAATAATTTTTTTTTTTTATATTGCTTGTAGGTAATTCCAGCGGTGCTAAGTCAGACATGGACATGGCATATGAAAGAGCCAGAGTGCACTTTGGCTCAGAGGACACTGCTAGCAGTCCTGCTGTGGGCAAGGTAGGTCTTCTCTGCTGGAGATTCCACCATTTTTCTTGCATTGTACGTTACCCATCTTGGTCTTTTAGTGATTTGTATGCTTGCTTTGAATGCTTTCCCGCTTTGAAACTTTGCCCTTGCACGTATTCAGCGCTGTATGAGTTGTGATGGTTGGTTGTCTTGGATTGGTGTATTTTAAACATGTGGTTGCTTCAGTAGAATTTGGTGACTAGGGTTTTTAGTGAAGAGCTTGAAACTCTGGAGATTTATGGCAAGCAATAGCAAAGCATGTGCTGCAACTTCTTGATTTCAGATATTACATTCCTATGATTTGTGAAAAAGATTATTTGGGAAGGTGAATTTGTCAGATCATGTTTTATTTGTGAGGACTACTTTACAGCAAGGAATACAAAACTCGTATGTACCTGTAAACGTACCATTGGGTTTTCGGTCATGATTTATAAATCTGTTTTTCTGGTGTGCTTTTTATGAAGACTAACCTGGAAGTTAAGAGCACAAAAATGCTTAATTGAGTTATAAATCTGTGCAAATCAAAATCTGAAGAGAAACTGTGGCTCATTATTTAGCCTTGATGGACATTTTATCTGTTATTCCTCCTTTGCGTACTTTACCGTTTTGATTGAGTTCTAGTTCTGTCAAGTTGGCAGCTGCTCAGTTTGCGAAAAGTCTTATTCTTCCTTTATAGAAGCTTATATTTGACTTGACTGTCAAGCTCTGCAGAAAAATACATGGCTAATGAAGTTAGTGATCTGTTGCCTTTTTGGAAACCCACTTTTTTTTTTTTTTTTTTTAAGGCCACCAGTTGTGGTGGATGGGAGAGCACAGATGATACTGCCAGGTTTTGTTGGGTAGGTGTCAATTACAGCATGCAAAAATGACACTTGGTTTCTCTCTTCTTTGTAGTCAATATTGAAGAAGACTGTGACAGTGACAGAAACTCCTTCAGCAGTTTTCCGTTATACTGATCGTGAGCTTGCTGTGCAAGATTCCTGTAATAGTAAGCCTATTGATGCCATTTTTGAAGCAGCAAAGAAAGACCTTTCAACCTTGATGAAACTTGATGTAAGTTATTGCAGGAAAAAATGGCCTTGTTTTCACTTTTCATCTCATTCTGCTGGGCACTAAAAAGTAAATTGTCTCCCAAATACATTGTAGACTGGCTGAATGCTTTATTCCCTAGTCTGTTCGAGTTATTACCAGGACTAAAATAAATCTGAATTATTCTGCCATTTGAAAAGATCATACTGAAATGCACTGCGTGAATCTTTTCTTACTGAGTACAGATTTGTCCCTGTGAGAGGTAAGCGTACAATTTCTGGTGCATTGTAATTTCAGGCTCTCAGTAACTGTGCGAAGGAGTTATGTACGGGCATTCAGGTGATGGCTGAATTGATTAGCCCTATAGGCATAGCCTTTAAATACCTCATTTGATTTCAGAACTGAATATCTGTATTTGAGTATTGGCTATGCCTGCCACGTTCGATGCTTTGTGCCCTAACAGCCCAGTGATGAGTTCAGCCCTTGCTTCTCACCTTTGCTGTATGGATGTGGAGCACAGAGCATGTCATGTGCCCCTCTTTCTTAAACGCGTTGCAAGAAGGAATGAAACTGCTTTTTTTGTTGTTTCTGTGAGTCCAGCTGCATTTCATTACATTGCTTCAGAGGTGTATCTGCTCATGCAGCTAATCACCCAATTTGGGAAGATTGTGCATCTAAATCAGTTACAGATATCCTGGTTTTATTACAGCATACATTTAAATAACTGAAGTCTATTGATGCTGTCAGAGCCCTGGCACACTTGCAGCAGTCCCCTCCTCTGGTTTAAGGACTCTCACCAAGGGACAGTTGCTTTCCTGTTAGCTAGAACTTAAAAGATCTTACCTGTGGATTCTCACATTCCCGATTTCTAAATTATTTCCATTGCAACTTCAAACTCCTGGTCATGATCTTTCAGCTGCAGGTAGAGATGCTTTATATATGTGCTCCATGTTGTTGCTTTGACTAAGGCATGCGGTACTGTCGCTAAACCTGCAGCAGACTGTCTTGGTGCATTCATTTTCAGTTTTTCAGGCATTTATATCAGCATGAAAGGCTACAGGCTATTTTAGAAGAAATTCTTGTTACAGATGGAGTAAAGTAGGACTATGTACTTTCATCTGTTCTGTTCAGCCTTCTGTTCATGGTAAGATTGGCCTCAGAGTTCTTGGCTTGTGACAAAAGTTTGTATCGCATATGCAACGGAGGGTTTCCTATTTAACCCTATCAGATCACAAGCGAAAAACCCAAGGTAACTGAAGCTACACGTTACTTCACGTTCTCTTTAATCTAGAATAAATTCCCAGTAATTAGCAAGTAAGCAGGTTAATAAGAGATAAGTTTACTGGAACCATATCCTTAAAATGCAGCATCTACTAGGCAGTATTTTTGACTAGAAGATCCTAATAATAATGGAATAAGGTAGGCTTTTCAAAGTGATATTAAAGCATCTCAATATTTCACAAGATAATAAGAATCTAGTGAAATGTAGTCAAATGCTAAGAACTTTGTTTAAAGATTAACATTAATTTCTTGTATGCAGGACAGCAAAAGTTGATTCTTCTACAGGCAGTGGAATGTAGCTTATTGTTTAAAATATCTATATGCAATACTACGTACCTCAGAGAAGAAAATGAATTCTGTAAGCATTTCTCTTACAAATTATCTTTTATTTCTTAGCTGACTAGAGGCGTTTTAAGATGCTGTTTTTCAGGTCAGTCAATCAGTGTGAGTAAAGTCAAGGTGTTTTGATGACAAATAGTGTTCTTTTCATGATACTGAGAGAGACAGAGGGGTGCACACAGAGGATGGGATAGGTTACTACTGCAGATTCCTTGAATTCTGTCTTGAGCTGTTTTCAGTCTGAAATAGCTTACATGTTCTCAGCTTTATCTGCAATTTTGATAGGAGAGTTAAACAGTGTTGAAGGGTAGCTCTTCTGTATGAGTTATAAGTCAATTGAGACGCTTTATTTTTTGACTAAAAATTGTTTGTCAGTCCTAGTTTAATTATTGCTTTTGTTTATTACTTTGCGTTTCACCTCTGCATCATAAACCTCTGCTGACTTATCCTATAAATTACAGTAACGTCAGGAAAAAAAACTTGCTGTGAACATGAATTCTGTTGTGATAGCAACTTTTCTTTAAAAGCTAATCGTTGGAAGGGAGGCCAGTACAATGTCTGGTCGTGCCCGTTTGGGAGAGAATACTAGACAAGATGGGTCTTGATCTTCCTTTATTATTTCATGAAAGTAGTACTGTCATAGACGAGTAGGATTTCAAGAGCTACTTAGAGGTCATTTAGTTTCTTTTCATGCTAAAATATTGCTAAGTCATTGCTGGTGGGTTTTGGTCTAAGGTATTAAAGATCTCCAGTGTCAAGGACTGCACAGCTTTGTATGCCGTCTATTCCAGTCCTTATGTAGTCTTAGATATCCAAAAATTATTTGTACCAATTTTTTTTAATTCTGATACAGTCAAAAAGCCAATGATGGTTTACAAGTAGACTTGATAGATAACTTGTATTTTTTTGTTTGTTTGTTTATCGTGGGATACTTTCATGAATAAAAACTTTTTCTTTAAGTATGGGTAATAATATACAACCACAAATCTATAAATACAGAAAAAATCATGGAAATTAGTTGAGTTGATACTACGGAACTGAAATGTTTTGACAGGTGCTTGTCAGGTTCTTTACATTGGATATGTTCCCATGAAACAGATTGGTTTAAATAAAACTATTTTTGATGAAAATCTGTTCTTTTTAACAGCTGTAGGTGTAAAGAATAGTTTTGATTATTCTAATTACTCTAATTTCCTTTTTTTTTTCCGACTGAAATTAATAGAGGAAAGACTAGCATAGCAGTTACAAAGCTAAAATGTTTTTCTCTCTGCTATATTGTTTTCCTGCTGCAATAAGGTTAATGACTAAGGGCAAATTCTTCTATGGCTGCTTGCATTAAATTGTATCTTACTGTGCATGTAGCTCTCTTGCTCTCAGTCACTTTACTTCTGCAGTGTGAAACACTGTTAAATGCGACTGAAGTGTCGGGATTTGCCTTGCAGGTTAAGCTGTGAGACGCTAGGACTGCTCAGTTACTGTTTAGCATAAAGCAAGAGCCACATAATTGAGCCTGTTTTTGGCCCTATCTGTTAAGGTGATGTCAATAATATGTCATGTTTCTGAAGATTTACTAGTTTGGATAGGGTGGAACATCTTGCCCAAGAGTGGCTTTTGGGTTCCTTATGATGCGGCTTGGTGCTGACGGCTGCACAGGGGATACTGAGTTGTATGGGCAGTAACGTGAGATGAAACAGAAAATTCTGCCCGTGCCTGGCGGCTGTCTTTGTCTCATACATAGGATTATATTAGTGATCGGATTTATGAATCACAGAATCGTTTAGGTTGGAAGGGACCTCTGGAGATCATCTAGTCCAACTTCCCTGCTCAAGCAGGGTCCTCTAGAGCATATTTCCCAGGATCACATCCAGACGGGTTTTGAATATCTCCAGCGAAGGAGACTCCACCACCTCTCTGGGCAACCTGTTCCAATGCTCTGTCACCCTCACAGTGAAGAAGTGTTTTCTCAGGTTCAGATGGAACTTCCTGTGGTTCAGTTTCTGCCCATTGCCTCTTGTCCTGTTGCTGGGCACCACGGAGAAGAGGCTGGCCTCATCCTCTTGACACTCCCCCTTCAGATACTTGTACACGTTGATCAGATCGCCTCTCAGTCTTCTCTTCTCCAGGCTGAACAGGCCCAGCTCTCGCAGCCTTTCTTCAGAGGAGAGATGCTCCAGCCCTCTAATCATCTTTGGAGCCCTCCGCTGGACTCTCTCCAGTAGGGCCATGTCTCTCTTGTACTGGGGAGCCCAGAACTGGACACAGTCCTCCAGGGGAGGCCTCCCCAGGGCTGAGGAGAGGGGCAGGATCACCTCCCTCGACCTGCTGGCAACACTCTGCCTCATGCAGCCCAGGAGACCATTGGCCTTCTTGGCCACAAGGGCACACTGCTGCCTCATGCTCAACTTGTCCACCAGCACTCCCAGGTCCTTCTCGGCAGAGCTACTTTCCAACAGGTCAGTCCCCAGCCTGTACTGGTGCATGGGGTTCTTCCTCCCTAGGTGCAGGACCTTGCACTTGCCTATGTTGAACCTCATGAGGTTCCTCTCCGCCCAGCTCTCCAGCCTGTCCAGGTCCCTCTGAATGGCAGCACAGTCTTCTGGTGTGTCAGCCACTCCTCCCAGTTTAGTATCATCAGCAAACTTGCTGAGGGTGCACTCTGTCCCTTCCTCCAGGTCATTGATGAATATATTGAACAAGACGACCCAGGACTGACCCCTGGGGGACACCGCTAGCTACAGGCCTCCAACTTGACTCTGCGCCATTCACCACAACCCTCTGAGCTCGGCCATCCAGCCAGTTCTCAATCCACCTCACTGTCCACTCGTCTAGCCCACACTTCCTGAGCTTACCTAGGAGGATGTGATGGGAGACAGTGTCAGACGCCTTGCTGAAGTCCAGGGAGACAACATCCACTGCTCTGCCCTCATCTACCCAGCCAGTCATCCCATCATAGAAGGCTATCAGATTGGTCAAGCATGATTTCCCTTTGGTGAATCCATGCTGACTACTCCTGATCACCTTCTTGTCCTCCAGATGCTTAGTGATGACCTCTAGGAGGAGCCGTTCCATCCCCTTTCCAGGGATGGAGGTGAGGCTGACAGGCCTGTAGTTTCCTGGCTCCTCCTCCTTGCCCTTTTGGAAGACTGGCGTGACATTGGCTTTCTTCCAGTCCTCAGGCACCTCTCCTGATCTCCAGGACCTTTCCAAGATGATGGAGAGTGGCCTAGCAATAATATCCGCCAGCTCTCTCAGCACTCGTGGGTGCATCCCATCAGGGCCCATGGATTTATGGATGTCCAGTTTGGACAAAAGATCTCTAACCTGATCCTCCTCGACTAAGGGAGAGTCTTCCTTTCTCCAGCCTTCCTCTCTTGTCTCCAAGGTCTGGAATTCCTCAGGACTGGCCTTAGCAGTGAAGACGGAAGCAAAGGCAGTATTCAATAACTCTGCCTTCTCTGTATCCTTTGTCACCAGGGCACCCGCCCCATTCAGCAGCGGGCCCACGTTTTCCCTAGTCTTCCTTTTGCTCTTGATGTATTTGAAGAACCCCTTCTTCTTGTCCTTGACGTCCCTTGCCAGATTTAATTCCAACTGGGCCTTAGCCTTCCTTGTCACATCCCTGCACACTCTGACAATATCCCTATATTCCTCCCAAGTGGCCTGTCCCCTTTTCCACGTTCTGTACACTTCCTTCTTCTGTTGGAGTTTTGCCAGGAGTTCCTTGCTCATCCATGCAGGTCTCCTGCCTGCTTTGCTGGACTTCTTCCTCAGAGGGATGCACCCATCTTGAGCCTGGAGGAGGTGATGCTTGAATATTAACCAGCTTTCTTGGACCCCTCTTCCTTCTAGGGCCCTACCCCATGAGATTCCCCTGAAGAGGCCAAAGTCAGCTCTCCTGAAGTCCAGCGTTGCAATCCTACTCATTGCCCTGCTCCCTCCTCGTAGGATCCTGAACTCCACCATCTCATGGTCACTGCAGCCAAGGCTGCCCCCAACCTTCACATCTCCAACTAGACCCTCTCTGTTCGTTAGTACAAGGTCTAGCATTGCACCTCTCCTTGTTGGCGTCTCCACCACCTGGGTCAAGAAATTATCATCAATGCTTTGCAGGAACCTCTTTGACTGTTTGTGCCTAGCTGTGCTGTCTTCCCAGCAGATGTCAGGGTGCTTGAAGTCTCCCATGAGAACCAGGGCCTGTGATGGTGAGGCTACTTCCAGCTGTCTGTAGAAGGCCTCATCGACAACTTCCTCCTGATCAGGTGGCCTGTAGTAGACCCCCACAACAGTGTCACCTATGTTAGCCTGCCCTTTAATCCTTACCCATAGGCTCTCCACTTGCTCTTCATCCACCCCGAGGCAGAGCTCCACACGTTCTAGTTGCTCCCTCACATAAAGAGCAACTCCACCACCTCGCCTTCCTGGCCTGTCTTTCCTAAAAAGCACGTAGCCGTCCATGACAGCGTTCCAGTCATGTGAACTATCCCACCATGTCTCTGTCACTGCAAGGAGATCATGGCCCTGCGACCGCACACAGATCTCTAACTCTTCCTGTTTATTCCCCATGCTGCGTGCATTGGTATACAGGCATTTGAGAGAGCCAGTCAAGCACGCAGGCTTCCCAGGAGAGGTGCAAGAGGATCCTCCATAGCCATGTCCCATGCTATCTGCCCTGGCTGTATGCACCTGCTGGAGGCAGAAATAATGAATAATGATCCAAATCAGCTGATACTCAACCTGATAGTTTCTTAATCTTGCAAGGGTTTGGGGGTTGACTTCCAACCTGAAGGCAGTCTATTGGCAATCCTCGTTCCTATGCGCTCTTCACATTTAGGACAAAAATGCCTGCTATGCTGTGAGGTTCACGTGTGTGTGCACAAGAGCTTGTTACTTCAGGGAAACCTTTGGTCTACAGTGTGTATGAAAATCTGCTACTCGTACACAGCACAGCTGATTTCTGTGACAAGGGCAGGGCTGTGATAAAAGTGTTAGATCATCTTTTCCAACTCTTCTGTGATACTGACAATTTTTTCTGCTTTCATCTTCCTTTAAAGAAAACTTTGTGTTTCATGATTTTGGAGGCCTGAAATGTGGACTGAACTTTCATGGCAGGTGATGTAGGCTAGTCTCTGTTTATTATCTACCGTTAGAGTGAAATTTTCAGGTGAAAATTTAACATTTTGTTCTTCCTGGAAAAAGTGGTTGTTGTGTAGAGAAATACAAGAATTATGTACCATGTTTTAAAGATATCAAAGTACTTATAACATTGTCTTTGAGTAATTATTTTGTTTACTTTATGTGAATTTTTCTTCACATTCTCAGATCTGTTTGTGTGTACTGATAAGTAAATTGTGTTTCCCCTACTCTTTCTTCTCCAGGATCCTTTGCTGTTGAACGGTAAAGTGACACTGCATCAGGTTACTGCTGGGACTGTGGTATCGAGGCAGGGAGATCAGGTAAGTATCATCTGAGAGTGAAGAGAAACAACATAAAGTGGTGTTTAATGGCTTTTCTGGAACAGACCAAAGGTCCTTTTATGTTAGTATTCTTTCTCCACAAATGACCGAGAGCAGATATGTAAGGAAGAATGAGAAAAAGGCAAGCAGATAGCATTACTTCTCTGGCGTGCTCTTCCAGTCTCTAGCAATTTGCCACTCAGGCACTTCCTGAGTCAAAGGTATTGTTTTTTTTATTTAACAGCCCATAAGGAATATATTTTCAAGAATATGTCCACTTGCTTTTCAAATATATTGAGATGTTCAGCCTCTGCAAGATCTTACAGCATGTATTTCCACAGCGTAACTAAATATTGCATGGAGGAGTACTTCCTTCTGTTTGCCTTTGGTATCTTATCAATTTTGTTTGGTATCCTCAGTCTTCTATATTGGAAGAGACAACAGTTATTCCATATCCATCTTCTCTATGCCATTCATGAATTTATAACTTTTTCTTATGTCCTGCCTCACTCATCTCTTTTCCAGACCAGCAAATCTAGTCTTTGGAAAATCTTGTGCTATCCTGCAACAAGTATGCGTGTATAAAGATGAGCAGTAACTGAAGTATATGTTTATTAGCTATACTCCACTGGCTTGGAGTTTGGCAATGCTCAGTTTGATTCCAGGCTCTGCCACAAGAGCCTCATGGGCTTCTTCCAGTGGAACAGAGATCTGAGTAGAGACTGATCTCTGGTGCTCTTGTAATGATATCTCAGATGTTAAAGTGCTAATGAATACATAATCTTAATAAAAATATGTACAGTATTATTGCTTCTTGGGTAGGGACAGACCAAAGAGAACTAGAACTTAGAACACTAAGAACTTAGATCATTCATGTGCAGTGACTCAAAACAGCAGTCCAAAGGCACAGCAAGCAAATTTCTCTCATCTTTGCATGGTGCTGAGGTAAGAGAAAAAGAAGGTCCACTGATGGTTCTGAGAGCCTTTCCTGTATAGAATCATAGAATCACAGAATGGTTGAGGTTGGACGGGACCTCTGGAAGTCACCTAGTCCAACCCCCTGCTCAGAGCAGGATAAACCAGAACATAGATAAACCAGAGATTGCTCAGGACCATGTCCAATTGGGTTTGAGTGTTTCCAAGGATGGGGATTTCACAGCTTCTCTGAGATACCTGTTCCCGTGTTTGACCGCCATCATGGTAAAAATGCTTTTTCTTATGGTCAAGTTGAATTTTCTGTATTTCAATGTGAGACCATTACTTTTTGTCCTGTCACGGGATACCACTGAAGAGTGGCTCCATCTTCTTTACCTCCCCCCCCCCACCCCCCCAGCCATAACATTGATAAGACACGCCCTGCCCCCCTCACTCTTCTGGCTAAACAGTCCCGGCTCTCTTGGCCTCTCCTCATGCACAGAATAGCAGTGTAGCCAAAGTCACAGAAATCTGGTACCCATCTGGTTTCAGTTTTTATGTGCCTCCGTGAGATGGTAAGAAGTATTTGTTCCTTGCAGCTGCCTGTGCAGCCTTTTTGTCAGGCCTTGCACTGGTGGCTTCTGGTGGTATCGCTCAATTGTAGTAGAATATTTTCTTCCCTGTGCAATGGAAATCCAATGTTGTTTGTTCATAGCAAAATGTATTTTGTTTATAAAAAGTGCATTTAGGATATAACAAGATTCATTTATAATACTATTGGGTGACGAGAAAAGCTTGTGCGAAGCAGATGAGGGCAGCTCCGATTACAATTTTGCTCTGCTTTGCTCTAGTGCAGTGTCCCTCATCATGCTGCTGTGATTACCCCATCATCTCTGTTTGCAATTCTGTCTGTATTTTCTGAGGTCTTACAGATGGAGCCTTTGCTTTTCACAACCATACGAAGAGAAACACATTTTTCAGTGTTGTGGCTACTTAGTTTTAAATATTCATAACCTGCTTTTAATAATTCACCATTGTGCTTTATTTTATCACCTAATCATTTAAAAGCTGTAGGGAGCTTTCTGGCAAACAGATTGGCCATGATAGTACTGTCGTGGCAATAAATGTTTTAAAAACTGTGGCGATTTTATTGAGCTCTGTCTGCATCTTCTCCAGGATGTTAACGTTTGCTTTGTGATCTCGGGGATGCTGCATGTGTACCAACGGAAGATAGACTCTGAGGAGGACACCTGTCTGTTCATTACCCATCCAGGAGAACTTGTAGGCCAGCTAGCTGTCCTTACTGGAGAACCACTGATTTTTACCATCAAGGCCAATCGAGACTGCAGTTTCCTGTCTATTTCCAAGTCTCATTTCTATGAGTGAGTTCTGCCATGACAATATATATATTGATTTTTTTTTTTTTTTAAATAATGACCCTTTTGAACAGGAGTGGTGGATGTGCGCGTGGTGTAGTGCTGCTAGAATGCCTCTTGTAGCAAACTTACGTGAGGATTCTAAGTGTCCAGATGAACTTGAACTGAGGTCGTCTGGCAATGATTTTATCTCCAGCAAGAGGTAATGCAGGGAGCATGGTAATACTAAAAGATGATTGTCTCTTTTGTTCCAGGTTTATAGAGCACTTAGCACTATAAGGTCTGATTTATGACCAACATTCATACACTCAGTCATAATCCAAATAATAAAATGCTGGTTGGAGCTCATGCTTTATTGGTTTAAGTGATTTTTTTTCCCCCCCCTTTCTCTTAGACACATTACTCCTTTTTACTGGAGAGCTACCCCAGTTCTGTTTCCAACTACAGTGGAGTTACTCAGCCAAGGCTGTTGTGATACACTGGGAACGATCAGTCTTGATGTAACTGTAGGTTTTCCACTGTAAAAGCATAGGTTGAAGAATAATGCCTCTCGGCAAGACAGATTCCTTTCTGAACCATGTAATACATGACTTGTAACTTACAGCTTAAAGCAGGATAGATGTGTGTATTCAAAAACAACAACCCAAACCCAGTATAGTGACTGTGGCTAATCTTGCTGTCCCATGTTAATGATTGATACCCTCGAATCCTTCCATGAGCCTATCGCTTACAACTTAACAGCAGTTCACACACACAAATCGATTTGAATAATTCTCTCTTTCCTCTTCTTACCTACATTTTTGACGTTCTGCTTGAATATGCCATCAGTCCTGCGTTATGTGTAGTACTTTTTGAGGTTGTATTTTCTAGGCCTCTATTATCTTGTATATCTTTGCCTACTTTTTACTTTTAAGGAATTCTAATTGTCTGTCTGTACTCCTAATCAGTTCTGTTGCAGAATCTTATTCTGCAAATTTCTTTTGTTGTTGTTCTGAGACAAAAGACTGTATTCTGTAAAAAATGAACGTGTTGTTCTCTGCAGCATGCTTGGTTGACTGTATTTTTCCAGGACTCTGTGGTGGATATCAGCTCTTTGACCCAATTTCTGGTAGATGCCCCCCTCTTGTACTATTCTGTGCAATATCAGAGGTATTTCTTCTAAACTCCTACTTTCTCTGTCTGTCTGTCTTCTACAGTTTTCCTACTCGTTTTTTGACTTTAAATTTCACTTAGTTGTCTCAGTCAACCAGTTAATTTCTACTTTTTCCTCTTTTTCTGCTTTGATATCCAATCCTGGATTGACTTTTTCATTTGCTTGAGCTTGTTTTCAAGAAGTCTCTCTTCTGACCTCAGGAAGAGTTGCTTCTTGTTTATCCATCTTATGTCTTTGCTTTCATTCACCCCTCACCAGGCAGTAATGTCTAGCTCTCCAGGATATAATCTCTTCCCATTTTTGGAACCTTTCCAAACCTTTTTCTCCTTTAAAAAGTCCATTGGCAGTTCACTGTATTTTACCAGGATTGTTCTTGTTTGTTGTTCTTGTTATCCTAATTACTGACCAGGAGAAATTTGACCATAATATCTGCAGTTTTCCAGTGTTCCTGTCTTCCTCCTTGTCGAGTTCATTCTTATTACTATTTTTTTCTCTTTGAACTGCCCTGGAACACTGTATGTATATTACTCGATTATTAATGAGAAGGCAAAGCAGAAAGAACATGGTTGCTGGTAGGCAAAGAACACGATAATGGGAACAGCTCAGGGTTTGGAATTACATGTTGGATGTTGGGCAACAGATTAAAACCTTTTGACTGAAACTTTGGGGCAGGAGCCTTTTACATAGTACTAAAATGGCTAAATAACTATCTGTAAATGTAGAGTTTAAGTATAGGGGTGACACAAGCTAATTACATAGTATATGCCTTAAATGCTTTGCTATTTTGCTGAAGTGATGTACTAAGTGTGCAGGGCCTACGCTGCAACTGTTGGTGTCTCCTGGCGAATAGGGTAATCAAGCTGTCACCAAAATCCCTGGAGGGAATGTATTCAGATTCGGCAGTGCTAGGGAGCAGGACTCTGTCACGTTTTCTGCTTCAGAAAATTTCACAGTTTAGAATCTAATCATGTGTGCCTGCCAGAGAAGCAGAAATGCTTTGATTTTATTTTGTATTGCCAGCCAAGTTAAGTATGAAATTACATCCACAAGAATATCTGCCTACATCCCAGGCTTTCGTAGACTCTGGGTTTAGCCCTTTCATAGTTATATTTGGTTGGCTTTCTAATAAAGACTCCTGAGGACACCTTCAGAAGCAGTTTTCTGGAGTGCAAGCTTCAGCTTTTAATTTTCCCAATGCAAGTGCCTAGCGGAAGAGCAAAGATGAAAATACCCCAGTGAAAGGAAGGAAACCTTGCTGATTAAGGGGGGGAGGCGGGGAGGGATCTGCTTTTTTCTTCTTGTGCATGAGGGTGGATTTTTACCTTGTATGCTATTACACTTTCAGAAACTGCATATTCAGTGAAGTAAGAAAGAGCTCCAAACCGAACTAAAAGGAGCCTGTTGCTAGCATATGTTTAGATTGCATGGGTATTAAGATACGTATCTTGAGGGAGGAAAAGGAGCCAAAGGGCTTCTATTGATCACAGCAGAGAGCCTCTGTGGGAGGAGGCTTTCGGGGCTAAATAAGCTAGCGCAGTAAAAAGAATGAGTTGAACCATTCAGGAGATTTCAGGGGTTTTACTGAACGTGTAGAGCAGCTGAGAAGGGGATAGGACTGCATGTGCGTGGAAGGGAGGAGGTTGCTTGATTGATTGCTTAGTCTGTGTCTCTCCCAGCTCCTCAGTCCTCTGCCTCAAGTCATATTAAGTGTGATAAAGTTTCCATAAGATAACATGTTGTTTACTAGTGCAATAACAGCTGATTGAAATCAAGGCAATCCTGTAGGCATCTTGGGTAGGAGATGCCCAAGGGCATGCCAACCTCAGGGCAGGATAAAAGGTGCTGGACGAGAAAGCTATCTTGCCATCATCCTGTTTCGATGACTGGATTTTAAATAGTGCTAAATGTAAGAGTTGATATTTAGTTTAACTTATGTAGTAGCACGTATGAGTGCAGAGATATGAGAGTGATGAGTTCAATATGGAATAAGGACATACTCCTACAGGTCTCTTCAAGTTCAGGGCTTTCAGTTGAAGAAATGTTAAGGTTTGTTATTGCAAAAAGAAGTAATTTGAGGCACTGGGTAAAGGAGAGTTGGATAGTCAAGTGTGATAAACATGACAGCTCCCTCCAGTACCTGGGAGGCTGCATTTGACAGTCACTGTCAGCGCTGTGTCTCTGGCTGCAGCTCTAGAATTAAGGAACGACAGAACTGTTATTTTAGAAACCGTAGGGCAATTTCTGTGCTTCGTCCAGACAGTAAAGAAGAGCTCTTGGTGAGTCTGTTTTCGAAACTGCATTTTCAGATTGTATATTGCTATTTAGGCTTTCTTGAAATTCTGTCGGGTTCCTGTGGTCCGCAAAGCCATGGGGGAGACCGACTCGGACAGCACTCTTTCCATGCCTCTCTCTCCTCCTTTCTGTTCCTTACGGTGAGAAAGTTAGATGTGAAGTTCACAGGACTTGCGCTTAGCAGGAGTTGCTGCGTATGCAGGGTCTCCTAAGTAGATTGCCTTTCGGCAGTCTGGTTTCTTCATTATAAAGGAAGCATTGATTCAGGAAAATATGCTTTGTATTTATATTTTTTCTTATTTTTGCCCATGTGTGGCTTTAATGTATCTTTAATTTATAGTTCTGTCATCTGTATCTGTATACACTTCATGCGCTGGATCCACATACCTTATCTGCTCGGTTCTTTCTGAATTGTGCCACCTTTTATGAAATATCTGTGTTGCGGTAGTCTGCTGTGCTCCAGCCAGAACTCACTGCTCTTGATACTGCACAGGATCTGGGAAGCTACCTGCACTGAAAGGCTTTCCATCTGGTGATTAAAAAGTGATCAGTTCACTCATGTGGAGTAGTACTTTACTTCAGTAAGAATTTGAGTACTTACTCACGTGAGCAAAGCTGACAGGGTGCGGTGATCCGTGGGCTGTAAAGAATGAAAAATAAGAGACCCGTTAGCAACTATCAGGTATCTGTGAGAAAGGTTTTGCTGAGGCCTAGCAGTCAAAGTGTATAGTTTGTAATTATCACTGACGGCTGAAATCTGTAACAATATTTTTCAGTTTGGGAAGAGCAGCTGATGTCTTTATAAACCTATAAAAATCTGTAGGTCTGTAGACCTTTAAGCACCACCCAAAGATTCTATATGAAGATCAGAAGCTTTATTAGAAGGTGTTTCACTTTGTGACCTTTGCAACAGGGAAAAGGGAACATCTAGAATACTGAGCAGGTCTCTTAAAAACAAGAGCATCAAACTTAACGTGTTAATGTTCTGGCCGGAAAAAATTTAGGTAAAACTATCAGAGCATGTGCATGATGTGAGAGATTGAGAGGTGCAGAATGGCAGGGAGGGTCAGTCTTCCAGACATTACCAACGTTTTTCTGACTGTAAGAGACTTGGGTGAAGGGGAATTTGGGAGGGTGGTTCATAAACAAGCGTTAGCATGGCTCCCACCCATCCAGCTACTCAATTGAAGGAGGGGCCTGGACCAGACAGCAAGTCGAGCGAGCGACTTACTTGCATAGTCCTATGGGCAGTAGGACAGTGTCAGTTTGCGAGTGGCATTTGATTTGGGCTAGAGTGGAAGGCTGGCCAGCCCCGTGTTTTGTCATGTTGCCATTGATGTAGTGTGGGAGGCAATGTTGGAAGGTGTGTGTCTGAGCATATAATAATTTTTGAAATTAAAGCATAAGCAACGGTGGTGGTGTGTTTTGGGGAAGGTGTTGGTGTGTGCGTATTCCTGTTTTGAAGAAGTACTTGAATAGCACTTTTTTTTGTCTTCCAGGATAATGCGGGAGCAGCCCAGTGTAGTTCTGGGTGTGGCTCACACTGTTGTAAAGAGAATGTCCTCGTTCGTTAGGCAGATTGACTTTGCCCTGGATTGGATGGAGGTTGAGGCTGGACGAGCTGTTTACAGGTGAGATGCAGACAAAATTCTGTCTGTTGAATATTTGAAGTTTTCAAAGCTAGAGAGTTGTGCTCCCTTTTGTGGCAGATTGAGTAAAACGCACTAGGCTGAATTTTGCCAGCCATTCCTTAGGGTTTATCTGTCTACCTGTTCAAGATTTGTCTGCAGTACCCTTCAGCATCTCTTTAATCTCTTGTCTACAGGTGTTAGTAAAATTCTTTCATGCTATTCCTCATACTTTACATTGTCTTGGTAAGCTTTTAAAGTGGCATAACTGATAATTAAGACAGTAGACAGTTGTATGTGCTGGAAGTAATTTCTGCATTAGCAAGGGCATGAAGATTATTGCTCAAGGGGTTTTTAAGCCTTTATAATGTAAAAGGGAAAAACAAAGCTGAAAGTGAATTTGATTAGATATTTTTCAGCAGTAAATTGAAAACGTGCACTGCTATCGTTGGTTATCCTCGTTAAATTCAAATTACCCTTGAAAACCTTTAGTTTTATGGATTCTGTACTAGGATGTATTTGAGTTGTGAAGTGGTTGCAATGATGGGAGAAAAAAGGTCTAATTTAGTGTGCGTATCATATAATAATAATTTTAGTTTCTCTTACTACTCCTGCAGCACTAATGCTAATGGAAGTCTTGGATTACTTTGCATCAAAACAGTCCTAGTTGTCAAGGTCTTGTCAACATCTTTTGGAATTCTTTGCGTTAATCTTAACGCCAGTACCAGCAGTGTTGCGTTTGATCTGTGTGCTGTGTTATGCTGGAAATCTGCGTGCCAAACAATGCTGTCATGCAAACTTTCTATGGTAAAAACTTCCTGATAGACTTAAGTTATGCACCAAAAGGGAATCCAAATGTTGAGCTACTCCGTGGTTTTTCCTCTTCAGCCTGCAGAACTTTGCAAGATTGAAATGGAAGTGTAGAACTGATAACAAGCTCCTGCTGTAACTAATAATGAGTCCGTTGTCTCTTCTAGAAGATGTTTATATTCTGGTCATCAGCTTCCAGACCTAACATGAACCAGTTATTCAGAGCTTGTACATTTAAAGATTAAATGTAATTCCAAGTCACCTTTTAACAGAAGCCTGTTCAGTTTCTTAGTTGATTGTTACGTTTAACTGTTGATTAAACATTTTCCTGTGGCCTCTAAGCCAATAAGAGAAAGATGATGAACTTATCAAAAGTTTCGAGGTGCATTTGCTGAGCAAAGACGCTTCATCAATGCTCGTTATTGATGGTTCTTTCTGCAGGCAGGGTGACAAGTCAGACTGCACGTACATTGTACTGAATGGTCGACTTCGCTCCGTCATACGGATGGATGATGGTAAAAAACACCTTACTGGTGAATATGGCCGAGGAGACTTGATTGGAGTGGTAAGTGCAAACTTCAAAGCTTAAATGTTCAGCTTAAAAATCAGCCCCGCTGAAATCAGCCCTGCTAAGCAAAATGAGGTTATCAAATCTGTCTCTGATCAGGTATTAGTCTTAGGTAAGGGCTTTCACAATTTTAAAAGCTGGAAAGCGACTTCTACCTGGAAGCTTTAACGATAATACATATATAGGATTATCAGACTCTTTTTTTTTTTTTTCCCCTCTTATAAGAAAGGTACAAAACCCCCACACAATCAAGCCAAAAAGCCCTGCACAATGTTCTTCTGTGGGGGGGGGGGAGGCGTATGTGTGATCTTTTGTTTTTTCTCTCACTGTGAGGAATATTGCTGTACTGTGGGCTAAATAGCATTTGAAGAAATTGAAAATCACAGACTGAGTTTAGCAGGGGCTAAACTCTGCCCCTGAAGGTGTGTAGTCCGACTTCCTGCTCAAAGCAGAGCTAACTTCGAAGCTACATTGGGTTGCTCAGGGATTGTGCGGTTGAGTTACTAAAAGGTATTAGAACAACTTTTTATTTCAAAATTGTAGTATTGATCTGTGTTTAGTTTCTCTCCCCTGTTCGTTTTTTTGCTTCTTGGACCTAGTTGAACAACTGAAATGGGAATTCTGTATCCTAAGGATGGATGGCTTGTTTGGCTTTTATATTTGAAATTAGAAGGCTTCTGAAATGTTGAGATTGTTGTTCAGGTCCCTTTCTATTTTCTGAGTTGAAAACTAAATATTTAATGTGTGTCTGTTTATTCTCAGAAATTGTGTACCTCTGACTAAAGAAAATGTGAGAGTTGGCATTAGTAGAACAGGATGAAATTCTCGTTACAGAGATCAAGTAGTAGAGGAAGGAAGGGTGCGTGACTGTTTTCCAACTAGAGAGCTGATTCAGGACTGGGCTGGTTGCAAAAGGTGATATTTTTGAAAGTGGCATGATGCAGAAGTGTAGTGTTACCGATGTATGAGACGTTCTCGCCTGCCATCTTACTACTTCCCCTTGATCACTAGATGTGTCTGTAATAGGGAATTCAGTCTGGTGTAAGTGGGGCGTGAGATTAACATCAGCATGTGAGAAGACTAGTAGTCTGTGGCAGGTTGGTTGCAGGTCGGTGTCTGTACTGTGAAGTATTTGTGGCAGAGCTCTTGTATCCTGTGAGATAAGGAACTGACCCTGCACCTGTGGGCTTGTTTTTTTAATTTGGGAGAATTAAAAAGTTTTCTTATAACAACAGCCAAGTCTCTAGACCTTTTTAATGTGTATTCACAGCTCACTTTTCACTTGGCCACTGACTCTGAAATAAATTGTATACCGTTCTGTAATGACTGCAGCAAAGTACAAGAGGCAGTTTTCATGATACTTCCTGAGTACTGGCTTGTGAAAGCAGAAGACAAAGGTGGTCTTGACTAGAGATTGCACTGTACTCCTCGAGTTATATGTGAATAGTATTTAAGGATATTTTTCCCAAGATGTCTGCTACTTCTGGCTTAGGATTTTTTGTGGCTTGGGACTATAATTGGAGAACTTGGGCTATTCTTGATGCTAGACGTGCTCACAGATTCTTTCATTGTTTCTTGCCTTTTTTTTTTTTTTTCTTTTAGGATACCTCATTGAAGGTAAAATGACATGGTTTGACAGCAACAAAAGCTGAGATCTTTTGTGACTAGTTGTACTAGCATGAGGTCTTTTGAGCATGTGAACAAGGCTTTGTCAGTTTTGACACGCAAAAGTGTGTTCCTGCTTTTGTTTTCCCGCTTTCTTTCCACTCTTGTGATCTGAAGCTTGCCTGTCAAGCTTCTGGAATTTGGCAAAGCCAAGGTTAAGACACTGGCACTGTTCTTCTACTTCCTGAAAGCAATTTTGCATGATAGTGGCATGTATGGTCTGAACGCTACCTCCCCATGCAAAGAGTAGTGCCATTTCTGGTGTAGTATTGCATTCATATTGGCTCAACTATGTATCTGGTGAAAAGGGAGAGAGGCAGATTCCCTGGATAGACTAGTACATGTTTGCTGCAACGGTGCCAAATTTGCTGGTAAGTTCATGGGTGCAGATACAGAAATATCAGTAGAGTTTATATCTAAACTAAAGTCACTTTTCTGGATCCGTGTCATGACATGAATCATTTGAAGACTTTTGTGACTCTGCAGACGTCATCTGCTCCTTCCTACCCACAGCTCCCAGACCCACTGACTCATGCTGCCATTTGTTGAACGAATCTTAATGCTCTGGCTGTCTTTTGGAAACATGGGGGAGGTTTTGTAAAGAATGCCAAGATTTCTGTAGCCGTTCTTTGCAGAGGGCATTAGTAAAATGACATTTTTCCTTTTAAAAAGATTTGTTTATCCTCATTCTGTAACATCTGTTATAAACCTTTAAAAGCCTGCTATAGTTGTGTTCCAGAGAGTAAAGTAAGTGTGGAGGGTTTCAGATGCTTGTGGGAATCAAATTTTTGGGTGGTTTGGCCAGCCCACAGCGTCTTCTTCAACCCCCCTCCAAAATCTCCCATGTTGTTCTAAACTGTCAGCCCTGACTAAATATAAGAATCTTATAGTTAATCTATTTCTGTTTATTGCCTTTATCTCAGAACTTTTAAAATGCTAGATATCATATGCACAGGCGATGACTATCTGTCATCTCCGCTTTCAGAAGAGAAGTCCTGAAACGTGAAGGGTTTGAGACAAGATGCTTCGTTAGTTTTTAAGCATGTATGCATGTTTCCAAGGCTAAGCTTGTGGTTCAAACTGTTTTGTTCCTCAGACTGAGTCAATGGCATCTGTTTCAGAGGTCTGTCAGTTCAGTGGGAGAAGAACAGATGACAGAGTCTAAAGTTTGCCTGCCAGGTGATGTTGCTGGAAAAGTTACCAAGCTAGTTATACGAGGGGAAAATCGATCTACTCGCTGGAAGCCTTTTTGGAGGGACACTGCCAACCGCTTACCACTGCTGACCCTACGGATGGGCAGCGCCAGTTGTTGTATCAGTTGTTGTCAAGGCTTCTCTGTGGGCCTCCCATGTGTTTTTTTTAAAAGACAACTTTTTAGATAATTCCCTCCTGCTTGAAATACAGCTGACAATAGCACTATTGTCTAGAGACTATAATTACCCATTTTGGGGAGAATCTTTTAATTTGTTGGTGCCATTTGCCACAGATGCATCCGTGGAAAAACAAGGTGCAATTTTAATTTCTTTGTGTTATGTGACTTAACAGGTCAAATGCAAGGTAACTCCTCGGGTTTCGTTCCTACTGTGTGCAAACGTCCACTAGAAGAAATTACAGAAGTCCACTGTGTTTTGTTAAAATAAAAGGGGTTCTCTTCACTGAGTTATTTAAAATGCTTATATAGTAGCCTCTTTTCATTTTTCCTTATGTTGCTGCTATAGTTTTAATCTTGGTTAACTGCTGTAAATTATAGTAGTTTTTATTCTTGTTGTCTTGATTTCATTAACACATTGCTGCCTGAGAAAGAGGATTCCTTTTCATTCATTCATTCATTATGCCTGTCAACATCTGGCAGGCTGGCCCCGTCTTTGACACCTAGCGTCGTCCTTAGCTCAGCTGAGGAGGCTGGGGAGCACAGCAGGTTCATCCAGGTGGCTTACGGGATACTCCATGCATCTGCTGAGATGGATGTTTTTGCTTGCTCTGCTGTTGGAAGGAAGCAATAGGGTGGGGAGAAAGGAGAAGGATTTAAAAAAAAAAAAAGGGGGGGGGAGGGGGAGCCATCTTGCAGAACAATCTTCTGCCAAAAAGTTCCTTATATACTTCCTCCTTCCCGCTAATATTTGGACAGAGTAGAACCTCCTGGGTAATTGGCTTCATGATTTCAGTCTTGACTTTATTAAATAATCCCAATTGGATTCCTGAAGGAAGGCTGCAGTATTCGAGACGGCTGAATACCTGGCGGTTCTTAGGGGAGTCAGTGGCACTATTTTTATAAGCTGGGGGGTTTATTTAGCTTATAGTTGGACTTATTTGTGACCGCCTGCTTGAGAAAATTGTTGACTCATGTTTTACTGGCAAACCAGTTGGCTTTCAAAAATGCTATACTGGGAAAAATGCTATACTTGGACTTGAGCAAGGCTTTTGACACTGTCTCCCATCACATCCTCCTAGGTAAGCTCAGGAAGTGTGGGCTAGATGAGTGGACGGTGAGGTGGCTTGAGAATTGGCTGGATGGCCGAGCTCAGAGGGTTGTGGTGAATGGCGCAGAGTCAAGTTGGAGGCCTGTGGCTAGTGGTGTCCCCCAGGGGTCAGTCCTGGGCCCAGTCTTGTTCAATATATTCATCAATGACCTGGAGGAAGGGACAGAGTGCACCCTCAGCAAGTTTGCTGATGATACTAAACTGGGAGGAGAGGCTAACACACCAGAAGACTGTGCTGCCATTCAGAGGGACCTGGACAGGCTGGAGAGCTGGGCGGAGAGGAACCTCATGAAGTTCAACAAAGGCAAGTGCAAGGTCCTGCACCTAGGCAGGAATAATCCCATGCACCAGTACAGGCTGGGGACTGACCTGTTGGAAAGTAGCTCTGCCGAGAAGGACCTGGGAGTGCTGGTGGACAACAAGTTGAGCATGAGGCAGCAGTGTGCCCTTGTGGCCAAGAAGGCCAATGGTCTCCTGGGCTGCATGAGGCAGAGTGTTGCCAGCAGGTCGAGGGAGGTGATCCTGCCCCTCTCCTCAGCCCTGGGGAGGCCTCCCCTGGAGGACTGTGTCCAGTTCTGGGCTCCCCAGTACAAGAGAGACATGGCGCTCCTGGAGAGAGTCCAGCGGAGGGCTCCAAAGATGATTAGAGGGCTGGAGCATCTCTCCTATGAAGAAAGACTGCAAGAGCTGTGCCTGTTCAGCCTGGAGAAGAGAAGATTGAGAGGGGATCTCATCAACGTGTACAAGTATCTGAAGGGGGAGCGTCAAGAGGATGAGGCCAGCCTCTTCTCCGTGGTGCCCAGCGACAGGACAAGAGGCAATGGGCACAAACTGAACCACAGGAAGTTCCATCTGAACCTGAGAAAACACTTCTTCACTGTGAGGGTGACAGAGCATTGGAACAGGTTGCCCAGAGAGGTGGTGGAGTCTCCTTCGCTGGAGATATTCAAAACCCGTCTGGATGTGATCCTGGGCAATATGCTCTAGAGGACCCTGCTTGAGCAGGGAGGTTGGACTAGATGATCTCCAGAGGTCCCTTCCAACCTAAACGATTCTGTGATTCTGTGATTCTGTGAAAGTTGCAAAAATGCCTTGTTTCCTTGAGGATCCTTTCTGCTTCTGTTTTAACAACTGGAATACCTCTTCTTATTAATAGGAATTATACCTAGTCGTCTCTGGAAACTGCACAGCAAAACAAGTGCAGAAAAGCATTTATGCAATAACACTTTCTTTTAATGCATGGCAGCACGAGAGATAAATTGCGGAACGCTGATCGGGCCAGTGCTGCAGCAGACCGCTTTGGCTGTGCAAGAAATCACACTTCGCGTTCAAGCAATAATGGATATTATAAGTAGTTTTAGACACTAAGCTCTTCATCTCATTAATGTTAACATGGTTAAATGCGCTTGGCTTTTTTCTCTCTAAAAAGTTGAAGACCAAGAATAATCTGTAAATGGCTTGTGGTTTCCTAGGGGGTTTAGAGCATTGTCCTTTTGAAATGTAATACTGACTGTTAGAAGTCTTTAGCTGGTGAATAAACCTCGAAGGAAACATCAGTATCAGGGTTATACTTGTCAGGCTTTTTATTTTTATCAGTTTTGCTGTTATCATAAGCCTTCTTTTGAAAGTACTAAAGCTAGCTGAATATCACTGCGCACTTGACAACAGCCTTTATTCTGTAAAGGCTGGATTGCATTGCAATTTTTTAAAAGTGTTTGGAGCCTTTTGCCTCTTAGCTGCATATAACTTTTTCAGGAGGTGAATTCTTCTGTTCTGGTAAAGCTTCAAGTTGCTGAAAAAAAAATTTTCAGGTTAATTCAGGATAGCGACACCTCAGAGAGGCACTCCGTGCACAGCTCTATCTATGGAAAGATGAGGGGGAGGAGGTCCAAGAAGTCACCAAAGTATTGAGCGGGAGGCTGGAAGATGTAGCGCTGGAAGGAGGTGTTTTTTTCCTGACTCTCCACAGCCTGTCTGGGTAATATATTACTAAAAATTATTATTTGCCTGGCATCTTAGGTGTGAAGTTGTAAAAATGAGATAGCAGTATTTACCAGCAGAGAAGTGAGATAGAGGAAGGTCTGAGAAATGTGTTCACATTTGCACAGCTGAATTAGTGTTAGACTGAAATTAGAAGCAGGTGTCCTGATTTCTAGGCCTGTGCTGCGTGTTCTCAGCTGTAATGAAGTCCTGGGTCTGGGCTTTCTGAACCTCAGTTTCCTAGGGGCTGCTTTACTTGTGGCTGTGAGCTGTTGAATACTACATGTTTTTCAAATTCTTTTGTTTACAGCAAATATGATTTGCCCCAAAAACTTTACTAGCTGATGAAAGTAAAATACAATTCATAAATGAGAATTGTTGCAGTATGGGTTAGTGGTCTTGTCACTGGCTGGCAAAACCACAGGTGCAGGTTTAACAAGATCTGGCATTAATTTGTTTGGCACTCATATTATGCGAGTAAGTCATTGGGCTTTGTATTTGGCGCACACAGAGCAGCAGGGAGATTTATCTCCTTAGCCAAATGCTTTTTGCACTTTAGAGAGTATTAGGATCTTTGACAGCTCATGATAGAAGCTGTGACCTGCTGGCTTTCAGGCAGGTGACTTCATTCATCAAACTGTCATTCCTTAAGCTATTTCATCTCCCTCCTACTTGCAGCTAAATTTCTCGTTGATAAAACCACTGCTGTTGTCCCTCTACCAACTAACTCCTGATACAACTTCTGATCCCTTCCTCAGGACCTCTTGCGTTTCCCTTGCCTCCCCCTCTTTCTCCCCTCCCTTTTTGAGCAATGCTGCGTCAAACTAGGCTGCCTCGTGAATGGCAACAGTTAGTACCGGGTCTGGGGTACGTGCATAGAAAATAAAGCACGAGGAGGTTGAAAGAGAGTAGTGTGATCTCTTCCATCATGAAAAGGCCTGGAGGCCAGTAGACAGCGGGAAGCAAGGCTTTGGAAGTCCAGCAGAGATGACAGAAGGTACCTGCGGGGGAAGAGTTGGGAAGAGGTTGCTGGTGTTCCAGACGGGTTTGGCGTTTTGGTATTCTTGTGGCGTGAAGCTGAGTGAAAGGCAGTCAGAGCTCTGTGGTTTTTGTGGGGTTTTTTGTTTTTTTTTTGTTTTGTTGTTTTTTGGGTTTTTTGGGAAGGTCTTCCAGCAGGTCACCGTGGCCTGTTACCACTTCCTCCGTAGTTGAAGTTCAGACATAATTTCAGCATAACATGAGTGTGCTGCTTGCCTATCACACATCCACTTGGATGGATTGGATATATATATGTGTGTGTGTATGTATATTATATATGTAAAATGTGTATGTGTATTTTTTGGGGGGTGCTTCAGATAGCTTTTGGTATGTTTTGTTTTGACTGTACTGTAGGATCAAGGGAATGGAACATGCGTGCAACTTCCCATCTTTTCTATAGCCACACGTAAGCAAGGAGCGAAGCTTAAACACGCTAGGTAGGACTGTTATTAATTCACTTCCCTCAGCTAAGACCTTTCCCTCTTCTGTCCCTTAATTACATTGACTACTGCGACAGGACTGTTTGCACTGCTACAAAATGCAGACTCAGTCCTAGGACAACTGGTGGTGTGACACTCGCTGACTAATTACAAAAGGTAGCAAGCCCAGTCTTACTTTTTTATATACGTGCATATATAAACACACATAAATTATATTTATATATGTGTATATATATATGCATATTAATATGTGTGTGTGTAAATATACATATGTATATAAAGAGAGAAGTTTGGATTCTTCTCTGTGCATGGCATAAGTGCTGGGTGTCCTCAGCAACAGGGTTAACTTGGCACGTGAAAGATTGCAGAAGGTGGTTGTTAAAACAACTTTCAAGAGTACATGGTGTACTGCATTCATCCACTGGCACTGCTCCCACAAATACCATCGATCTGCAGCTTGTCTGGTTGCTCGTCCCACTCATTCACTGCTTCTAGCAGTGTCTCCTGCCTTTGTCCTTTTCTGATTCAAACAAGTTACTGTTTCAGATCCTTTTAAACCGATGCCTGGAGAGAACATATTTATGAGATTAACGTAGTGTCTGTTTGCTGCTTCAGGTGCAAACGAGTTGAAGTATCTGAGAGCTACTTGTTTAAACCAGGAAAAGACTGTTCCATGAAGTGTTTGGTTGCCCTTCATGCAACATTGATAATGTTACGTTGCCTTCTTCAATTGCAGCCTCATCCTCTGCCCTAGTGTAGCAACACTACTGCTGTGAAATGCTTGTGTGTGTGGCATTGGTCTGCCTGAACCGTCCCGCTGCTTGTGTTGGCTGTCGAGATAGGAGGATGCTGCGGATACCTGCATAGCCGACTTGTTGCCTGTCTCGTTCCTTGAGCCTCATAAACTAACAGCAGATGTCAGTGTTGATGTTTCTTCTTCTTATGCCTCTGCTGGTGCATCTACGCTTTCTTTATGGTGTATTTTATCCTTGTCCCTCGTGTCTCCTGCTGTCTTGTCATAGTGCTCCCCTGTTTCATGTCAGGCATAGCTTGTGTGGAGCTGTTCGTTTTGCATATGTTTGGGGGGGGACGACGACTATGTCGTGTACGGAGTGAGTGGATGCAGTTTTGGCCTGCAGGCCTCCGAGCCATTTGGGTGTTCACATCGGAGTCACGGTGTGTTGTGTAGGGGTGTTTGCACCTGGAGCTGCACCGCAGTGTGTCCAAAATGCTCTACCCGTGTGCAAAATAGTCTGTCTTCCCCACCTCCACCGGTGCTGTTGGTTGCTATGTGTGTGTTGGAAAAAGTAGTAAAGTGCTTTTAGATTATTGTGCCCGTTACCAGAGTTTTGCTCCTATTTTGTGAGGCGTGATGCTGCTTTCACCAGAACAAGGCTGGATTTTTGTCCTGACCCTTTTCCCCTGTCACCCTGCTTGTTTGTGGGTTGCTAATTCCTGCTCAAGAGCGAACAGAAAAACTTAATAGCCTACGAGTATCAACCTAATTCACGGGCAGTGATTGTGGCTTTTGTGACTGGGGTTTTTTAAATGGAAGAGGCCAGGTAAGTTATATAACTTAATCCTTGGGCTCCTAACCTCCTTCCCAAGTTACCGTTAAAACTAATCCTTTCTTTTCTGTGTCTGCTGCTGCCTCATACTGTATTGTGTCCGGAGGGTGGCAGTGTGAGGGCCTAAATGCAACGTATCCTTGCTGTATAAAGGTTACTGCTTTTTACGAGCTAGTAACGAGGAAGAGTGGTACGAGAGAAAGCAAAAGGTAGGTATGAGAGAATAAAAGATTCTCAGGGTGGAAGAGCAGCTCTGAAGGAGGAGAAGCCGAATGCAGTATATCCCGAAAATAAAGGTGAAGGGTAAGGGAAGGCACAGGAAGAGCTGCAGAGCTCATGAGCGTGCCCCTGCACTGACTGAAGGTCTGGGAGAAGGGACCTGTGAATACGGACGTTATTCTGTCGACTTGCATCACTAATTCAGGCAGGACTGCACTGGGCAGGCTTGAAAATTCACTTGAAAGGAATAATCTGCACCACAAACTATATTTTGGAATTATTTGCATTTTGCTCTTTGGTTATGAGAGAACTTGCCCAATAATTTGTTCGAGTGAGGCCGCATTTATGCGGAGAAGTGATACCTTTTATGGGCCAGCAAACAGACTAGCATAAAACAGCCCCAGTTTTGGCCAAGTAAGTCCTCCCTGAAGACTCAAAAATGTTAAGGCTAAGCATAAGAATAGCTATGCTTACTTCATTGGGACTGTTCACACGCTTGAGCAAACACTCAAAGTGATTTGCTGGATGTAGCTCAAAAAGGAATTTGGAGTAATTAGACCAGCTTGTGGAAGAAGGCACTTGCTAGATTTTACTTTCCAATTGTGTAATTCGGAGAGCTGTTAAGAAGTGTCAGGGATGACTGTTGAAAATGAAGCCAAGAGGTCATGAGAATATACATTGCTTTCCCCCCTTTTAAAAGATTTATAATAACTTTTTTTTTTTCTTGGTAAAAGCTCTTGGTAGCTCTCTTTCTTGGTAGCTCTTTTTGAGCTAGGATGGTGAATTGTATGCATCATACGCAATCCATCATACATGTTTTTGTCACTATTTAATACTGAACTAAGAAAATAAAAACCTATCAGTTAGAATTAACCAAGAGGGACAGTAGTAAGCTCATAGATCTATTTATAGGTTTTATTTCCCTTTGGTTAAGAATAGGAAAAACAGAACTGCAGCAGTGAAGGAAGGACCATGACCTATGGTAATATTTGTGATCAATTAGAAGAACCACAGAGTATATAACACTCAAATTTTATACGCTCCGTGATGCAAGTTATTAATAGTGTTTGCAGTGTTGCTTCTTGCAGCTCTTAGAGAAGATCCAGTGATTGGAAGTGGAAGTGAAGGCTATGAAGGACAGACAGGCTTTCGAGAATGTGATGGAGAAAGAAGGGAGATGAGACGTTGTTGATGCTTGCCCTAAATGAGGAACCAAAGGGCAGATCTCTGAGACGGGCAACCAAAGAGGGGGACGGGACTGCTGGATTAAGGCACAGGAAGAGACTGGTTTCAAAGGGGAAACAGCATCATAATGTTGTTTGCTTTTCCCTAGCTGGAACTCTGCAAACCTACATTATCTAACGAGATGGGAAAGAGAGGACCAGCAAGTCTAGGCAGAGCAGAAGAGATGATGGACTCCAGCCTTCAGCGAATTCCAAGCTAGAGGATTGTTTGAGAGAGAGGTGAAGAGCAGGGATGGTATATGGGTGGATTAAAAACTGTAAGGGGAGACCAGAAGGTAATGCCCTACACCAGTGATGAGCAGGGAGGCTGAATTTATTCAGAGGCTGGTTAGCAAGGAGGAAAGAGCAGATGTTACGAGAGAACCAAAGGATGGAAAGATGTGCTGTTTTGCCTCAAGCAAAATGTCATGTTGACTTCACTTTGAAAAGAATCCTGATAGAGGTAGGAAAGAGGCCACTGATTCTTTCTTCCACTGGAGTAAATGCTGTAGCTGTGTTCATGCTGGCATGAATAAATGATGATTATGGAAGTCTGGGAAGGAGCTCAGAGAGCGCCATGGGTGATTTTCATTTATTTATTTACTTAGTGGTTTTAGTCCAATTTCCTCCTTTAGGGTCAGATTGAATAAGAATTAGAAGGTAATATTATTTCCTGAAACATTTGTTAATGTTATGGAAGTGGCTTAGCGATGTTTAACTGCTGCAGACTTGGTGGATGATCTCGACGTTAAATTTGAAAGGGAATGAAGGAAATAATCTTCTGGGATTGATGCTGCCCAGTCAATAAAAATAATTTTAAATTATGAAAATAGGAAAAGGTTGAGAGTGATCTGTACGTAGGGCTGTACTGACATCCTGAGGGATGGAAACAAGCAAAATGGGAGGGGGGGGTGACAGTAGTGGAAGCATTGCCTGCATGTGGCAGAAGAATTAATTTAGGCAATGCTTGGGTTGTACTTGCTATGTATGGGAACTTCGGTGTGACTCTGTGGGAGAACATTGGGATATTAATATATAGATGCAAGAAATTCACAGAACAAAATGGAGGAGTTGGTTGGAATTTTTTTCAAGGCATGAAACCAAACGTGGAGAATGCAGGAAAAAGTGATGAATAGTAGTCAAAGGCGAAGCACAGAACCGAGTGCGATCTTGTTAGTGAGGAGAAATCAGTAAGAAGAAATGTGTCGATGAACAATAAAATGTGAGAAAATGGCTGAGAAAAGACAGATCTCAAGAGATGGTCGATATTAGTGTTGGGGTACGTTGGGGATTCCTAAGATTAATTGGGATGTATCTGTTAACTTCTGAGATTAGGGGATGAATGGCAAATGGGGGGAAATAGTGATTGGTAGAGACTTTAACTTCTCAAAGGCTTTTAGGGAAGAATGTGTACTGCCAGCAGTGATAGGGTGCAGTACACTTATCAGGGAGGCAATGTTTTAGGCCTAGTTTTAGAGGGAAACAAGCTCTTCATGGAAGACCTTGTCATAGGATATAATTTTGTATCAAGTGATCACAGATGGATTTAGTTCCTGTTAAAGTTCAAGCTAGATCTAAGTCTTGTACTGTTTAGAAAGCTGAAAAAAAAGAAGTATTTGTTCAAGAGTTTCACTGGACTGAGGAGCTCAAGGATTTGAATATGGTTGAAGACTGAAATTATTTTAAGTGACTGAAAACATTGCGTGAAACTGGTTTGTCTAAGCAACTTTCTTGAACGTAGTGAAGACAGAGAGTAATCCTACAGATGGTCCAAATATTGAATGAGAACTCTCTCATTTCCAGTGAAGAGGAAGTGTTATAAGAATAGTTATGGGATAGCTAATAAAGAATAGTGCGTGGTCACTGGGAATAGCAATATCCAAGAGGAAAGGAAAACTTGGAGTTTCCTGGTGTGCAGTGCGTGGCACCCAGATGTTCCCCATGTTAGAATACAGGGGCATATTTGCCCGAAAACTTCAAAGCTAATGATAAGATTTATATTGAATGTGCATGTAAGAGTAGTACAAGATGCATTTCTTGCAATCATTTGGGAATCGCGTTCGGCAAAGTCCCTGCAATTGCAGGGCTACCTATTGCTGGCGGTGCTGCAGGTGCCGCTTGCTCTGGAGATTCAAATGGCTCCTCACGAAGGAGATTGGAAAAAAGTCTTCGTCTCCCCGTGTCCTGCCCAGGACTAGGTGCTATTCGGACAGAGCAATTAAAGTTGCAATTTGAAATAAAATAAATAGAAGAAAGAAATCCCTAAGGCTTTGCTATGAAGCTAAAATTTTATTCCCTTTTTACAAGCCTCATCCTTCCTGAAAGACTTGCGAGCCCTTTAGAGCACAGTTAATTTTATGTACTTACATATAACAAAAAGAATAGAAGAGGATGTGAGACCGTTTGAGTGTTTTTCTTTATACAAATTGAACTCCATCAGGTGATGAGTGCCTGAGAAGGAAGGGCTTTATTTCAACAACTAAAAATTTTTCACCCTACTTTCAAGGTAAGGAAGCTAAATTACAGCTCCAAAACCTGCAATCAAAAGCTCGTAACAGAGGATAGAGATAAAGAGAAGGCATTAAGCAACCACTTGGGGAACCCAAAGGGGACTTGTTTCTTTGTAAATTTGTTAGATGGCATGATTTTTCCCCTCCGCCCTTTGATCTATATAGTTAATATAAAAGGTCATAACATAATAAAACATCACTGGCAGCCGAACAAAAAACAAAGGCCAGGTCTTGCAAAATGCTGTTATTTTAAGTTTACTCGTACAGTTTTTCATGGATGACAGTTGGTGTTTACTTAACCACTTTACTAGCGGTTGCAAAGAGTTAATATTAGCAGGCTTTATGGGCTTGATAGCAATTTTTTGAGATCTGGATGTTTAGGCTGGCTGAATTGTCCGTTTTGTGCACATGTAGCCTTCTGAGTAGGCACTCTTGTTGTAAGTGGATTCAGAGTTGTGTGATTTTTAAATTAATTTTCTTCTGCTGTGGGCAGGTCTACGTGCCTGCGAAGCTGGCACAGCTTAGCCAATGCACAATATATTATATAAAAAATGGAGACTTTTTATTGGACGGAGCTGTAGTTTTATAATGAAAGCATTACTTTGTGTTGGAATTTGCTGTAACCATAAGCTTTTGGAGCAAATGATGCTTAAAAATCTCCCCATCATGTATTATTTGCTGGGAAACTCAAATGAAAAGCGATGTTCGTTTTTAGGCCAAGTGTCCATAAGCTGCTGTTAAGAGTGAGCAGTGGTTTTGTTTGTGTGTTAACATCAGTAACTTCAGCTACTGCACTGGCTAGCATTTTCTTTCTAAATACACGATGTATGGATTTAAACCTGAGCAAACGTTGCTTATTGCTAAAACTTGCAAAACCGTGCACCGGGCTGTTACTAAGCAATGAAGCGTTGTAGCTCACGCCTGAGCTCCGAGTGACGCCATCTCGCCTAGCGGGCCGTCGCATTAGGCATGGGAAGATATTTCACCAGGGAGTTTGATTTCTACGTTTCAAAACAAAATAAAACCTTGTAGTGGGTTCGGCGACCTGCAGAAAATACAGTGGGAGATTTCAGAGTACTTTAGTGAAACGGCTGCGTTTTGTAGAGTAGGATTTTAGAATCCTTTTTTGGTTTATGTTGTGTCAGGCTGTCCCTGTAAAGCAAAATATTTCTGTATTAGCTTTTATGGCACGATCATATTCTTCTTTAAACTTCTATCTTCAATAGAAGAAATGTTTCTAAGAGAGATGACTGCTCAAACCCGACCAATGTGCCCAATACTTTCACATGCAGGCATGCCTGTGCTAGCCTAAGCGTGAAAACATATATTAAAGAAAAAAAACCAATGCTGCTTCTGGCCAAAAGGTGGTGACTTGTTCCTCATTTCTTTCTTTAATTTTTAGTTTACTCTTTAGTTTTCAAGAATTCTTTGTTATTTCAGAGTTGCTGGTATTCAACGTCTGAGAGCAAAATGAAAATATTTCAGAGTGGCATTGGAAAAAATAAAAGAAAAAAAGCAGCGTGTAAGCGGTGTGTCCTTTTTTTTGTGGATTTTCCCCAATGAAAAATGGTTTAGAAGACATAATGCTAACTTCCATTGTGATGTGCGAATTCAGTGCTTGCCTCAGCCGTGACTGCTTTTCCGGGAAGCTGCAGCCCTTATGCTGAGTTTGTTTGGAGACGCTCTGCGTGAGAACTTGCAAAAGCTCAAAGAAAACTTTCTCTTGTAATACTGTCGGTGTTGTGGTGCTGTAGGTTCTCGTTCCGTGGAAAAACTGCGACTGTCTGAGATAACAGAATGCAGGTTTGTCAGATCCAGAATAAGTAGATGCTGCTGCTCGCAAATGGATGCGCCTTCAGTAAGCTGCCTCCGTAAGAGCTCTGGGGGGAAAATAACACGGTCTGTTTAGAGTGTATGTGAGCGAGGAATATGGCAGTCCAGTTCTTGAGACTGTCTGGTTCAGTTTCTTATTCCTGACGCTTTATTTTTGCAGTACAGTGTGAATTATCTTTAAAAGTTTTGCCTTTTTTTTGTCTCCCTCTTTCAGGTAGAGGCGTTAACCCATCAGCCTAGAGCCACAACAGTGCACGCAGTCAGAGATTCAGAACTTGCCAAACTCCCCGAGGGAGCACTGACGTCTATCAAGCGCAAATTCCCCCAGGTAGGAGAATTTAGAACTGTTCTCTGTCTATCTCGAAAGATATCTGAGGAGCAAAAACTCCCCGTTACTGCCAAGTCCTTGGGGTGTTTCTGTATGACTGATAGCTGCTGAGAAAATGTTTTGCTCTCTTAGTCTGAGTGATTTTTCTATACTAGACTTTAACCAGCTTCTCTTCCTTTAGGTTCTCATCTTTTCTGGCCTGTCTTATTGCAGTGCTGTTTTGCATTTCTGGAAGAAGTTCATGCTAAAATGTAGGACGTGCATATTTAGCAAAGTGGAAATCACTTAGAGCTGTTGATAATAAACGAAAGTTTAATTTCTAAAATCACTTAAAAATGTTTTTGTTCATTTGTCTTCCTCGCTAGGACTCAAAGTCAGCGCTAGGTTTTATGTGCCTCTATTTCAAGAGCATTGATATTTAGGGGTTGGCTTTCCTCTTCCTTGCATTTCATGCTGTCAATCCTCATTTTGCAACTGCCATGTCTCTCTGTGTCCTGAAGATTGTGATTGCTCTCTTGAATCTATCAAATCATCTATCTTCTTTAATTCACTTGACATTATACCTTTCTCCTGCAAATCTGGAGAGTGACAGACTTGAAATTTAATTCTTTCATCCCTAAGTGCATCAGGGATGTTATACTAAGCATTAAATCATTGCAGTAGCCTTAGAGGCAGTTCTTTAATGCTGTTACTTTTTAATTTTTCTTTTCTCTAAGACATGTACTTATTTTACCAGATTTTTTTCAAAAACTCGACTGCAAAAGTAATGCAACTAACTAGAATATGAATGTTCTTTTGCTTTCCTAATACCCATAATACCTCTTTTTTTTTGGGGGGGGGGTGGGTTGTAAAATATAAAACCTATATTCATGCATTTTCACACCACAACAATTGTGGAGGCTTTATCAGTGTTACTGCTAGGAGAATGTGCTGTTTCATCACTGCAGTAAATGTTCAGAAGTGATGTCACTTGAAAATAATCTTCCTGGTTTTCCTGCAAGCATCGCTCTTTACTAAGATGTTTCTGAACTTCTGTTATGGGTTGTTAGGCGCTGAATTTGCTGAGTCTCTCCTGAATAGTCCTGTAACTTTGGTCTCCTATATGCAATGTAATAGGTTTCCTGACCACCTTTATGAACTGGTAGCAATGTGCAAGTTCTGTTCGTAACTAGCCCCAAAGTAGCTAAAGATAGCATGACGTGCTGTCTTCAGTAGCGCTTTTATATAATATATCGCTCTCGTTGCTGACTGATCAGGAAGTGAGGAAATGAGCCCAGTGGAATTCAAAATTGCCCAACTCCCTACCTGGTACATGGCCTTAAATGTTACCAGTAAACATTTAAACAGTGAATTTACTAGTAAACAGTAAACCTTTAATATTTAGTAATGCTTTGGATCAAACACCGATCTGCACAAAGGCTGCGTTCTAATGCTGCCTTTTTGTCTGCAGCAGTAATTGACTGCGGTGTCTTTTCTCTCCCTTCCCTTTTCCCATGCTCCCAGTGGGCAGAATTGATTTTTGTCCTTTTCCTCCAAAGAGTATTGTTGTTTTTTGTCACTGCAGGGGTGTGAATCTTTGCTTTATAGTTAAAGGTGAATTTGAGTTTTACACTTATAGTACAATTCAAACATATTAGTAGTACAATTCAAGTATCTTCCCATGCCTAAAGAAGGCAGTCTACCAGCTGCAAATTCCTGACCTTTTTGAATAAGGAGTTAGTTGTCTCTAGACTTGCATATAGTTTAGCCAGCTAGCTGCAATGAAACAGAGTGCTAAAATAGATCTTTTTAAAGAAATGTGTCTCAAACCAGACTGTTAGAAAAACACGTTCTTATCTGCTGCTGTTTGAGTTTTCCAAATTTCCCCAAGTGTTAAACTGGTACTAAAAATGTAAAGGTTTAAACTTTTGCTATCGAATGTTTTTAGAACAAGCATTACAAACAAAGAGGAGCATGAGGTAAACTTTAACTTGGGGATTTGTGCCGCTAATGCCTTTAGACTGTCCTAAGAACCGAAGATAAAAGGTTTACGATATGATCTCAAAGTTCATGCGTTTCCCTTTTTTGTCTGTTAGATCCCTCAGACAAATGGAGACACGGATAGGAGTGAGTGAGTGAGAGTAATGGAGCAAAACAATCAGGTGGAAGGTTTGAAGTCAGGCAGAAAGTATGAAGTCAAGCGTAAAGTTCAGGCAGCATACCAGAGGGAAGCTTCTGAGCTAGAAATGAGTAAGTTGCATACACAGAATTGGTCTGGGTAGCAGTTGCCTAGAAAAAGGAATCCCAGGTTTATATGACATCAAAAACTGAACATGACTTAGCAATGTCATGCAGTTATGACAAAGACAAAAACAAAAACAACCTCCCCCCCCCCCAAACCCACAAAAGACGAGCAAACAAAAAAACAGCTATGATAATAAAATGCTTTCTGAACTGAAGAAATTCTTGTATTCTTCCTGATACCAGAAAAGCTTTAGTATCTGCCTGCAGCAGCACACTTGAAAAAAGATGCCAACCAATTGAAGAGAGTCTGGAGGTCAGAAAGGAGGAGGACTGGTGTTTAGGAATATGTAAACCTATAAAGGCAAAAAGAATGGAAGGCTAAAGGAAGACATGAAAATTATTTTCAAATACATAAAGTTAGAATGATTTATACTCAGGATTTTATGATGATCTTTTCCCTATCCAACGAGAAGACATACAATTACGAGGGGATAGCAGGCGCACTAGTTCCTACGGAAGGAGAAATAATTGACTAGGTAGCAAGAGCTAGCTTGTGATTCAGCAGTGTGACGGATGATTTCCCTCTTAGTCCTCTGCAGATCAGAAAATCTTTTTTTGAGGGTGGAGGGGAGAAGCAGCTGTGCGCCCGGTCAAACACAGGGTCCCCTAATGACGGATAAGGTTAAGTTAATCTCGCTCAGTGGAACAGCGATTGATGCTGTGGCATACAACGTGGAAAAATAGCACGAGGGACACTTGGTGCTTGGGGAAGCACCATATCCTCACCTTAATTTTTTAATCTTCTTCCCCGGGCATCTGCTTTGGTCCTGTCAGAGACAGGACACCGGTCTACTGGGCACTTTGTTGTGACCCGCTGTTGGTGCTCTTATTCTGAGGGAACAGACGGGTGGGTGGGCAAGAGGAAACTAATGTGAATTATACGTAACAGCATAACTTTCAGAGTACCTGCCCAGAAACGCGAAATATTATTTCTGGACCCTGCGCAGTCTGAAAAGAATCAAATGCCTATCTCCTGGTCTCTTAAGAGAGCGTCCCAACCCTGAGGCTCCCTGGATAAGGCATCACGGATGTTCCCAGTTGAAGGTGGTCCACAGTGCAAAACTTCTCCCTTGCCTTTTCAGGAATTGGGCCAGAGGGGGCGTAACTCTCTGGGCATAGTGGCCGAGGCACTGAGCCAGAGAGAGCATTTGCTCCTCTGACAGCGCCAGTTCTTGCTTCTGGTGCTGCTTGAAGCTTTTCAGAGTTGCAGGAGTGAATTGGAATTGATTTTTTTTTTTTTTCTTCCCTATTTTCATTGCTGCTTTCACTCCTGAAAAGTAGGACAGGGAATCAGCTCATGATTTTTGGCATCATCAAGCAGTTGCGAGCAGTAGCAAGAGCGCACAATTTGTTAAGAGATTACAGAGATGTTCTAACATCAGCGTACAGCTTGGATCTCATTTCATAGATTATCTTTGCCTCTGCTGAGCTGAGATTACTTTTGTACTCAGCTTTAGTAACTTGAAATTTGGACCTGTGGTAGTTGATGGAAATTGCGTTGAGAAATTGCTTAGAAGCCACGGGGAAGTGAACTGTAAGACAACCTGCTGGTAACAGTAGCGCATGCTAGAAAGTACGGAGTTTTTCTGCACCTCCATTTTAATTCTCCAAGTCTCACCTTGGGTTTTAAATATATTCAGAACCCATCATCCATCTTGAACAGCGAGTGCTGCTGTATCTTTGCATGGATATTTTAACTAGAGCTTTTCTGAAGAGAACTGAGCCTTCCCTGGGGTTGTCCGCCTGGCCAAGTTAGCGCGGTAGCGTGCGCTCTGCTCAAAGCGCTTCCCTCGAGCGCTGTGGGCCTTATGCCCCGCGTTAGTTAAACGTGACGTGGCAGCAGTGGAACAGGGCAGGAGAGGCCACGCTTCCAGCTTTTTCTGAAATGTCGGTTCTCCTGGCCCATTAAAATAGATTTTCCTGGACTGTGGGAGAAGCGGGGGGGAAAAGCAGAAAAGAAAAATGCTCAGCGGAAGCGTAGCCAGCGACCGTGGCTACCCGACGCGAGGCAGGCAGGAGGGCGCTTAGTCATAGCAGCCAGGCGAGACTGACGTTTTTCTTCGAGACACAATTGATCACAAGCGTTAGAGGCTCAAAGGGCCCCGGGAGAAAGGTTCAGTTCTTCTCTGTGCCCCAGCGGCATTTGTAAAGGTGCCAGAAAGTGTTGCGAGTGAACGTGGAAGATGTGTTTTGTCGCCGCTGTTCCCGAGCCTTCAGGAGTGTTAATGCGGGACCCCTTGCTAAGCTGCCCGAACCTGTGACAAGCGGTGCGCTTCGCGGGCTAGCTTTATCTGGGGCGATGTAAAGCTTCAGTCGTGCCGTGGTTTTGTTCAAGCTGATGATCTGATTTACCTCTCCTCCTCACTGGTCCCCGGCCCCAAAACCTTAAGAAAGTTGGCAGGGGGAAAAGCTCAAGTCCTGAAACGAGCTCTACAAAAATGAACCAGCTATTATGTGCTTCTGTATGGACGAGATGGCCGCTATTACTGTTTAACTGCGTTTAGTGTGTGGGACAGAAAACCCTTGGCAGCCCTGCTTTCCACACTAGCTTGTTCGTAGTGCGTCCTCAGGTGGTAGAGAGCCCATTTCCCTGTCCTTTAACTAAATCCCAGATGTGTGTGGAGGTCTATAGTACCCTGCTCTGAAGGTGTCAAACTGTCATTTAACTTACTTAATTTAAACGTGGCCTGTTGGTTGGCTGATTTGAAGCATAAGAACTTAACTATTGAATAGCTTATCTTTAAACTTCAGAGTTGCAGGTGAAAATATTTAGTTTAACTGTAAGCCGTTTTGTTCGCTGCAAGAATACTGTACTTTGGGGTACAGTTGATGGTGTTTTCACTAAGGGGGATCAGAACAGACTTGGACGGAAAAAAGTTCAAATTTGTAGGGCTGTATGTTGGTTGGCTGTATGGGACCCAAACTGGCATGCCAGGTTTGCTCCCTGATTACTTTAGCCAAAGCTGGTTTCCTAAACGAGGCCTACACGCGAACTTGAAACAAGACGCCGTTAACAAGAGATGGTACGGTCCTTCCTAGGACTGGTCCTCTACTGTCTTGCATCGGTGCTTGGCTGCTTAGAAATATTGAAAATAACCTAAAGTTAAATCGGAGCCTTAGTTCAGATGTAAAAGATACCACTGTCTTCAGGGTGATGCCTTGCAGCAATAGCAAAAGGAAATGTTATGAAGCTGTTGAGTTTGACTCAACCTGTTGTTTGTTGGGGTTTGTTTTGCCTTTGTGCTACAGCATGGGGCAGCACTCTTAGGTGCTCCAGCCTCCCCTCTTTCTTCCCCCCTGAAATGCCTACAGCTGTTAAAAATTGCTGGAGCTCTACTCTGAGGGAAAGCTCTCAAGGTGGGTATCTGCCCATGGAGGGACAGGAGAGGCAGGAGGTGGTTAAGTGTCCCTTTGCTGTGACAGTTACAGTTACAGCCCTGTTACAGGGCTGCTCATCCAAACATAGAAAGAATAGCTGAGCAAATTCAGGCAAAACGATTTTTTTTCGATATCCAGCATGATAAATTATTTGCATACCCTTTGGAAAATGATGGATTCTTTGGCTCCTTGAGGTGCTTCTCTGCTTTGGAAGCACCTGGGTTAGAGGATGGATGTCATCAGATAAGCTCATGGTCGGGTGTGATTTCTTGGCCCCGTGTACAGCATAGAGCAGAGCTGATGAATGTATTGTTTCATTTTTGTTTCTGTTCTTTTCTGTGTTTCTTCTCTTCTAACAAAGATGGTTTTGTACTACACAATGTCTCTTAAATTATTTAATTGTTACTGGTAATAGACTGTGAATATGGAAATTGGATCTCGATGTAGGTTTTTTTTTTTTTTTGGAGTTTTCCCAAGAGTTCTCTAAGTCAGTTTAATAGAAAGTTAGTTAAGACAGGAAAAATAGCTTTGGTGCCATCTGTTTGTATTAAGAGATTGCAGATTTGTCAGGCAATCTATAATATTCATAGAAAAATACTTTCCTTTGCATGCACATTTATATACAACTGAATTCTCATTAAAATTATTCTGAAAAAGGCTTATTGTAAAGCAAATCCAAATTTCACAGTTGAGTAGAAACAGAAGCTTTGAGTAGAATCCAGGCTTGGGAAAATTAGCTAGGTATAAACAAGAAGTTGAAATATTTCAGAGGATTACAGGAAATAAAACACCAGTGTAATCATAGCCGCTCAGCCGTGGGAAGGATAGTAGCTGTGAAGCAAGTGGCACTCAGGATAATACTGAATATGTGAGCCGGATGGAGTGCTCAGCTGTGCACTGGTACCGTCACTAGCAGGTCACACTGTGTTGTAATACTGTGTGGTCCCTTTGCTGAAGGAAACTAGTTTTTAAAACTGAAATAAGCCATTTTAACATAGGCAGATGTAGAGCCTATGTGAATGGGAACGTGAAGTTTAGTCCTTGCCCTGCAGTGCACGGGCTGCAGGTTCTGCTGCGTAATTTTACGTTTGTGAAGCAGAGGGGAAAATTGGCTTTTGCAGTGTCGGATGCAGAAACGGAGACCTCCACGTTCATTATAAGGGAGCTGGGGGCGTTGGAGGCTGCTAAAATAACTTGAGTGGATCTTACTTAGCCTGAAGTCGTTTCAGAAGCAGCCATGAAGACACTGTGTTACCAGGCAGATGAGGTGGTAAGGCAAAAGCCAGGCTGGAGAGGATGCCATTGTGCTGAAGGAAGTGCCCTACTGCTGTTCCAGAAAGAAATACATTTATCCCATTCGGCCTTGGATGAAAGCGTTCTGACAAGTTAATCTGAAAAGCTGAGTAGGTGGGAGGAGGATCTTTTTCCTTCCTTTGTGAAATGCTTGTCTTCACTCACAACTGAACGTCCTCCTTGGGGTCGGCTGATCTTTTTTACAGTGCCAGTAGTGCCCTCAAGAGGAGGAGAGCTTTCGGGGCTCTTGGGGAACGGCACTGACCCACCTGGAATCCCAAGTAGCTGTTGAGAAAAAGAGATGCTCAGTTTGCAGTGATTCAAACCAATATTCTAGCCCTGTAAAGTAGATTTTCTTCCTTCTGGCTTGAGAAGTTGCTTGCTCAGAGTGTGTTTTTGTTTGCTTTTGGGTGTTTTTTGTTTGGAGTTTTTTCGAAAGTCGACCTAAACATCCAAGCAGGTCTCTAGGATCCAGGCTAACGCTGCCAGACTGCAAGCGCGTGTGTCTAGATTGCAAAGCCTTGCAAACGGGGAACTTTCTGTGTCCTTTCACAGCTTGAAACAGTAGCGTTGGGTAATATAGTGTCCTGCTTGTGGCAGGGAGAGGTTTAACCGAAGTGCAGCAATTCAGAGTGCGACTCCGTTTGCACAGGGACACGTAAGGGAAGTGTCTCTGAAGTGATTAACTGTTAAGAAAGGGAGTGCAGGATCTGCTCACTGCTACTGTTGTTTATAACCATGAGGAATGATGAATTTGGCTTCCTAACCAACTCAAACATATTTGGGTCTATCCCTAGTACAGAGGGTCAAAAAGTTGCAATTGCTTTGAAGGCAGTTAATGATTTTAATCTAATATAGAAACCGTCCGGGGTTCTTGAGAAAGTCAGAACTCCAACTAGCTGGCTTTCTGCAGAACAGATTTTTCTTCAAACGGAAGTCCAACCTGAATGCTAAACTGATTGACTCGGTGCCAACAGATGGGGCTGTGAAGCAGTTTGCGTGGAGGACTTGGGCGTGTGTTTGCAGGTCTGGGTGGATGGGTGCTAGAAGAGACTGCAAAAATCCGGAGTGTGCTATAGGAGTGAACGTACCAGCTGTTTCCGATTGTGCTGGTAAAGCTATCTGGGCCGGGGCGACGGGTGCTGCAGTGGAGAAGAGCATTTTGCATTTTCTGGGATCTGCTCTGTGGCTGAGTAGCTCCAGTCCCAGATTTCCAGTGGGAAATCACATGTCCTTTTTTTTTTTTTTTTTTTTTTTTTTTTTTTAAAGTACAGAAGCAGCCGCTTGTGCTGGAAAGCTTGGCACGTGTAAGAGTCTTCCAAACTTGTGTTCTCCAGCACATTTATAAAAACTTTTCTTTCCCTGCTATCCCTGTCCATGGCCTCCTATCCCAAGGGCTGATTTCTGCTTGCTTCCTTCCCCTCCTTTCCTCAGAAAGCTGAACCTGTCCCCGCCGTGCTGCTGCAGGTCGTGTCCCGGGAAGGGCAAGCATTGCAGCTGCACCAGGCCCTACCAGGAAGTCCTGGGGCTTCCTTGCCATAGTCTGTTGGCCATGGCCACATTTGCATGCACCTCTGCTGCTCCCTCTTGTAGAATAAAGGCATTTGAGCTTCCAGTGGGTGGTTCCTTTATTATTATTATTTATTTATTTTTGTCTCTATTGGTTTTGAGTTCTCCCCATTTGCACTGGATTTGGTGAATGCTTATTTCGCTGCCCTACAGAATAATGGATGTGGGTCGATCGTTGAGGCTTGGGTCTGTTGTTGATTAAAAGGCTTCTGGTCAAACTGCTCTTAAAGAAAGACATTGCCATGTTGTGAAAGAAAACTTAGTGTATGTATTACAAAACTCCAAGGAAATTTGAGGCCAGCTCGTAGCTAAAATCTCAAATGGATGTTCTTTCTACGTTGCCATGACTGCAACAGAGTGACTCATCCTGTTATGGTTAGCAATTTGCTTGTCTTACAAAGTCACTGGGGAAATAATTTTTCCATATCTATATGTACCAAGGCTGGAAGGTTTGCTTTAGCAAACAAGACAAATAATATTTCCTAGTATTAGGAGCAGCCAACTGGAAAATGAGACCAGCAGGATCTATTCTTAGTTCTGTCATTAACCTTGGACGTTTTCTTTAACCTAGCCATAGGTCTCCTTAACTCTCTGTAAAGCAGAAGAGATGATTTTAGCAAGTAGTTAATATCCTGGTGTTTAAAGTGGGCCAGAAGTATAAAATGTTGGTGAAAGATATTTCTGTAACTGTTGGAGTAAAGTCATAGTGTGTAGGTGGGTTGTTAGGTCAGTGTGCGTGAGATGTATGTAGCGAACGCTGTCAAGAGGTGGATTATCTCCCTTAGGAAGGGAAGTCAGTCTGATAATTAAGAATTCCTTTCCTTCCCTCCCTGCCGCCCCTATTTGAGGCAATTGCCAGAGCTGGGTGTAATTATGGAAAGCTGAATCCCAGAACTGCAGGTTTAGGCGTTGTAAAGTAGTAATGAGTTCATCTAGCGACGGGGTGGCAGCAGGCTCTTGGTACGTTTCTGAGAAATTGTAGCATTTCAGATCTTGGCTGAGATTCCAAAATAATTGAGGTTGACAGTTTGCTTGCAGTGAGCCTCAGTTAGTCATTGCATGTTAATGGCAGCAGTCTTGCTAGATCCGTACTCTCTGAGTATGGAAGATTGTGTCTGTTATTGATGCGAACAGGAGGAACTTAAGAGTTGATCATGTATCACTGAGAAGATAGTTAATGTGGCATCTTTAGGAACTTAGTTATGACTGTGGTAAATAAATCACTCAACTTTGTTCAGCTCTTACTCCTTGTTGCCTTATTAACTGTATGCGTTATGGTGGAAGCTACCTGTTTGCTCTTCAGCCTTCCTCCTTCAGACATTTGGGAAAAGAATTGGTACTTACTAAAGCTGTGGAGTTGCACGGTCTAGAGCAAAAAAAATTTTTTTTTTTTTTTAAACAGGATGTGTAAAAGTGTTCTGGTGAGCATGCTGACCTGCCTTGATGCTGACATGGTCTTTTGTTTGAAAGATGCATCCTGAAGTACTTATGCTTTGGGAACAGCGTGTCTTTCTTTGTCCAAAATCCAAGGCAACCATTTACTGCTTCTTGTTTAGCTTGTTAGAGTTTGGAGATATAAATAGATGCGCTTTTTTTTTTTTTTTTAAATGTCCTCCTGAAGATGAGAGCTACTTTGACCTTGAGGTAGCTTTCTGGGGGAGAAAATCTAATGGTTAGTATATTAATTTTTAATGCGTTTAATACCTCTTTTCAGTATTTGATGATACACTTGTACATACCTTTCAAGAATAAATGATGCATTTTCCAAGTCTGCCACTCTTTAATATTGTAATTATTAATCTTCTACTACATAACTTGCTGGGAATTATTGCTTATTAATGTCGGAAATAAGCCGGTCAGCTTTCGGAGAAGCTAGGCTGTTGAGAGGATGGGTTTGTATCAATAAAGGTCCTGTTCGGTGTCATCAGAAAAAAAAAAACCTGGCCCTTGAAACGGACCATGCAAACATGATTTGAGGGGAAGCAATTTCATAAATAGCTTGTTGTGATTGTGTGTGTATTTAGAGAGTGTATTTATCTATCCCCTTTATTCAAGGTGTCTTAAATTGCTTGCTGTAAGCCTTGACTAATTCATAAGGGCTCACGTGGAAGCTAGTTTATATGGGGACTTGCAGTGCAGACTTGCGCTTTTCTATCACCTGCTAGAGGTGGAGGTATTCAACAACCACTGCATAACGAGGCTGACTTTTTGTTAGAGGTGTAAGCACACTGGAAAGAGAAAAGAGGAGAGCTGGAAATATGATTGGAAATGTTTCCAAAATAATTAGATTTTTTTTTCCTTTTTTCCTATTAAAACCTCTCTTCTCAGTATTCAACTTCCAAGCTTTTGTAAGATGTTGCTTTAAGTATCCGTTTAGACACACTATTTTTAGTACATTTATCTAATTTTTTTTCCTCTTTTCTTTTTTTTTTCTTCTTTCTCCCTTGCTAGGTGGTGACTAGACTTATTCACTTGCTGGGTGAGAAGATTCTTGGCAGTCTTCAGCAGGGAGGTAAGAGTTATTCCTGGACTATTCCCATTGATTCTGGTGCTTCCTTGGAACTAGATTCACATTTTTAAATCCAGAAACAGAAAGCACATACTCAAAAAGAGCTTGTCCCTAAATATTTAAACTGTGGTCACAGGTCAATGGTGATTTAATTGTACTAAAAAATGTCCAAAAAATGTTTATGTGGAGTGGCTAAGTACGTATGAGAGTGGAATAATTTGCAATTGAGATAGAAAAATATTGCCGCGTTTGTGCGGTGAAATTTCCTAGAAGTTTGTTGTGAGAGAGCTCATATGGGAGTATCAGAAATAGCAGCTACAATAATCTTAAATCAAATAGTGATGCTGAATGGAGTCTGCATATAGGCTGACTTAATATGTCTATATTTGCCTTATCTTTACAAATTGTCTGACAGTAAACCATTTGTTAGTTATTGGCTCTTAGACATTGTGTACGTGGCAGAGGCTGAAACGAAGTAAATTTACTAAATGAACTGAAGCGAGTAGGAGGAAGTTTTCCATATAGTTTGTTTTTCTTGGTCAGCTTTTAAAAGAAAATAAATGCATGTTAATTAGCATCGTGGGCTGCTTTGCTGCTACTGTTTATTCCTTTTTTCTTTTTTTAATACAAAAATTGTATGATGTTACTTTTATTGCTGTTTTTGCAATATTCCAAAGAGACTGAAAATGTAGCATTTAACTGACTAAATTTTGATGCGTTGTTCTGGAGCAGTTTTGGCGAACAAATTCCAAAGTCTGCCTGATTGGCTTTGTATAGGAATCTCTAGAAGTAATTGCACTTAAACTTCTGTGCATGCTTAACTGCCTTTGTGGACTATGGCAGAGTCTGCACTCCTCTGTGGAATAAGGACAGAGGAGGAAAATGAGTCATAGTCAGGCCCAGGAGTTCAATCAGGGGGCAGTCTCTGAAGTTCTGAAGATGGAACGTTTGAAGGAGGTGAAAGAGTTGAGCCGTGACAGGTAACTTGTTTGAACCTACAAATATCTTCTTGAAGAACGCCAAGAAGAGTGAAAAACTGTTTAATGTTCTATGTAGGACTATTTTAGAAGGCTAGAAATGAATAACACAATTGCTGAATATATATGAGAAAGGTTTGTTTGATACTTCTTTGTGTCCTGCAGTGTATGGCGCAGTGGATCATGCATATAGGCTTTGAAAGAGTTTTCGTATCAATTATGGCATATCAAGTGCTTCCATAAGCCTATCTCAAAAATTCATCTTAACGGTACTTCTTAGGCCTTTTGCTGGATAGTATAGATGAGCAGGATGTTAAATTTTGACTTAGGTGACATTAAGTTTGTTATGTTCTTGTGATTGAGTTGATAGACGTTAGGAGCAAGTAAGGTTCTGTGAGAAGGCTCTTTTTTATTTATTTATTTATTTTTAAAAGAGGAGGAAGATAATATTAAAACAAAAAGAACAATTTATAGAACACCCCTATCATTATTTTCCTGAGCTATACTTAATCAGCTTTCCTTAATATATTGGCGATACTTCCACAGTTACTGTGCAGCTGCTTTCAAAGTTCCAGATTTTATTTTAATACTAGTTGGTACATATCTGTAAAGCTCCCCATTTTCCCAATTTAGAGAGAAATGAAAAGAGGTTTATTCCCTATAGGATCTTTATTTGTTGAACAGGTATTTAGTTCTTTGATCAGGCGTACCGTGAAAAACGAATGTTAATTTTTGGAATGTGTTGACCCAGATAAGGATTTTTGGGTTTTGTTATTTAAAATGATTCTTCTCATGGGATAAGATAATGCCTGTCTCGAAGTTGTGCCAGGACAGAGCTCTGGTGGTTGAGTACCCTTTTGTCCCTTTCTTAATAGGTCAAGTAAACGCACACTGCGTTTTACCTGTGCCTGTACTCAGATGTTTATAACATCACCTAACTTTTACCCACACCTACTATGTCAGCAACTGAAAGTTGATCTTCACCCTGTTACGCATGAAATACGTGAGAACTCTTTCCTTTGATGTTGAATTGAGGGTGTTACACTTACATTAATCAGTTCAGTGATGTTTTTCTGGCTGCCTGACACTTGAAAACAACACTCATTGAAATGAAATGACAGTTAGCTTTCTGAATTGACTTTTTTTTTTTCTTTCTGAGCAGCTCATCCTCTTGGATTACATACCTCGAGTAGCAAGTGGGATGCCGGAAACCCTGCCAGCAATCTCTCCACAGTAGCAATTATGCCGGTATCTGAAGAGGTACCACTTACTGCTTTCACTCTGGAGCTCAAGCATGCCCTCAGTGCTGTGGGTAAGAAGTTGTTTATATGTTACTGCATCAAGGGAAGTGAATGTTTCTTATCTTTTTAAAGAAATATAGCCGGGTACCTGTCAGTAAGTTGGAGGTGGATTCCTGCTGCGTTTGGAGGGGGGACTGTAGAGTGGTGCTCAAGATCAGACTTTTTTCATAATTTCTTCTCATAAAACTCTCTTACTTCTTCCAATTCACCCTCTTCCCATTCCTATCACGCATTTAATTTCAGTAGATAAATTCTGTAGTCTTAATGACTCTGAAATATTAGCTGATTGATCTGGTGTCTGCCTCTCCCCTTCGCTGCCATCAGTGCTTCTAAGACTGCAGGCACTTCAGTGGACAAATCCCACCGCTAGCATGCTGTTCTCCCAGTGCCTGTTTGAGAGTCTAATTGCATCTCGTATAGATGTGAGACTCAGTCTTTCCCAGTTGTACAGCTTGAGATCCAGCAAAGGATTTCTTATGCGGCTTCGTTTGTTGAGGTAGCGTAGTGAGCAGCAAGCATAAGACCTGATCATAAAATAGCTTGTGAAGGAGATCCTGGTTTCCAGTACTGGGAATCCAAACTTAAATCTGAAATTAGGCCTTTCTGTATTGCATCTTGCATTACGCCTGTTGTTTCCACCTTGTTTGTCTGTCTTGTGCTTTTTAGTTCATTAATTGCTCTATCGATTGGTAAAGTATGTGCAAGTTCCGGTTGCTCGAAGAACCATATAGTCAATTCACCATGCCTTCAATTCACTTTCGGTGCTACAGCTTGATACTTCCTCAACGTCCTCTTCACCTCATCATACGCTATGGCAGATTCTTGAGTTAATCTACTGTAGTTCTTTGAATTGTTAGTCTGCTACCTTGCTGCTTATTATTTTGAAAAGTAAAAGTTAAATGATGATTGTGGTATAACCACTTACATTTTTGGTATTTCCTTTCTTGACCTTAAAGGGTGTCGAGAGCTGATACTTACTATTCTGCTTTAAACTTACGGCAGGGCAGCAGTAGGAAGATGATGTTGATGCTTGAACCTGGAAAGACAAGTTGCCAAGCGTTGAGGTTTTGGGCATCTGAGTTCTACCAGACAGTGGTAGACATCTCTCCTTTGCACTCCTGAGCTTAAAAAGAGAACATGAAGTCCTGAAAACATGACACTTCAATCATGTCTGGAGTTTCTGAATCTCTCCTCTTTCTGCTGTAAAAGTGAGAACTGTGAATGCTGCAGGACGAGTTCAAAGAAATCCAGGACAGGTTCTGTAAACGGGTGGGAAGGGGGATTCGAGACTGCAGATAGAGTTTAAAAAAAATTTCCTTTGCAACACAAGGAGAAATCCACTCAGCTAATATCTGAACCTCTGTAGTATCTATGAGATGTTAAGAGCTAAAATGTGAGGCTGACAGATTCATTTGGACTCTTTCACCTTTTGAAATACAAATGCAGCTTATGGTGATGTGTTACAGTGAGTATGAATTTCTGCACATTTTAAAAATACCTCTTATTTTGAGAGAGATGACTGGAAAATTTTAAGTTCCTAACAGAACTAGATTTTAGCCTTAGCTATATTGCTAGCGGGTACTTGCTATGGATCATTGTTGGCTTGTTCTGATATGTGACAGCGTGAGGAGCCTGTAAAACAAAACAAAAAAACTTCAGTCAGTAAAAGGACTATTCAGTATAAAAATATCTTGTCTAGTTGAAAGCACCCTGTAACAAACTCTGGGTTTTGTTTTGATCACGCGGCCTTTCCTTGTTCACCCATCTCTTGTCTGCTTCTAAACTGATGACTGTGTAGTACTTGGCAACTATGGATGGTACTATACAACCTTGGCATCTGAAGTTCTTGCAGAAATGGAGCAGACGGCTGCAGTGGGAAGAGGAAAATGTTGTGTGAAAACACATCTAGCCATATGGTTCAAAACACAGCTGGCAGACCAAGTTCTTAGCTCACTGGCCATGATAGCCTCTCTTCATCAGGTCAATCTATTGTTTATTCAGCCCTGCAGCGTTCGGAAATGGTGGTTAACCTGCTGATGGCTTACTGCTTGTGTTTGAATGCTCTATTGTTGCATTTTTTTTGTCATGCAGTGCATATTTTGTTTTTTAGCAGAAGCAGCATCCTCTCTATTTTTTGTATTTTTGTGTTTTCTTCTTTATACTAAGACTGTAAATTGGGTAGTCCTTATCGCTGCATGACAAAGGGGTCTAGAGTGATGTGCCAGATGGTGCTTTGCTCTGAGAAAACGAGTTGGCTTTTGGAATGATTTTCTTTCTACTTGTGTCAAAAAATGAAATGAATAGGAAATTCAGTGTTGTGAAGCAAAACTTCTATTTACTTTTATACTGTCTCGGTATTCACTTGACCAGTTGGAACTCTATCCACTTTACATATGGGGAAGTTGAAACCATATGTGAAAAGATTTGCATTAGGTCTTCAGTGAGCAGCTATTATATTGGAACTTCGGAGTGCTTACCTGCTTCTAACGTTCAGATTGGACAACCAGTACTTGTTTTTTTGGTGTAAACTACGATTGGACCTTAAATTTCTTTATGGAAATGGTGAGAGGTTTTTTGTTTGTTCATTCTTCCTTTAAGTAGACATTTGGAAAGTCTTAATTGAACATCTTTCTCTTAAGGATATCTGTTTCAGTGCATATGTCAGTAATTTTGAGAACAAGAAGTTTCTCTGAACAAGAAGATTTGCTGCTGTTCATGAGTATGTTTTTGTTGTTTATTCTTGTTTGTTCTTTTTCTCTTTTGTTGTTTGTTCTCTGTGTTTCTTGAACTTTTTAGTTCATTTTGAAATCGTAATCAGATGTTGTCATTTGACGCTTGACTCGAAGTTTGATCCATATTGTTTCATTTGTCTGAGCTTTAAGGTATGTTTCTGAGCAGCACAGGGTAGTATTGGTATATGTGAATTTGTACAGGGTGGAAGCAGTTATTCTAGCTCTCTAGTGCAGCTTATATATTGTTTTAAAAAATTCCTTGCTCTTTCTGTTAATATCAACTTAGAAGAATGTTGCAGTGGTGCCTAGGTTCCCCTTGCTGCAGACTGTCCCCTGACTGCATGAGGTAGCCCGTACTGTAAGAGCACAAACTTTTTTTTTTTTCCCTCAAAGAACTTAAAATCCAAGCAGTTTGAAGATAAGAGGATAGAAGAAACTAGGACAAAGCACATAGTAATACTGAGATGACTGGAAGAACAGCAATGAGGTGCAAATCACAGGAGATGGTCATCTACTCTTGCGAGTAATTTACCCTCATCTCAGGCTGACCTCCGTGGTGGGGAGGGTGGTCTGGGTGAAGATTGGGTTGTTTTCAAAAAAAAAAAAAAAACTGCAAAATCAGATGAGTTGTTTCTTTCCAAGATTGGCATTAGAAGCATGTTACCAGTGCTGTGAGTTTGAGCTGGTTGCAAGTAAAGCTGTTTTGACAGGGTGGTTTATTTTTTTTATTTTATTTTTAGCTCTAAACTGTTTCCATCTTATTAAAGGAATACAATAATAATGACAAATAGAACATGTCAGTCTTAGAGCAGGGGCTTTATAACACCATGATTTGATATAGACAGTCCACAAGAGCCTGAAAGTAATTCAGAATCTCTTATTATTTTCAACACTTTTGCCTACAATGAGGCAGTCAGATGAACTCTAGTCTGGAGTTCTGGCTGCCTTTAAATGGTTTCCCTGATGGGAATGGCTAGTATCTTCCCCAGGATGGTATTGGGTAGTGAACAACAGATCACCTGAGGGAAGGATCAGGAATCTAATTTGATCCTTGACTGTCCAAAAAATCATTACAGGATCAAGAGCATTTTATCAAGTGATTTCTTGGGGAATGGTTGTATTCTGGAAACACCTTGCCTAAGCGAATCCTGGCTTGGACTGCAATGCATAGCAATTCTCAGATCGTCCCAGATCTCTGGATTCTGGGATACAGAAGTAGCAAAATAAATTATTTAACTAGTGATGTTTTCAGAATAGAGTTTATTGGTTTGCTTGGTTGTGGGCAGGTTGTGCTTGCGTTCTGTACACGAGGAACAATGTGTGCCGTACTGGCCCAGCAATTTTCACCCAGCTTTACTCAACCAAATTGCTCCGATTTCTTTGAGATTTGGTGTCTGCGGTTTGTGATAATGCTTCAATGCAAATGTTGTTTCTGGACTCTGTGATTGTACCCTAATCAAATCCAAAAGGATGTTCATGTTTCCATGGAGTTTATTCTGTTCAAAAGCTGGACTGTGGAGCAGTTACTTGGCAATGAACAGAAATAACTCAACATAAATCTGTCTTCATCGTGAGAAAGGTATGATTGTAAAATATGGTCTGAGTATTGAGGAGCGAGCAGGAGAGTCTTGCAGATGACAGTGAATCAGAGACTTCTTCAGTGCTTCCTTACTCAGTTTGCTTGTGTGCTTCAACGTAAAAAGCCCTTTGTTCGAGTCTTGATCTTTGGGTCTCCAAAGAAAGAGGACTTGGAGCATAAAACTTTAAAAAAGCAGAGACAGAATTGTCCATTCCTGAATTGGAGGGAAAAATCAGCAAGTTTTCTTACTGTGTGAAATGGCAGGTTAGGTTAACCAGGGCAACGCACAGTAGTCAAGAGTTGTTGATTTGTCCTTTAATTCTGGTGTAGCTAAGAGCAGCTCTTGTCAAAGCTCTACTAGAGCATTCAAGATTGCAAAAGGTGTTTGCATAACTGTTTTTGGTCTTTTACTGAGACCAGCTGAATGATACCAGACAGCTGTACAAACTCGGATTATATGTGGAAGCCCTCTGATCATATGAAACATCAAACTAGAGAATGATTCTAATCCAACCTGTGTCTCTACCCTGCCTTTCTGCCCTTAAAGAAAGCTTTTTTTTTTTTTTTAGTTTCTAAAAATATATAATGTAATAATGTATTTGAAAACTTGCTGAAATGCTCCTAATAATAATTTACTGGGATTTTTAATGTGCAAGTCTGCCTGAATTTCCCTTCTTTACACACAAATTAGATTTAAGTCTTAAATATTTTCTTTGGTGAAATGACCCTGGTGCCTGGCACCTGGCACAACTAGGTGTGTGTGTTTTGCTGGGCAAGATCTTCTGACACTGTCAAACCCTTTTTAGCAGTTCTGTCTCAATACGTAATTTTGTAGACTTTTGTTAGGCCAAATGAATATTCTGATTTGATGAAGTCCAGTTAAGTACTCTTGCCATGATAAATCTCTTTCACAGACTTATAGTTCTGACTTGCAAAACCAAAGAGTTTGAGGTACCCATTTAGATGCTCCACGAGATTTACCAACAAATGCTAACAGCAGCCTGTGATTGTTCGTGCATGGGGATGCATTAGACCGCTGCCATGCATTGTTTTCTTATCTGCCTGTTGAAGTGCGTAAAAGCTGGGACCCAGAATCCCAATGACTTTGCTGAAAGAAAAATCAATCTATTACTGGGCTAGTAAAAGTCACCACCTCTGGCTTGAGAGAAGTTCATAAGCGGTAAATTGCTGGAAGCTTGGAGAGCGTTGTGGTTTCTCTCGCTCTAATACTCTTGCCTAGCAATCTGCTGTTAGTTGCAGTCAGAAGCACTTTTTTTGGGCTAGATAAATATTCAGTGTTACCTCATATAACCTTTTTTATGTTCTTAACTTTGAGTTATTAACCCCATATCTACTTCTGCCAAAACAGAAGTCACTGAAAGGTGCAGGCAGTTGTTGGAGGATGCACAAGTGTTTTCAATATGCTAATTGAAACTATAAATTACTCCTGAGCCTGATGTCAGGTGTAGAGAGAGTGTTGCTAAATGATGTTGTGCAACTATGATAATGTTTGCTAAGGAAGCAGTAACGCGTTGTCTTGGACGTTCCTGCCTCCCAGTGCGGCTATGTGAAGGGAATGTATTTGAGAGTGATTTTATTATTCATTACTCTCAGCAGTTTAGTTTAAATAACACTTTCGGTCATTCTGGTTTATATGCTTGGGAACACGAATGTTGGTGTTCTTGATCACATTAATGAAAGGGAGGGTTATTTCAATGGTTGGTTAATTGGGCACTTGCTAGAAATTGGAAGCGTAGAGCAGATGGTTGTTATTTCTGAGGCAAAGCAGAGTGGATTCAGTTGGAAGCATCCCCATGTCCTGTGCTGGTACTATGAATAATGAGCTGTGAGACTTGGTCCTGCGCTACTGGTGTGGAGAGGGGATGCTAGGCAGACTTCTCCAAACCTTGCATATTGGTGTGTCTGCCTGTATATGCTGCTTTATATTGTGCTTGGAGACTGCTTCTCTTTCCAAATAGGAAAGTAAGATAAGTGGATATGATTTCAGAAATCGAAAGCCTCTTCAGGTTCTTCTGATGCTTGATACGGAGAGGTTGTCCCCATTCAAGAGTGGTATCTGAGCACGAGGCAGCTGTCATCCTGATCGATGTAAAGATGCACCCTAGCTCTACAAGATCTGCCTCTGATATTGTATAAAAGGTGTTGCGGTTGCTGATTTTACCTGGCTGGCTTGTTCTTGTTTAACGGCTTCCCTTTAGAGCACGTGCCCTTAGTGCGTCACATCAGTGAGGTGCTACCCGAACTCCTTTGGTGAAGTTCTTGTGTCTTAGTGATCGAGTACCAGGAGGTAGCAGGCAAACAGATGCAAAGGTGGAGCACTGTGTTCCCGCCTTGTTGTTAATATTTCCATTTTACATTTTTATTTTGTTTTCTTAGCTCATTTAACATTTCTGGCTGCTTGTCTTTGCCTGCTAAACTTCCACCACTGTCATAAAGCTTTGTAAGTCGTGTATCCGGGAAGAATATTGGGTCTACGTATCACTTCTATTTTGTTGAGATCTTTGACGCATTAATGAACACAAATGGTAACTGTGATATTAAATGCTTTTTTCAAAATTTACCTGCCCCTTCTCCCATACTGTCTTGATCATGTGCAATGTCACAAGCGTTTCTTCTGGAAAACCTCTCTCAGTTCCATTGCCCCATCCAAAGTTGCATCAGCCCAACTGTTTATGAGGCTGAAAGGTGAACCAGATCAGAGAACCAACTCATGCTAAAAATAATGTGGTAAAACCCCCCAAACCTTGGGTCAATTCCCTGCAAAGTATCCTACCAGCACATATGGAGGAGTGGCACGGATGCAGGAACGAGGGGCAGGTGAAACCAGTACTGCTGTTGAAGGAAATGCTTAGCAATTCTTTGCCTCTCTTTTGGGTCTTTTGCTTTCATAGAACTCAACTCTCAGAAAATCAACTGCCATAAAGTTTATCTGAGGATGAGGAAATTGGTATCTGCTCTCAAGTCCTCCTGCTTTCCGTGCTTTCTTACCAGCTTTACTTTTTTATATTGAAATCCTCTTGGCTTGATCTCTGCCCTTGTGGGATATGTTTGTCCATTTTTGTTTGCTCCTCTTTCATTACCAGTGTAACAAATAAAGAACAATTGTTATGTGGTTGTTTGCGAATACAAGAGTAAAATCAAAATTCTAAGTTTTGGCCAGGCCTAACACACGCATGTTAAATCAGAGCGTGCTCTTGGCAGGAGGAATCCAGTATTAGGCCAGAAGCAGGGTCCACCCTGAGGGTCAGAGTGGGCAGCTCTAGCTACTGTACTCTTACTTTTTGCTTTTTGAGCATGTGAGTGTGAAATTGTGACCTCTTGCCAAGCTGTTCGTTCAAGGCTTCTTTATTATTTCTAAATACCTTAGGCTATGCTGCCTTTGTTTTTGATGCCTTAGAGAGACCACATGTGATATAGTGTTTTGTTATTTCATACATGAATTTCAGTTGTTGTGTTAATGAAGAATGGAGTATCACATTGGAAAAATATTAATACAAGGAGACTATTTTAGGTTTGTAAACGTGAGGTTTTCTCTCAACATGACACAGATGATCTTTTGTTTTGGCATGAGATTAATTCCTTCAGTTTCTTTTCTTTGCTTTTTGTATATAGCTGTAGTTTTTCTGCAACCTCCACCACATATGGCATCTATTGCAGCTGATAAAACAGAATTGCTAAAAAGAAGAATAGACTAATATGTCTGTAAGAAGCTCTTTGTCATGTGCTATGGCAGAGGTGTGTGAATGTTTGACTCTGTAGTGGAAGTACTGTGAGTTGGACTGTGCTCTACAGATTTGGGAGCTTTTTTGTACTTGGGGGATGGTAAGTGGGAATAGGTTCCTGTTGGGGTGTTGAATAAGCAGTAGTACTGCTAGAGAGCTTCAGGATTCATCTGCGGAGTTCTGTCAGTGTGGGTTGAACAAATAATATGTTTCAATAGGTCAATGAAATAGGGGGGCTTGTTTGTTTTCTTTGAGACTAGATTACTAAGTTCTCCAGGGTCAGAAAAGGTATGTGATATGCTGACTATTCTGTTTGTGGCACAAAAATTTAGCTGCAGTAGAAACTGTCATCCTACGTGAGATTAAGGAATGCGGTAAAAGAGAGCTTGTAGGCTGGGACTGATGCATTAACAGCACTCTGGGAAGATGGAGAATGGGAAGATACTATTGCAGGTAAGTAGGAAAATCTTTGCTAGGACTGTGTGCCAACCTTCTCTTCTACTATAACTCTAGTCAGTGCTGTTATCTTTCATGATTGTTAAAGCAAATTCACAGAACCGCGTTTGTTACAGTGGTGTAACTACATTTTCTCAATACAGCTTCTTGAGACCTGAATGGCAGGTGTTCACATATTGAACAACACTTCGTTCTTCTAGGTCCTGCTTTGCTGCTCACAAGTGATAACATCAAACAGCGACTTGGTTCTGCAGCGCTGGATAGGTACCTGTCTTCTTTCATTACTGTTTACAGGAAAATGTAGAAAGATACTATGCTGGTCTTTCAAATATAGAGTATTTGGGAATAAAACCCTACTTTCCAACAGAGATTGTACTTTCTGATCAAGGTGTTTGAGATGATGTTTCAAGAGTGTTTAGTTCAAGTGCATGTGTGGGGATTTATTGTTTGTTTTTTAAATCATAGACTCACTTTCTCACTTCTGCAATTAGAGAAGCTGATTTTGTCCAAGTGGGCATTGTGTACTCATTCTTAGAGATGTCACGGAAATTTTGAAGTTAGGCAGCACTGCACTCTTTCCTCTGTGTGCAAGAATTTAATGGTGGCGCAATAGTGGAGAAATAAAGAATGCAGGAGCCTGGAAATGTGGACAGACAAGAGAAGTTTCTTGTATTTATCAGTTACAAATGGGCTAAGTCTTGCTTTCACGCATCCACTTTGCGCATGTAATTGTTTCCCATATGATGTACTGAATAGACATTCAGCTTGTCCATCCACCTGAATATAGAGTTGTTGGTGAAGCTGCTTCTAAAATAGTAGTTTTGTTAAAGGCTCTTTGATAATGGCTTGCTGCATGTGCCTTGCCTCTGGAGTCTTGCGAATGGCATTGGCCTGGTAGCTCAAAAGAGCGTCTTTCCTTGACTCCCAAGAGCACGAAAACATTGCTGTTTGTAAAGCCTGATTAGAGGGGGGAAAAATAAGGAAGATCTTGTCTGTTACGATCTTGGCCAAATCACAAAGTTTCGGGAGCTTTACATCCTGATTCATACTTCATGAATGTTTCTGCCTCTCCCTTAGATAGGTTCTGGTCCCCTCTCCCTAAGCATGCACACACGGTCAAACTTCTGAGTTTCATACCGCATGCGCCAAAACTCTCTAATCCAGAGTAGCTTGTGGGTGTCTGAAGTGGTCAGTGTCTGCAACGCAGTACTGAATTGTTCAATAACTCAGAAATCATCCTGCAAGACAGCAAAAATGAGGGAGGAGAGCTCAAGCAGCGAACCGTAACGTTAGATTTGTGGAGTCTGCCGTATGTGAAGAGTGGGTTGGATCTGTACGCTACACCAGGCTGGCAGAATAAAGTAATGAAGGGGAACAGGAGAAAGTTGTCCGGCTTCTGTTTATCCTATGGCTTGTTTTATTGCACGTGCTGAGTTGACTGTGTAGCAAAACAGCTGGGTTTTTAGCAGGGGATAAAGGAACAGCTTATTTACATCTGCGGGGGAATTGATTTTAAAAAATTGCTGAATTCAAGATACTGTTATAGGACATGCTGGATGTGGGGGTGGCAGTGGGTGAGGGAGAGATGCAAGTCTTTGCCCTCCAAGTCTTGTGTTTGACCTCTAAAATTTTCCTATTGGATTCGCTCCTTCACTTTGGCAGGAGCTGCAATATAAAAGGGTTGCTTTACCCTCCCCCCCCCCCCTTCTTGTCCCCAGTATCCATGAATACCGACTAACTAGCTGGCTGGGACAGCAGGAGGATATTCACCGCATTGTGCTCTACCAGGCAGACAGCACCCTTACTCCGTGGACTCAGCGCTGCATCAGACAGGCTGATTGCATCTTAATAGTAGGGCTGGGAGACCAGGAACCGACTGTTGGAGAGGTATGGAAGGAGCTGCTTCTCGTATTTGCAGAGTTAGTAGTCCAGATCAAAGAAGGTTGTTTCCCGTATGGATTTTACTGGGTTCAATACCCGCTGAAGCACGAATAATGAAAAATTTCTGAGAAATGTGTGCTATGAATAGAAAAAGAATTAAATGAGGATCCTCAGCTAAAAATACTTGTATATAAAAACTTGCAAGGCTTTTTCCTCTACAGAATCCTTTGCGTTTTAGCCAGTGGCAAATGTAAACCCCAGTTGCTTTGAAGCAGTGCCGCATTTTTGTCCAGAATGTCTTTGCAGGTTCTCCAGATAGATGGGCAAAGTCCTTTCTGCCTAGGTGGAATTCATGCTGTGTGCCCAGGAAAAACTAGATATAAATTGTATTGCATGAACAGTTTAATGTATGTTGATGTAAACTGTAAGCTATATTTTCCCCTCCTACTTATTTTTACTTTTGGTATTTGATTACCAAAGTTCATTAGCCAGGCACATGACTCATCCAAAAGCTGGAAAGGAAAAAGTCTGTGTATTTGCCTAATTCAGTCCTCTCTGAGGTTCTTGGTGTGTGTGTTTGTCCACAGATTCAGATGTGAATAGGGGTCAGATTGCACCACAGTGTGTGTGTGTGTGTATATATATATACACACACACACACACACACACACACATATATATGTATTTCACAATACAATGTTCTGTTAGATTGATGCTGAAGCAGTGTAAATGCCTGATACCCTGATTCCTTTGGTGTGTAAAATGTGCTGCAGCTGGAGAGGATGCTGGAGAACACAGCAGTCCGAGCCCAGAAGCAACTTATCCTGCTCCATAAAGAGGATGGGCCTCTCCCTTCCCGAACTGTGGAATGGCTCAACATGAGGAGCTGGTGTTCTGCTCACCTTCATCTTCACTGTCCCCGCAGAGTCTTTTCCAAAAGAAGCCTACCCAAGCTGGTAAGAGATACCTGCTTTGGTAGCTGGTCCTTTAGCTGTGCTTGTAACGCTTGTTTCAAAGGTAGCCTGGCATAGTGTTGCTACCTGACGCTTGGATGTGCAACTGAGTATTACACAAATACAGTTCTCATAAATCTGGCTGACCTCAATTTATCATAGAAAAAATGGAAATAAGGGGTTCATGTCTTCCTTAAAGCATTATGTATGCACCTTTTTGATATACTGAAGATAGTTAGTATTGTCTCATGGCCATATCAATGGGTGTGTACATGCTGTAGAGCTCATGCTGTAGAGTTCTTCTCTTTGGCAGGATCCCTGTGCTTGAGAAAATCATGCTAAAAGTAAAGCAGAGGCAGACTGGAAGTTTCTCAGTAACTTTAAGTCCTTGACCAAAAAAGATAAATATCTCTGCAGACAATGCTGTACTGTACTGCTATGAAATTCTGCTCACAACTATAAAACTATGAGAGATGCAGATGATCGCTGGAATTATTTGGGTAGTTTATTAGCCGCCTTTTCAGCTGAAGTACAGCCATCCACTCCTTAACAGCATGTTGCCAGATGCTAAAGTAGGCTCTAAATTGCCTTTAGAATGACAGTCGTCTTCCTCCTCTCTTCTGCAGATAGAGATGTATGAACGTGTATTCCAGAAACCACCAGACCGCCACTCTGACTTTTCTCGATTAGCTCGCGTTCTGACCGGCAATGCCATCGCACTGGTCCTTGGAGGTGGAGGAGCAAGGTAGGTCCCAGAACGCGCTCCGCTGTCTACTTCCAAAGATGGCCTACTAGTATGTGCCTGGTGGCTTATGCTGGACAGGCTGACACCAGCTCCTAGAGCACCACGTCCGTTAGGCTGTGATCTACATTGAATTTTCAGAACAATAGGCATCCTGTAAAACCAGCACTGTTTTGTGAGCAGCATTTGGGGGAGACACTGAGGAGGGGCTTTTGTTACACAGACTTAACCCACTGTGTGGATTTGTGCTTGGATTTCTGCGGAAGCAACGTGAATGTTTGTGACTTTTTGAGTGCGCTCATAAATTGGGCAGGACAATGACTCTTCTCTCTCTCTCTTCCCCCCCCCCCCCCCTTGGTCTACAGTGAAAAACTGATCTTTTTTTCCCATGGATTCTTATACTAGAAGATGGTTCACAGTATTTCAAAGGTCCCTAAAGCTCTTCAAAGCTTGGACAGCAAGTGAAATTATGTCCTCTAATGCGGGAATGTTCTCTTCTTTATAATAGGCTAGAACCCCAGGTGCATACACACTTCTGAGAAGCCTTCCTTTACAGAAAGGTATTATCTTTGCAGACACCAGGGCAAGATGTGGGCTGAGCACTCCAGTTAGAATTCCAGCTGAATTCCTGGTGAGCTTTGGAAGTAGATTATTACTGACATTTTTCTTTGGAATTTCTTTTTACTTTGAGTGTTTTCTCTTGGGATAGATGCAGATTTTAGCCCTTTGCCTCAAGAAAGCTCTGTCTTCATTATCTTTGTCACCGTGTTCTTACAGCCCTCCTTTAAAACAGTGCTTTGAAGCACTGCTTTTAAAAAAAACAAAAAAAAAAAAAAAGAGAGAATTATTGCACATTCTGTTGATCTATTTAAAACCATGGCAATACCACATTTTTGTCTTTGGGCCAGTGAGTGCTTTGAGGGGAATATTCCCTGTGGTGAAGGTTAGAACTCCTTTGTGACAGCTTGTTCCGATTAGTCACTTGGTGCTGAGACAGCCAGTGCTTTGGCTGCTTCTTTGAGTGTCTGTAAAGATGCCCTTATCCTGCTTGCTTTCACAGTTTCCTCACCTAAGATGATTTCATTATTTCATTTCTGAGATAAATATTATCCTGTGGAGACGCCAAGTAAAGTGGCAGAGGAGAGCTGCTGCTTAATCTGGGTATCTCAGGAGATTTCTAACTGAATGATGCGAAGCACTCTTTCTTTCTTTCTTTTTTTTTTCCTTTTTGTTACAAGCTATCTTGTATCTCTGTCATTAATGAAGCCTGTGTTGCTCTAAAACATGTGCACTTCTATATTTAGGGCAACACATTTTGCTCATCCCCTTCCTTTCTTCCTTCTGTAAACACTGCTGTGATTTTTGCCAAACTATTTTATTTTTTGTTCTCCTACTTAATTTGCAAGCTACCACCTGCTGTTTTTCAAGAGCAGAGGTAAGAAAAAGCAGGCTTATTAGAGCCTGTTTGTTGGTCCTGTGTTGTCCTACTCTACAAATCTCAAGCGCTGCACTGCTACTGTGTTGTTTAGTTTTTCTGAAGGCATACCACCCACTTAGCAGTGAGACCATGTCCCATTAACCATTAGTTTGCCCGTCTATGCAATGTGGAGAACTTTAAGAGGATTAAATGGCAGAATGGAGAAACTTTCTTTGTTCCCTGAAACCCTATTCATATCACGGTCCAAAGTGCTGCCTCCGGGGTTTGGGCTGGCATGTGGATGGTATATATTGCGTTTTCAAAGGAAAGGTACTTGTATGCTATTTCTGCATTTGAATCATTAACTTAACTGTAATTAGATGAAAAAATAGGATTTTTTTTTAAAACTTGTTTTCAGAGTGAGAATATAATTAAGAACCTAGGGAAAGGACAAAGTTTTCCTGAGCTCTCTTTTTAAAATAAATAAAAATCTCCATTTGGAAGGCTCATAGGTTAGAGCAGGTCCTCAGGTTCTCGTCTCTACTGACGGGGAGACTTTGAAGAGATTGTCTACTAGGTACTTACAGTCGTTCTGGGATTAAAGCCCCTCCCAGCTACATACATCTAGATGGGTGGCTGCACAGATATTTGATAATTAATTTAGCCTTTGGATAATATCTGCCATGAAATATCCTCTTATCTTTTTCTAGAAGAATGAATCATACTGGTCATAAAAACCAAAGACAGCTAATAAGGTTACCAGATGCTGGCTAATGGTTATTTCTATTAATGGTATTGTGTTCTGTGACTCCAGTAATATCAATTATTTAGTTATTTCTGGAATGTTTGTCTGGCTTCTCAGTGACAGTCAATTTGGGAGGTTTTACCCGAGTAGCTTCCTGGTAATTATCTTTGTGGTTTGTCATGACAAAAGGAGCATAGGAACTCGGGGTTTTCTTTCTCTTGTGAGTATAAAAATAAAACAGATCAAAGTGATACAGTTCTAAAATTATAGTATTTTGCTTTTAAGTGCTAACTTAATTTCAGTTAGAAACATTATGGAGTTTGAGGGAAGGAAAGGGGATTTTAGCGTAGAAGAATAATACCTTTCTGTGAAATCTGGTTGCAAGAACAATGGGACATCAAACTGCAACAAAGGCGTAAACCCTCCCATAAATCATTCTCATGAGCTTTAGCCATCCCACATACAGCCCACCCTTTCTTTGGTTTTCTATAGTTGTCTTAGCAAAGCCACTTGAAAACTGAAATTTATGGGGAATAAATAATTAATGGAGAAGATCTGGGAATGGCTATGGCTTTGGGAAAAAAAAAATTGGTCATGATGTGTCAAAAGACTGGTTTTAAGCAATGTTGATGACAAGTTTTGTGTTGATTTTCATGTTGCAATTCTAGGAGTGAATTTAGTCCAATGTGCCTGTTTCACAACAAGATCTGGGAATGTGTCTGATAGTGAAATATGCACAGAGAACAACAAAAATAGGATATTCGGAAAATGCAAAGCTCTAGACCTAATTCTGTTTGGTTCTTTTGATAAGAAGCTTTATTTCTAGTAATGCGCATCATACAAATACATGAGGTGCATAAGATGTGCTTATTGGAAGGGGAAGAGCTACAACTAAAAGAAATAGCCCGTCTAAAAAAAGTCGAGTAATGTAAACTAAGACATAATATCCAGCTGCAGGTTCATGCTGGGAATGCAGTTGGGGCTGGGGGCCTTTACCAGCTGGCACTCGTGGAGTCGGCACGTACTTGAGGCAAAGCATTTAAGCCTTCCCTGAGGAACTGCTGCTCAAGAATATTTGGAGATGTTTTGTCAGGGCATCAGTTCTTTTCTCCTTTTTCCATTTAGCTTTCTCCTCAGACTTATTGTTTCACCTCAGTTCTTGATACGTCAAGTAGCTTTCTTCCACTGTTCTTTCTGCTGACTCCAAGGACTTGACTCAGATTTGTGCCTTTTCATTTTGGGCAGTTGGGCCCATTTAATCAACTCTTCCTCTCTGCCTTTTCTTCTTTCTCTTCAGCACTGGTCCTCTGGCAGAGTAGGATAAAACCAGCTGCTTAGGAGAAGCAAATTATGCATTTATTTTTAATTATGCATTTATTTATAATTATGTAGAGTAGGACATGTCAAGAGGATGAGGCCAGCCTCTTCTCCGTGGTGCCCAGCAACAGGACAAGAGGCAATGGGCAGAAACTGAACCACAGGAAGTTCCATCTGAACCTGAGAAAAAACTTCTTCACTGTGAGGGTGACAGAGCATTGGAACAGGTTGCCCCGAGGGGTAGTGGAGTCTCCTTCGCTGGAGATATTCAAAACCCGTCTGGATGTGATCCTGGGCAATATGCTCTAGGTGACCCTGCTTGAGCAGGGGGGTTGGACTAGATGATCTCCAGAGGTCCCTTCCAACCTAAACGATTCTGTGATTCTGTGATTTCTTGTGATGGATGCGTGTTTGTGTCTGTCTGATGGACCCGCTCGGTGCAGCGTCTTGTCTGGCTAACTGTGTGTTCCCAAAGCCTGCGCTGTACGCAGGGTGCTCGGACTCTGTGCTTGAGAGCAGGCCAAATGTGTAGGAACGTTTACCAGCCAGGAATTTATTAGCTTCTGCTTTGAGTCGGGGAGCCCTGGGATGTGCTGAGCCTGACTTGGGTCTCTCTCTGCTCCTAAAGTCTGGCTTTATCTTCTGACTTGATGGGTTTACCCAATGGATAAAAAGACGGGAGAGTGCCTGAGAGGCAGATCTCATAATCGGTCTGCTCTCACGAAAACATATTTGCCTTCTTACGCTCTCAGTGCTCATCTCCAAGACCCCTGAACCACAAGGATAAAATACAGAGGCTTTACTGTCTCTGCATTCGTTGTGGTTGGCTGTGACTCCAGGTCATTCAGGAAAGTCCAAGTAGAAATCTGCTTATCAGTATTGCTTACTTTCTCTGCCATGGGCCGCTGATTCCTTGGCACTGCCATTTGTCAGGAAGACACCGAAGGTGGAATTTGCTTATGCTTAGTCTGCACTGGGACAAAGACTTCCAGCACAGTCAAGTTGGGCGAAAAGCCCCAGATGGTATAAGCATTGAGGATCACTGTTACTTTACTGTGCTTTTCCTTGTAAAGAACCCTCAAATAAAGCAGGATTCAAAGAAAGTCATACAGTGTTCCTCTTTCTCTTGGAAATGAGAAACCTCAGAGGGTCCTTGGGCTATCAGCTCTGAATAGAAGGAAGGACTTGTACACCCTCCCCGCCTTGTATCTGGGGTTGAGGCCTCTAGCAAAGGGGAAGAATGGCCCTGAAGACCTTTCCCTCATCCTGTGTGAGTCAAATCCACCCGCAAAAGTGTTAAGTTCTCAGTTTTCTCCTATGTTACTATTTTGAAATTCCCCTGAGATTTAGAAGGTATTCCTTCAGATTTGGGATCCTGTAGAGACTTGTGCTATTTTACCCCTCCGTGAAGAAATCCTTTCAGGGGCTATGTGGATCTTAAATCTTTGTTGTGGGGAACTCCGTCTACGTCTTTGTCTTCCAAATTAAAATTTTTCTTTTGACTCTGCAGTGGGAAGGCACCAAGGGATGTATAACTTGAATTGTCCTGTATACATGGGTCAAGCATGGAGAAGGTAGGACATGCACATGCTCATCTTAGAGTGTGGCGGATGCACGTTACTCCCAGTGCAGATGCAAGAAATTTCATATTCAGGGGCTGGATCCAGTGTGACACTAGGTCGAGAAGATTCCCAGTTATCACTGTACCCATTTGCACTTCTGAAACATCGCACTAGAGGAGGACTGATAAAGGGCTCCCAACATAACGCAAGAGAAAACTTGAAGCAGTCACTTGAAACAGCCTCCCCTCAGGTAGGGGCAAACTATCCTTAGTTCTGTCTTTTTCCTATGATAACTGAGGACAGGAGGTGCCTTGTAGTTACCTTTGTATTTAGTTGCTCGATGCTTCCTACTGTATAAGAGTTTGCCATTTTTGCTCTGAGAAACTTCCATTTCTTCACTGTATGTTGCAGATCTGCACTCTTTGGCAAGAGGTGCACTGCAGGCAACCGAAAGTCTGCCTTCATCTCCCGTGAAATTATCCTCAGCTTTTTCCGAAAGCTATGAAATCACTGTTTTCTTTCCTTTGTTTGAATTGCATAAGGAAATGTTGATAAGCTGTCAAAATTAATAAACATGCAAATACTCAGCAGCATACATAGTAACAAAAGCATATGTGAGCTGTTGAAACAGCTGGTAAAAGGGAAAGGGTATGGGCTGAATTCTTACTGGTTCCAGCATGTCAGCAGGTATTTCTTTGGGAGCAGCAGTTGGTGGAGGAACTTCTAACTGCCCCTACTAGAAGGGGGGTAAAAGAGAGCTGGGCCAAATCCACTCAACTGCCCCATGGTGCTCTGAGACCCTCCCACCCACCAACGCCCCAGCCACCTTCTCATCCTCTGGAGACACAGCATTGCAGAGCTGAGGATGAAGGTACTCTAGGTAACTTGGTGAAACCTGTTTTACACCAGGGAGGTTCTGGGAATCCATGCTTAGATGTTGAGATGTTCAAGAATATCAAAGCAGGTTTCCAGTTGCTCTTATTGTGACAATATGCACCGAGAAAGAGTTGTCAGAAATGAAATCTCTTCTAGGGGGCTGTTACTAACTATACAAAAGACCAAGGTCAAATGGCAGTGCAGGAAGGTCCAGTTTCCAGCACTGCTGCCACTCTGAGGCGCAGGGCAGGTATGTTAGACCTCTGCCCTCAATATGTGGTGGAACCTCTATGGAAAGAAAAACTGGAAATTGAGGTGAAAACAATGTTCCAGGGACAAAGTCCAGTCCTCTGTGTGGACAGTTTGCTTATACAATACAGACATCAGATGTGCTTGTCAGACCCCCGTGCTTTTTCCATCTGATAACTTCCTTTCCTGTGGTGCAGATGATAGCAACGTTGTAGTTCTGAAACCCTGATGTTCAATTTGGGACAGTAACAGAATCTCCTGGGGAAAATGCTTGAAGTTTTATGGTTTTATGGTGCCGGTGCTTTGGATTTAGTTCCAGCATTTAAGCTGAGAAATGAGAATTAATCTCCCTCCAGATAACCAATGGCATGAGGTTCTCTACTCATATCTGTGAAAGTTATGTGGGGAAAAGTTGTCCTAAAACTACTACTGCAAAGGTGCAGCACTTAAAATGGAGATGGTGAGCTCATGAGATCAATTACTGGCCTTTAAATGAGGGGTAGGAACTGGAAGCATGAAGAAAGTTACCTTTTTGAATGATTAAACTTGACCAGAAGCACCCTGATCATATGTATTAAAAGAAGGTATGGGGGGAGTGGTGGAGGGGTTGGAGAATTTGCCTCCTGAATATAGAAGCTACTTCCAAAGGTATGCACTGAAAATACTATCACAAAGAATATAGACCAATGTTTTTTTTCCTTATGGGCTCCTAATCTCATTCCATATATAGAGGTTACAGAAGGGATGAAAGAAAATCACACGGGGAATTTCCAGAACTCTTGATGTTCCTCACGTGAGCTGGAACACAGTATAGGTATTTTAGTTCCTTTGCTGGGTTCAAAACTTTACACAGACTGATTCTGATGAGGGACATCCCTAGGTACAAGGGATAGGGATTTAAGGAGCCCAATTGCACTGGTATTGCTGGTTCCTTGTGTTGGAGAATAAACCTACTGGTCATCTTAAGAACTTGCTTATGAATATCTTCTCCATGCTTCCGTTCCTCTCTAGATCATATTTAACCTTGTCTTTTTTTCTTTTCTTTTTTTTGTCTTCCTGGCTGTGTTTCTGTTAATGTATAGATCTTCTGTTTTCCCTTTCTGGACGTATCCAAGCCCTGAGATCACCCAGATTCCTCGCACCCTGTTTATCCCACTGTCATTCTTACTTGTTTTCTTTACATCTGCCCCTTGTCCCTTTTCCACTTCCAAATCCTCTCTCAAAGGACCTATTGCAAAAAATGTAATTTGCCAGCTGTCTGTACAAGACTGAGAAGTGTCCTTATTGGTCAACTTAAAAGAAATGCACTCAGCTTTGAAATAACTCTCCTCAGGCCACGCACTGGGCCTTGGGACTGCGCTGCGTTGTGCAAATGGATTATCGGTAGCAAAGCGGAAGGCTACTCTCACTGGTTTATAATGGGTTACAGGTATCCCCTTGATTTGTTATCTCTGTCTCGCAGTATTTAAAATTCACAGTAAAAAGAGGGCTGACAGCATGAAAAACCTGTAAAATTTAGATTCTAACTCTCTGAAATATTCAAAAAAAAATATAATCCCATAAAACAATTGTGCTGAACTAAATTATGGAACAAAGTTCCTGGTAAAATTAATTTGATTTTTTTTCCTTATGACCTTGACTAGGATGGTTCGAAAAGAGCAACATCCACCTCTCTCTAAAGTGCTTGTGTTGTCATGAATTATTGTAGCTTTTGAGGGTTAAGTCACTGAAAGAATGGGCAGTCAGGATTTCACTTCACTTATATTCAGGCTTGATGGTCGTATGACTTTAGATGCTTGTAACTCGTGTTTCTTTTTTGTAAAACGAGACTCTTGCCACCCTAGCTTTAGGATCTGTGCAGATCACCCTTTATAAATTCCTCTCAAGCCCTTACATAGAAGAGAATTATAAATTATTACCGCTCTGAATCATTTGATGCATTAGGAGGGTGGTGTTCCCTTTAAATGCAATGGACTTATACCCTCATCTCAGTGGGTTGAATGAGTCTGGGGAATTTGCTTGAAATCCGACATCCAGCCCATTCATTAGGATAAAGTTAACTCCTGTTTATTCCAGTGCTCAGCAATAACCAGGCTGCTGGTGACCCTGTTCACGTTGTCTAGGTACATTGCCAAGACATGGTGAACACGTTTCCTGAGGCTGCTGAGATTTTTAGAGTATCCTTGCCTGTTTGGGGTCGTACAGAGCGTGGGCAAACAAACCCTGTAGTCCCTAGGGAATTGTCTGTAGAGCCAGCTCGGGTATCCGTCTCCCCATCATGTAGGAGAGGGGCTCTGAAGGAAGCCACCAGGTTCCTGACTAGCTGCCCCTGGGATCAAGATCCCAGAGATGGTACCGCTCACTGTTCCTTATCCTGATGTTGCTGTTGAGGGTGTCAGGAAACTGAACTGAAATACGAAAGAAATTTGAAAAATGCTTCTCTTCCCTTGTGAACGAAGAATGAAACACATCCTGCAGCACTTGCAGTCCATTACTGGCCCTAACGGTTTGTAAGGTGAGGTTTTTCTATAGTCTGGAATTATCAAAATGACATGAAAGAGACTGAGTCTGCTCTAAGACTTGGGAAATAAAATATCCTTTCTCTAGTTTCCCTTCTTCAAAGTAATTCCCTTGTACGCCAAGCCAAGTCTCAGGTTTTTGACCCGTGACAGGGCAGGAAGTTAGCAACCTTAAGGTTAATCCTTGTGATTTTTGCATTTGTCAGCCTGCAGTCTTCGCCCTTTTTCAAAAATAGTTAGCTTTCTACCCTGACAGATGCATTTCAGAGAAGGGGAGGCTATTTGATGACCACTAGTATGTTTATGTGTGTGCAGATAGATATCTGTATCTCAGCGCACAGTGGAGTGGAAGTTTTTCTTTATTATATCCCTTTTAAGCTCAGATTGATATATGGGGACTTTGAGGCTTGGAATTATTCATACAGACGTTTGGAGAAATGGCCTAGTACCCTGTGTGTTTGTGCTTCTGTAATGAGTGGAGGATCCATGACTATGTGCAAATAAACCAGACCATAAAACAAAAACTGAATTTCAGAGTTAGCAACACACTTAGGCTCCTGGCTTCCCAATGTATTTCAAACAGCAGATTTGATTTTAGTGGGATATCCAGAAGCTGAAATAGTTAAGAAGCTTTTAAACTCTGAGTCCAGGCCTTAGAGAGAAAACTGCACCTTTTGGGGTGTTTTATTTTTGGTGCTGTTCCCCGAGAGAATGAAGGAGAGTGGAAAGGAAGGTGGGATCTCCCTTGGAAACAAAGATGATAACTTATATTTGGACACCTAATTTGAGTCTGATCCAGATCAGTCCTGGACTCTTTCTGTTTGAACAAACAAAGCTAAGGTCCTAAAAATACGAGAGTGCAATTTGAGCGTTTGCTTACGTTAAGAAAACCTCATGAGACATGGCTGTGAACTCATATTGAAGGCTTCAGGCTTTCTGTTTGCAAGTGGTTGGTAATGTACTGCACTGTAATTGCTCCTAGGAGGCTTTGCTTTGATTTCTTCGGGGATGGTGCATCTTGTGTATTACCCGAGTGCTCAGGCCAATTAACGATGTTTCATCAGTTCAGCATCAGTTCAAAATTTTGTCTCAGAGTGCAGTCCTCTTAACAGCCATGCGTTTCTGTCCTTGCTTATCAGGTTTGAGTTCTGAAAGCTCCATGAGTTGTGTAATAGTTGGATCATCGTATGCACGTAAAAGTCCTGTTCTTATGGCTTTGCACTCATGGTATGGTTAATGATCTAATTTTCTTTTTCCCCGTCTATAGCACCTATCTAATTGCTCATCTGCTCCCATTTGCAGTGGAGGTGGATTCTATTAAATCCTTCAAGGAGCAGGAGCTTGGGAGCTGGAAAAAATATTCATTGCGAGTGTTTTATTTTGACTGTCCTGATCTCCAGTCTTGAACCCACCGAACTCATTAATTCATAGCACTACTTTGATATACTGGTGACATTAAATGAACAGATGGTGGGCTTTTCTTATGGTTTAACTCTTGTTATTAGTTTTGCATCTCTCTGTATCAGCAGAATTAAAATGTGTGCCTTGTTACAAAGCCAGAAGTGGAATAAATCAAATTGGAGAGAACTCTTTTCACATAGCTGTTTTAATACTCTGTTGCAAAGCCCACACGTTTTAGGGAGGATGATGAAGCTTTTAGTTGCTGTGTTTTTTTGGGAATATGTCTAAACTTATCTGGGCAATCCCCTCTCCTATTAAAAAAGAGGCGGTTGGAGAACTTGTGAGTAAAGCCTAAACATGTAAATTCTTTGAAGTGCTATGCTTTTGTATTTGTTTTTCACTGTACCCTTTATATGGTCAGTAAGAGGTAGTGGACAACTCCTCAACTTGTTTGCTGGCCTGTCCTGGCCTCTGCCATCCGCTCCGCTGTGGATCCTCTGCCCCTGGCTCTAAGGTCTGTGGACAGTTTCCTGCCCTTTCTGCAGCTTCCAGATTTGTGCTCCAAAAGGATTCTTTGAAGATCCTTCCCAAGTAACTCATGGCAGGGGTGGGAGAGGAGGGAGAATATATTTATTTTCCAAAGAAAATGATTTTTCTTTGCACGTAACTGCGCTCTTTCTTTGCCCAGAGCATGAGACAGAATTGTACTTGGCTTTTCCTAGCAACTAGTGATTTGGGAGGTACAGCTTGCCAGCCAGCCTCTCCTTCCTCTTTCCACGCACACGTACAGAAATATGCCTCTGGCAGGTATCTTCACAAACCAAAAACTCTTGAGCTTTCCAATTTACTTTAACTCTAATTTTATTTTGTTTTTCCTCCCCTCCAGTCCTTCAGTGGCTTACTCCCACATGATGCTTTCCGCTGCAGGACTAAGTAAATCTGACAGCCCTCCCAGAAGGTCTGAACAGTTTTTGCTCACTTACTTATTTGTCAGGCACAAACCTATCTGTTTAAAGTTTTGTTCTAAAGTTAGTATATAGAACGGAAACTGGATCGGTGGTAAAAGGAGATTGCATTTGAATCTTCTCGCAGGAAGACAGTTTTACTGGGGATGTGATAAATAGGAGTTGCTGGCCTGTCACATGTGCATGACTAGTGCTGAGCAGGGTATTCAGGAGCTTTTAAGGCTAACCTGCAATTTTTATAGCACGCCAAGACCAAAGGGAAAATGGTTCCTTATCTCTGAGCCAAGGAGATGGGGGGAATCTGAGGGCAGAGCTAAACGAGAAGATAAAACGAGGCTGCTGTTAACGGAGGAGGAAGCAGGAAGAATTCAGGGTTCTGCATCACTTTACTTATACCTGGGCAGGATCATCTTTAAATCTGTGCGGTGGAAGGGAGGAAGCTTCCTTCAGGGCAACTGCTGGGAGAGATGGTGTTGGTAGCTGGATGCGGGGATGAAAGCCAGGGAGTGTGGGATTTCTCCCGTTCTTTTGCTTAGAAATGGGGCTTCATTCTTAAATGTTGCCCTGATTGAAAAATTCCTCTTAAGCGTGCAAGTAGTGCAGTGGGAACAGAAACACAATGGTCTGGTTTCTGTTATCCGTTTGAGCTGACAGCTCAATCACTGTAACTCTTCAGGCAAATTTATGATACTGGAAAGTTTTATGGTCAGGGAAGCTGGGAAATAACATTATTGGAAGGATTTGAGTGTGATTAGATTTCAAAGCGACATTTGCATGTGGTGTTGTGGCTGCAAAAGATTGAAGGTGCCAAATTGGAAATTTATTAATAGAGTTTAACTTCTAGAAGAGTTGCTTGATTTCTTTCTAAAGCAGTGACTCTGCCACTTAAGCAATCAGGAACAACAACAACAAGCAGGCAAAAAAATTCCTCTCATAGAGAAAGCAAACTCCTTGTTGTCTCGCCTTTCCCGATTCTGCTTTAGATAGCAGTACAGAGTATGCCTCTGTGGCACTTTATTTAAATAAATGTCTAATATTTTTTTTCCCCCCCTCTGTACACTGAGAACCTCCAGAGTAACTCTGGTAAGTTGTTTTGTTTTGCTTTGTTTTGTTTGTTTGTTTAAGATACAGTTACATCCACTACAGAGTGATCCAAATAAGGTATCTGTTAGTCTGAGATCTGCTGCTTCAGTAACCAGTCTTAGTTTCAAGACTCCAGGCTGGGAAGTGCAAGCGAGCACAAGGGCTTTGAAAACCTCCTGTCCGTTCCCATGAGTGGGAAAAGTCAGCGGTGGGCTGGAAGCTCAAGTCACTTTGAGTTCATTTGTAGCAGGTTCAAAGCAGCATCGGGGAAACTGATGACCGATGCACCACTTTTGCACATCTCTAGAAATGGATTTAGTAAATATATATTCATCTGTGCTTATGCCATGAGTGAGCTGGGTGATCCGATGACGGCTCATAATGTGCTTTGAATCAAAGCTGGTATATTAAGGCAGAATGCCTTTTGAGTTTATGAAAGTGACTTAATTTGGAATTTTTTATGCTATAGTGGAGCTTAGTGAAGTCCCCATGGCAATTTCCCTGTTTTTTCCAGCTACTCTGCCACTTAATTACCTGTGGAAGTTGATGCAGGAAGCTGAATATCCGGTTCCAGAGAGGCTTTTGTTTCGAGGCAGTAGCGCTCTGCAGCGCTTAATTCCGGATTTTAACGAAAGGAGATAGCACTTCTTGAGCTCATTCTGAGATACCTCCTGATAGACTCCTGATGAGTCTATTAGGGGCAGAGAGGGGGGCCTGCATAGCTGTATTTTCTCTTCCCTTCTCAAACTGAAGTGGGCTTTGGAAGTGCTAAAGCTGCAGCCTTGCCTTGCTACTCTGCTAGTCCCAGTCTGAAAAATGAGCGTCCCTTCTTCTCGGCGGATGCTCGTGGCACTGTGTTTATCCTTCCCGATGCTGACAGGCAACGTCCTGTTGAGAGGTTAAAAAGGATTTGAGGAGAAAATATTGGTGCACGCTGTGGTGTATTAATTGTGTTTTTCATCAGCCCTCCTGACCTCAACACGGAGGACAGCCTGTATTCCCACTGACAATTTAATCTGAAACGTCCGGCTGCGTTTGCTCACGTTTCCAGCGAGCCGTGTCTAATGTGAGCTCTGGCAGGCACGTGCGGAGCAGACACGTGTGCTCCTCCCAGAAGAACTTTTCCTTTATCGATTGAGCTTGGTCTTCATGCATCAGAGCCGCATGCCAGCAACATTTCCCCTGGGGAAGAAAGGAAGGGCTTATTTCAGGAGCAGGAATTTTCCTGCAAGCCTTCCTGCCAGAAAGGTTGCGCTCTCCCATACTGGCTCATATTGTTCCAAGGAAGCATGTCTCCGACCCGCTGACTCCTCTCCCTGCTTCGTTGTCGTTTATTTGTAATCACTATTAGTAAAGAAAAAACTGAGCTTGGAATTTATGAAGCATAGCAGTGCTTTTGGAGGCTTTTTGAGCATATTGCAACCACTCGTTTGGTAAGTAGTACGGTGAGGAGCATTGCAGGGAACCCGCTGCACAGGACAGTTCCCAACTTGCCTTGTCCCGAGCGAGTCACTGGGCAGTGGCAGAGGTGAAAACAGAAGAGGGCTCTTATTCTCGTTTCTTCCTCTAACTAATTGGTGCCATTTCCACTCTCTCAGTTCAAGGACAGCCCATCCTAGGGCATGATATATGATGGAAAAGAGCTTTTGTTTATATATAGACTCTGCACTTGAGCACAGGGCAAACCTTTTGGGTTCAGGTAGCAAATTATTTGAAAATAATCTTCTAGGTCATTTGGCCTTGGTGCCAGAAGTCCTTATCAGCGTCCTAGCGCCAGGCGTTAATCCTGCCGGAGGAAGTGCCCCGTCCAGCTGCACCTGGAGGCTGCCTTAAGCTAAGGACAGCTGCTTGTGCGGTCCTAGCAATGTAACGTGCATCTGGTATCTGAGACGCTGCTTCCTGATTTCCGGATGGATTCCCCTATTCCTCCTCCTTACCTCGGCAGGAGGCAAGTGATATTCAGCTCCTGTGTCAGTCAGATAATCAGGGATTCCCCAATCCCTTCCTCCGTTCCCCCTGAGAGCGCTCTGTACAGTGCCGTCGCAAGCAATCTTCCTTCGTGCTCAGCATGCAGAACACTTGTATTCTCATGTGTTGCCCTAAAAGGGGACAGATCCCCTGTGAAGACGTGCCTGGGATTACAAGAGGCATGCGATCCCTGTTTTCTCTGCACTAGGGCTCTGTCCCTGTTGCTGGCCTAGCTCCTGGCTTGAATTTCTTTTCCTCGTCTGTTGTAGTATGAGAACTGCCCACACTGGCTGTACGTGAGGCACCAGCGAGTTGTCAGCGAGCAGGATGCGTGCCGCTTGGCAAACTGCCTGCTTCTGCACACAGCTTCCCTTGGCAGCGTGCCCTTGTTTACGTATGCCGCAAGCTGTGAGGAAGTGGCCAAGGACGAACCAACTTCAGCAAGTCGTTGAGAAGTTGCACGTAGTAGCGTTGCTGGGGTAGTGAAGGCCTAAGGCTATAATAAGGGAAAAACATTTAGAAGTAGTCTCTTTTAGTAGGCCAGCTGATAAATGGAGACATGGAGTGGGTTCAGGCATGCTTGCCTTTCCTCAGGATTTTAGGTTGTACAAATACATTCAATCACAAAGCTGTTCAGGATGCTTGAGCAGGAGCTTTGTAGTCTTGTAGAAATGATACATAATTTAACCTGGCAGTTGACAGGAGATCCCTTTCAGAGCAAGAAAAGTACTTTCATTCCCATCTTACAGATCAGTGCTCTGAAATCCGTGCATCTTTTGGAGTTACGTTGCTGTTGAAGTTCACCTGGAAGACAGTAACATTGCCAGGGACTTGGCCAATGCAAGGAACAGGAGGGGATGGCTTGCCAGTAGACGTAATAACAATCTTTCTTTATTCGGGGGCCTCACAGAGCAAAGTAAAAACAAATCCAGAGAGATCACATCAAACCTCTTTTGTTTTATGGACACATGAATGCCAGAATAAGGAGATTCAGTTTTGGAAGAGGTTAAAGGGAGGCAATCTGGTCTGGAGCTAGTCCTAGGCCATTGAAGAATGGTCCTAGGCCCTCCAGGAAATGAAATGCTCTAAAGTAGTTAATGTGTCTTAATGGTTCTGTATGAGGTATGCTTTCTCCAGAAAACAAGTTGTATAGTGTAAGGTATGTCCGTCAGCAAAATCAGTATCAGCTATTTGCTTGGACATAGGGATAAAGCACAAAGTGAGTACCAAGCAGAAGCAGCAGATTGTGAGAATGGCTTCCATCTAGAGGCCTAAAAACAGTGGGTTCCTCTGGCAGGGATAAAATTACAGTTTTTATAACTTAGGGCACCTTATGAAAGAACCAATAGTAGAACAGGGGAAGGAGAATTCAGAGGGGAAAACTAAATGAGCCCCTTTCTGCTCTTGGATTACACCGGTGCAGATCTGTCATTGAAGTCTTTTACACCAATATAACTGAGAACCTATCTCAAAGCATTTCAGCAGCTGGAGGGGATTTGCTTGGACGGAAAGAATGCGTTCAGCATAGCTTGGCCAAATGACACCTACGGTGGACTTGGCAGCTGTTAGCAAGTATTTATAGGATGTAAACAGCAAGGGGAAAGAGGGCGTAAATAGAGCAAACCGAAGGGTAGCAGAAAAATGGGTGAAAGTGGGGCAAGGAAGACTTCACAGCGGTGTGCCTTAGACTGCAAAGCATCCATCCATGAACTAATTGACATACTTAGTATTTATTGGACAAAGCATTTGAAACTGGGGGCTGTAATTTTGCTCTGATAGCTTCTAATTCCTCTGCTTAGGTAATGATTTTGCAGGATGGACAGGGATCTCTCTCCCATTACAGGAGAGCTGTTTATAAGAGCTGTTTGTAAGACCTACCAGGCTGGTTCAGATCATGTGTTTCTACCTGTGTTCTACCTATCACATCTTTCTGTCGCTTCTCTTGTTCTATATCCTTTTAGTGATGAGAAGTCTGAGCTTGCTTGCAGTTGTCAGGATGCAGGTATATCCTGGATGTACATTCTTATGTCTTGTGTTTTATTCAGGCTTCTTTTATGTGCCTTTTTAAATTCTGCTGAACAGCAGGTTAGTATTTTTCAGAGAATATCCAGAGCGCTTCCAAAATCTTTGTGTGAGCGTACTAGTCAAAGAGCTCACTGCTGTATGGGCGTTGCTACTTTGGTACTCAGTGCTTGTCGTGTCAGCACTGAGTTTTATCTGTTGTTTTATCACCTGACTCCTTTACTGCCGGGAGATCCTTTTGCAGCTCTTGTAACCAAGGAACCTTGCAGACTTAACTGTCCTAAAGGAATTTGTACCGTCGTCAAATATTGCCTCTTCGTTTGCCCTTTTTCTAGGTCTGTGTGCTACATTAAGTTCCTTCCCTCTGAAAACTGTCTCTTCTTGCTCTTTGTTTTCCATCTTTGAATTAATCTGTGTGATGACCTGTCCTGTGATCCCAGGATGGCTGAGTTTCTTGAAGAATCATTGGAAAAGAATCTTGCTGAAAGGTCTTTGAAATCTAGCTATGGTGGGTATCACCGATTCTTGCTTATCCCATGGTCTTTGACTCCTTTAGAAGAACTCTAGTAGATTCTTGATGCACTGTTCCTTGAAACCATGCTGACTTTTCCCTCATGTGACTTTCCCTCATCACTAGTTTGATCTTATTTATTTATTTATTTTGCTGCTGTTTTTGTTTCATTGGCTTTCATACTGAAGTCGGACTGGGGTGGTCTGTATTTCCTAGGCTCCTCGGGAGATCTTTTTGAAGATTTCTGCATTCATGACTCTGTTCTTCTGCCATTGATGCTTGTTTAGCAACAGATTGGCAGTTCATCCAGTCCATGCTTGAGTTTCTTTAGAAAACAGCATTCATGTTTTTGTTCTTTCAATGGCTGTTTGTCTGATAATGTCTTTTTTTCTTCTCTCCTTGGCACAGGGGCTGCTCCCAAGTGGGAGTTATCAGAGCCCTGATTGAAGCTGGCATCCCTGTAGACATGATTGGAGGAACATCGATTGGAGCTTTCATGAGCGCCTTGTATGCTGAAGAACGTAGCTACAATCAGATGAGGATCAAAGCTAGGCAGTGGGCCGTGGTAAGAAACTGAAACATTGTGTTTCTCTTCTCAGATGGAGTGCAAGAGCTTAAACCCAAGCCCTAGTACACACAGCAGCGCAGAAGTAGCCATCCAAGGAAAGTGCTGCCTTCTGTGTCTGTGTGACAAACAGGACTCCTCCCTGTCTGGCATAAAGGGAGTGAAATTTAAAAGCTTTTCACCAGCATACTGGCAAGCTGTGGCGATGTGAGCTCCTGAGGAGGGCAAGATCCAGATACTTGTTGTGTGTGTGTTTTTTGTTTTTTTTATCTCCTCCCTGCGCAAGCTGTAGACAAAATATGAATGTAGAATTATGTTGCTTACATGTGTTAGCCTGTGTTTATCTTTGTTTCTTTTCTTTTTATGTACCGGAATCCTTTTCCTTTCCAACTCTCAACAAATGTGTTTCTCCTTTGTATAATTTTCTCTCTTTCGTTCTCACATGCTGTCATTTTTCAGTGGAACTGATTGACAGAGGTAATCCTTCTCTAAACTAAATAAGATCAAAATGTTTAATTCACGCTGTGGCCTGAGAATTTCAGAGTGATGGTACTACTCTGTCTCAGGAGGAATTTTTGACTTAAGAATCTGGTTTTGTGTGTATTATATATTTATAGTTGAACCGAGGTTTGGGAAGCTTGTTTTAAACAGCAACTTCTAGATTGGGTGTGAATTCATTTACTGATAGGATGCTGGGGGAAAATTGTGCTAGCACCAAGTTACACTAGTTAAAATTGATTAATGGTTAAGGTTAGCGTTATTTCTGGAATTTGCCAGTTACAGTATGATTTCCTTTTGTATTATCTTTATGAAAACCAAATTTCCTTTTTTTTTTTTGTTTGTTTTGTTGAAAGGCAAGCAACATGAGGAGTTTTCCAACCTGGCCTGAGCTCTGTAGGTCTGCTTGTCATAGGTTTTTGAGGGAGATAGTGAGGGTGGCTGGCTGTGTTGAGAAGCACCTTGAACCCAAACTATTTTACAATACAGACTGCTGGAATTGGAAGGGTGTTGGGGTACGCTTGAGGTTAAGGATGTAAAGACAACTGTACATAATCACAACAGAGATCCATTTAGCCGTGGACTCTTATGTCTCGTGCTGCTCACTATCAAATGCCTACAGGATATCATCTCAGCAGAGCAAGCATGTGGTGATTCCTCCCGTCACGTTTTCCTAGCCCCCAGCAGTTTGTGACTCACTGATTTCTCTCAGTTGCTCTTGTATTTAATAGCTAGATTGGAGTAATAGCATTTTCCTCCATGCATTTGTCCAGCGGATTATCTCCTTTTGTTTCTTACCTTGGAGAAACAGGAGGAGTGTCAGGTCTGCTCTGTACGTGTGGTGATGTAGAGTCGGAAATCCTGTTTTCCGAGTTTCTCAGGGCTATGCTCCTGTTGCAGCCTGCTTCGTTGCGTCTCTGTGGTTGCTGCTCGCGAGCTCACCAGCCTAACCGGGAATCACACTTGCTATTACTGGCAATAATTAAAGATGAAACACAGAAAATTAATCTGTCGATTAACTTTTGAGCACAAACCGCAAAGGTCAAAGGTGGTTTCCCAAAGGAGAGGGTGGGCATGGGCCCAGCCTGTCTACTCAGACTGTTCAGGTATTTGTATCTTGCAAACCGTAGATGACAATGGTAATTAACCTCTTCTCCAGCCTCTGAGAGCAAAGATTTCTTCTTGTTAATGAAGAATGGATTTACTTGAAGTTTTTTGATTGTGCTGACAAATTTGTTGGGTCCGCATCCAAACCAGAAGTTGCTCAAGTGTCTGACAATGACCTGTCAAAATGCATCAAAGATTAATGCAAATGAGCAAACAATACCCCTGCCCCCCACAAAAAACCCCTCTGCTCTATTTGAAGCCCTTCTCGCTTCTAATGATGTGCTCTGAGGCCCAGTCCAGCAAAACGTTTGCATTTCAATCTGAAGAAAACAATGGAAACCCTCTCTCCAAGTTCAGTATCACAGCTAAAGTACAAAGTAGTTTGAGGGATTGTAAATCTCTTTAACACTGGCTATTCTGAGTTATTTTCTGTTATGCTGTGTTACAGCAGCTGTCGACTGAGCAAGGAGAGTGGCTCCTTTTTGCTAAGCACCAGCTCTGTAAAAGCAGCAGGTGAGATTTGTTAGAAGTTCATAGAAGATCCACCTGAAAGGACCAGGGGTATGAGAGGCTGCTCCTCTGAGTGACAAACCCAGCAGAGAAGCCCTGAATGCCCAGTGTCCAAAGCTTACAGGATCGCTCGTGCAGGACCCCTGCCAACGGGGATCGGTCCAGCAGGTGACTGCTGGGCTGGTGCAAGGGATGCTTTGAGCAGTGTCTTGCGTTAAGCCAATGTTATGCAAAAAGACCAGAGCGCTCCATGCTGTAGGACGTGCCAATTCAGCTGCTCTCGTGCTTGTTAGCTTTTGCTAGTGAAGGTTATTGTTGAGTGCTCTGTGCGCAAAACCTTGCAGCCTAGCTTTTCTTGCTTACAGGGGTATTCATTTTTGAAATGTCTCCATTGTGATGGGTTAGATAACTCTGATTTGTTTTTTAACCATGAGAATAAATGGTGATTTTGTCCTGCAGTCATTTCTCTTTCAGGTATTTTTAGAAATTGGCATCTTTCTAGTAGCATACTTGAGGACAGGGGAAAGGATATTTTTAATTTGATGTGATTTCTGGATCTAACAAGGGAGCCAAAAAGCGAATGACTTGTCACAATCCAGAAGGGTATGGAAATAACCGGCGAGGATAGTTATGTACTGCCTCGGTTTCTTCTGCACCTATGGTTAAACAGCAAAAAAACCTCACAGCTTTCAGATTTCCACAAATGTTTGCGGAGAATGAATATTTCAGAATATAAATATTGCACAAAGAATAGAATCTGCTGCTATTGAGGGAATACAATATATCAGTGCGTAGCTAAAGCACTTCCTATAGCGAGAGCTGTGTCGGGAATTGTCAGGTAGGATACCGCAGTGGTTTTCTCTTTATTCGGAGCATGATCTAAGGCAGTGGTTCCATGACAGTTCAAGCTAAGCTAAGCCAGGCTTTCTGAGGCCACAGAAAGCTGCGGTTGTGGCCCTCCCGAACGCATGGGAGATACCATGGCTCAAGGAGCTGATCCGGCCATGCGTTTCTTTCTGGCCAACTCAGCTCCTTGAACTGCTGGCTGCAAAGACACGGGGAGGGCAAAGGCAGCATTGTGAGCTAGTTTGGATCAAGCTGCTGTCAAACCGATAACTCTTGTTAAACCATTACACCTCTTATTTTGGGCAAGAAGGCTGCTCTCTGCCATAGCAGGGCTGTGCCTAAATCCCTAGCCCGCGTGGGACTTGGTGCCGGCTGAGGACGAGCGCTGCAGGAGCGGCCGCAGGCTGAGGAAGAGCGTGGGAGGCAGCACAGGACTGCCCTGCACGGCGAAGCGGAAAGGTTAGCGAGGAAGGGCGCGACGCCCACACGCCGGGGGCCGCCAACGGCACTTCCGCTGCAGGTGTCGGAGGGAGAGCGTAATTAGTAGGTGCAGTGTTTTGTAAATTTCTTTGCATCCTACGCTGTTTTGTCGTGTTCGTATGCCAGATCTTCCTCTCTAACAACAGATACGAGTACAGATCCGCGCAAACAAACACAAACTCTGAGATGAGTAGGCAAACATTGCCAAACTCTATTGGCACGAACACCAGGCCGGATGCTAAGGCCAAGATACCTCCTGCCCAGAGCAGAGCAGAAAACTAACCCGGTCCCAGACGCTCAGGTGCAGGGAGTCTCCATAGTTGAGGCTTAGAGCTGCTTCAGGCAGGGGGGCATGTAATACCGGGTAAAGCAGCTTTAAAGTGCGCTGCAAATCTGAAAGCAACCACAAGTTAATTATGGACTGCACGTAAATGAACGTGGAGTTGTTTTGTCTTATGCATGTGGTTGATGAGGCACAGCAGAGAACCCGCTTTGGGTGTCTTCCAGCCCGTGGATGCTGGAGGACTGCCTCGGCCTGCCAAAGTGCTCTCTGCTGGGCCTTGTTGCTTTTTAACTGCGTTTTAAAAACTTCATCAACCTTTTTTTCTCTGTTTGTCTTTTGGTTTTATTCGTTGAGGTTTTTTAGGTTTCTCTGCTTACAAAAATGAAATCAGGCCAGATTGGTTTCCCTTTGTAAGCCAGCTGCAGTATTTCCTCTGGTGGCCTTTAAGATTAAATTTGGTATTTGGGATTATTAACAACAGGAGATGAAGATAATTGGGCATGGTTGTATTAAATCTTAAAATATATAAAATTACTGTCTCAAAAGGTACAGGTAAAATCTATTTTCATGTATAAATAGGATTCACAGTTTATAATTATCAGTTAGAGTGTATTATTTGGGGTGTTGAAATTTTACCACGAATCAAGCATTGTGGTTTGGGAACTTCAGATAAAAGGTTGCACACAAACCGCAAATGTATCTATTGCTTTGCAGCATCCAGTTAAGTCCCCAAACTGCCCTATTTCTGCCCTGTAGTGACTGTGTGAACGAATGATTATGAAGGCAGCATGTTGATGTTATGGGATCGAAACATCTGAAACTGATTTTAAACATACATTTATTTATTCTATTCTAGTCTGAATTCTTTTTTTCTTCATTTCTTAGATGTCTTAATAGTTTACCTTCAAACCTAAGCTTCCAGCATCTTGCTTTTGGGATAAATATATCCCTGTAGTGCTATTTTTCTGACACTGTCACTGTGAATTATGTATTTATTTTGTCTTGAACTTATTTTTCACTCTGAATTCCTTTGCTTGGTTCATTAAAACTTCATATGCGAACATTGAAAAGGCTCGGAAAGGAATTTTGGATGCTATTTCTAGTACTTTCTAAAATATTTAATCTGTCTGTAATTTTTCTAAGCTTTGTTCTTGCAAAAAGTTTTCCCCCTGACCTTGATGCTTTTTTTTTTTTTTTTTTTTTTTTTTTTTTTTTGCACTTGGGAGCACTGAAAAGCACTGGGAGCATCTTGGTTTATTGGCACCAGTTTACAACCTTTCTGCATCGAAATACGCAATAACCAGAGACGACAAATTCAGTTTGCTCTATCGCCCTCATCATGTATGTGTGTCCCTTCCTTGCTCAAGCTGCACTATCCAACGGGGAGGCTTTTAAAAATAATGTTAGCGTTGAAGGTCTCTTCAACACTTAGCTTAGGTTGCAGCAAAGCTGTGGAAAGGAAATTGTTGGCGACGTTCGTGAAGAACCGCAGAAAACCTGCTCTCCTCCGTTAGAGCTGGTAGTGACGGCACGGGGCTGCGCTCGCTCCCTGGCGCGGCTCTGCAGGGACCTGCAGCTGCCTCTTGCTCGGAGGGGAGACGTTGGCCTCGCCAACGGAGGAGAAGGGCGAAGCGGAGCAGAAGTCCGGAGGCTCTGGCTGCCTTTCCAAAGGGCAATTTTTAGCTTCGTTCCTCTTGCGGAGGGGAGGTGGTAGCAGCTCTTCGTGGAAGGCTGAGGAAGACCGTTTGCCATCACCATCTGCGAAAAGGGCATCCTCCAAATATGAGAAAAGAGACTATTAAGAAATAACCGTTAATTAGAAGCATTTATTTTGTGTGCAAGACTACTGTGGGCATTAATTGCATGGAAAATGTAGTGGCCCAGCGTTATAAAGATCATTTGCCTGATACATGGGGCTGAGTTGGACAGACCTGTCTTTAGCATTAAATAATGGAATTTTTGTAAATTCCTCTTCCCCGAACTACTCTTAAGTCCTGTCAGAGACCAAATCCTTATTTTAAGTACAAAACTAATTCCGTTTAATTCTGAAGCTGTGAGTAGCGTGTTCATAATGAGGCTGACATACTGTCCTCATCCCATCAGAACCAAATATGCGAATCTGAACGAAGTCGACAGGTTTGCAAGCACCAAGTTTCCTGTTTATATACTTCTTTTTTTTTTTTTTTTTTTTTTGGTGTGTGTATGTGTGTGCTTGGAGATGTTTTATCTGAGCAGATAGCAAAGATATGTAAAAGCTGCTGGCCGTGGCAACGTAGGCTAATCCTGTTCTTTAAATCACTGCTAGAATAAAGCAGAGGCCAGATGTTGATCACAGACCCCTTAAGAGCCGTTCTAGAGGCTGCTCTCTGGCTGCCTACGGCACTATGTTGTCTGTCTGTTGAGGTGTCTGTCTGTTAAATTGAAAAGAGCGTGTAGAGGGCTAAAATATTTCACCTAATAGGCATATTTCATCTAATAAAAACCTTTTGAATTGTAAAAAAAGTTAGTTCTTGTTTTTGCTGCTGTTTTTAATCGAGTATGATGTAGTATATTCGGGCATTGAATTTTGTTAGGATTTGTTGGGTACCGAGACCCATACCATGCGTCTGGAACAAACACCGTGGCGGCGATGCTGCTTGGGCTATCAAATTAGTTCAGGTATTTTCTTCGTTTTTATCTGGTAGGTTAGTGCAGAGATGTAATACGCCTGAAACGAAAAGCAAGAATCTCTGAAAGCCTAATTACAGTATACGGATGTTACATTTGACAGGGCCTGCCCACTGTTATGTAATATATGATAGATATCTACACCGCTTTAGGAAACCTAGCGTGACCCCCTCCCCACTAATGCAGTTTAAGAGCAGTGCCCGCTTTAGTACCTAAATGACCCCAGTAAGTGACTTTGGAATGAAAAATAATTTACGCTAATATATAGAGAGAGGATGTTTAAAGCTCTTTGAAGTGAGAATTAATTAAATTTGTCATAACCCTGGACAGTCACATAAACGTTTTCGTAAGTGCTTACACCAAGGCAGATAAAGAATTTAAGCCTGGGATAAAAAGAAGGCATGATCTGAAAAATGAGAGCAGATGTGCAGATTTTTACGTCAATTCTTATGTTGCAGATTTATAATTTCATTTCCACACAGGTAAACAGCACATACAGCACATTTAAACATATTTCACATTGAAGTTTCAACTTGACAGGATTATGAAGCGAGGATAGCTAATGTCTTTGTGTATAATTTGAAAAAAAAAAAAACAGTCAAGAATTAAATTCATGTGCGTTTGTTTAGGCGGAAACCTGGGACCACGTGCGCTGTTTCAGAGTCTATGGGTAGGAATGAAGTAATGCAAATGCACGTTATTGTACAGCCTTATTACAAATTGGCTAGGAACTTTGTTTTTTGTTTTAAATTTACGATGCCCTACAAGGAGTTATTGGTTGTGGTTTTTGTAGTTGTATTTCTGTCCCCTTGACAGTTTTTCTGCTGCTAATAGCAGTGCTTCCGACACGTTTGCTGTTAGAGCCTGCAATGTGATGTCTCTCAAACTGCGTATGGATAATATTAATATGGATTCTTGAATATATTTATCTTTGAAATGTTTCTCTTCTTTTTAGGATATGAATTCAGTGTTCAAGACTATTCTAGACTTGACATATCCAATAACCTCTATGTTTTCTGGAGCGTCTTTTAACAATGGCATCAACAACATCTTCAAAGATAAGCAGATAGAGGTAGGTTGCTTGTTCAGTTTTTATACAGTACGTGGTTTCCCTGTGTTCTGTAGGAACAGAAATATCTTTCTTCCGTGCTCCTAGTAGGTACGGGGCTCTGGGCTGACTGACCACGTGTTACAACTGTGAACGTTTCATTTTAGTGGATTTGGAAAGCACGCATGGAGTAGAACATTTGTTTTAGCTACTTCTGTTGTGTTTGGCAAAGGGATCTAGTTGTTTGAGAGCAGGAGTAAGGATCTTTTCACTGAAATGGAATTGCTGAGGTTATTTTATCATCATCTTTCTGCAAGTCAGGTTTGAGAGACCCTTAGGGCACTCCAGAAAAAGGTCGTTAAGAGGGCAGCATGTTTTTTGAAGATAGAGCGAGGTTTTTATGAGCAGTCTATTGAAAAATGAAATAACGTCTAAGATTCTTGTCTCCTATTTTGTGCCCGGTGACCTTTTGTAATTGCTAGGTACTGTTCAGTCTACCTGATAGCTGATAGCTACATTCAAAACCCCCGCTATCCTTCCTGCAGCGGTAGCAGTTTCTAAAGCACGTTATCAATGGTTGTCTTCTGAGGTAACCACGTTTGGAGAGGGCTGGGGTACTCTTGTCTTCCTTCATCTGCAGTCTTAACCAAATTGTTTCTGTGTCTGGAATCCTCCTGACAAAGGATTGTTTTGAATAAATATATTTAAAATATATATAGCGTTAATTCGCTGCATAACCTAAAACATTCTCTACATAAATGCAAGTATGAAAGTAAGTGATTAATCGTCATATGTGGCTTAAAATAGCATTTTGCTGGGCAGAGTGGATGGTGTTGAACAGGTTTTAGAGTGAAAGTCCTTTTTTGTTTTGTTTTTTTGCAAAGCAGCAGCCACACTGTTAGTTCCTTAATCATGCCTATCCCTTCCTGAGGCGCTTCCAACTCCTGTATTTGGTTGAAGCGTGGCCTGACAGGAAAACGTGTGGTTGTCCGACGACTAGAACAGCTCTTCTCTACTTGGTTTGATGTGGCCAAGGAGCAGAGCGCCGAGACCTTCCAGCACCGTCTTCTCTTAGTGGGAGAAGTGGGAACTTGGTGGGAACGGTGGATCCTTCGCTCCTGGGAAGTGCGTGCCACGTTGCAGCGCGGGGCCTTAGGAGAGGTGCTGCAGAGAGCTTTGAAAAGCAGCGAGTGACAAGAGTGGAAGAAAATCTCTGAGATTAGGTGGTCCCTGCTTCTCCTGGCTTATTATCGCTCCTTTTGATTTCCGCAGCCAGTAGATTGTGCTTGCCTTTAAGATACAGTAGATTTCTTTCCTATGGTATGACTTATGCACTGCAGCTGTAAGTGTATGATCTGTTCTGAGCCCTGTGGTCTCAGGAAGGAAATTGTTTTGTCCAAGAGAAATCCAGTTGTGAGGCATCCAGCAGCATCGTGTGCGTGTCATAGGCTAAACCCTTCAGCCTGTGACTGAGCATGTCTTTGCGCTGCAAGTCTTCCATCAGATAGAGGTGTTACGTAGCTCTGGAAGGAAAGAGGCAGCTACGCTGTAATCGCAATTCGTGTAGCTAGTATTAGTTAGCTGGTCATGGCAGCAGAGACTGAAACTGAAAGTTGTGTAAATGTAAAGGGTGTCTTGTAAAGTAGCAAAAATGCTGAGCTAAGAAGCGTTGACCCTTGAAGAAATATTTTTCTCAAAGTGTCCAAACTACTAGTATAGCTTTAGTTGTCCTTTAAAATCACTCTAAATGGGCATCTGTATTTTCTCAGCAGTTAGTCGGGTGGGTTATGGGGGGGCCAATATTTTCCATCTGGAAATGTATATTAAGGAGAGTTAATCGAAGCTTTCCAGGCACAGGTTCTGTTTGGATGATTGGCCACAACTGCTCCACCTGCAGAGTATCCAAATAGATTGTAACAGAACTTTCTACCCATGAGGCTATAGTCTTTGTGAGCCTAAAAAAGGCTTAAAATCAGGAAACACTGGACCAGCTCCTCCTTTTCCTACCTGCAGCTGTGAGATGACATGCCTGTGTTTCTCATGCATGCTGTCACCAGTCTGCTCTGTTGGAGCTAGGAAGTCTAACCGCTTACGCTGAGCTGTTATTTCTGTCACTGAATGGGAGGTTTCCATTTTCTCTTAAACCTGCTCTCTGACAACCCTTGTAACGTAGGCGTCTTCTGATTCCCAGCAGTGGTGTTTGTGGGGTAGCCCTGGTTACCAGCAGCCCCCGTGATTGCTGCTACAGATGTCGGCAAAAGACATTTCAAGAGAAGAAATCAACCCATGCACGTTCTTTCGGGAAAGCATGCAAAAATCCAGGGCAGGGTACTTGAAAGGTATTTCTCATGAAATACATCAGTTCCCCCTCCGAAGCTCTAATGGAGAGAGGACAGAATTTCTGATCAAGGTCCTTCCTGACATCTGCAGGAGAAGGTCATTTGCTGCTCCTCTGCCAGGAAAGAGCATAGTGGCAGAAACTTGCTTTCTACGTTGATTTCCAGACATGGCACTGTCAGCAGAATAGGAGTCGGCCTTCTGTCTAAATACACATAAGCTTTCTTGCCTCAGTTCAGAGCCTTAACTCTTCAGGTTCCAGATTTCAGTGCTCCTCTAAAAGAAGCAGGGAGACACCAGATCAGAGTATATATTGCAGGGGAGCACAAAGTTCTAATTTTTATCCCCTGTGCTGCGCACTTGCCAGAAAGACGAAATTCCCTTGCAGGTCATCTGAGTTGGAGGTTCAGGTGTGAGGAATCGTCAAGAAGAGTTTTATCAAATCCTGTTCCCAACCTGAATAACTCCCTCTCCTCCAAAATAAATTAAAAAAAAAAAAACAAAATCTAGCAAATGTTTTCTGTGTTACCCCGTGGCAGGTCTCATTTTGGTTTTCTTCAGGCGTATATCCCCATGAATATGAAAGGAAGCCTCACATACGCTTCTCTCCCTGTCCCCCCGTTTTTGCTTGAACTGTGGTTGATGCACGGAGATCCACAATCATCAGAATGTCTTTAGCCCAGAGAGGCACCCTAATATGCTTGTAGTCATGCTTTCTTCATCCACCCTCCTATGGCATTTATACCAGATGGGATTGTAATACTTCTGCAGCATCTGTTAGTCCTCCCAGTTCCAGCCAGCAGCTTTGCAGAGCTGCTTAAGAGATTAATCTCAAAAAAAAAAAAAAAAAAAAAAAAAAGCTCCTTCTTGGCAATTCAGAATATCTTATTGAACAGCACAAAAGCTTATACCAGAAATACAGACTGGCTAAAAAAGGAGTGCTTCTCAGCTTATACTGACAGCTGTAGTCCAAACCCTTTTTTGACTTGAATTGAAGGCACATCAAACCTATATCAGAAAAGGCCTGGACAGCTTGTCCCATGAACAGAGTAAGAGACTGGCTGGAAGGGGAAGCACGTTTACCTCTTCAATCTTACTTCAGTTGTGCCTGATCGACAGAGAACTATCACCTCTTGTTCTCTTGAATAAACTGAACTTATGCCTACAAGTCCTCTTCGCAGGCTGCTGTTTTCACTAGTCACCCTGAAGACTTTCCAAAACTATCTTTTCTCCAGCAAACTCCAGTCGGGAGGCCACCCTCCCATTCAGTTTTTCAGCTAGTTGGATGTGAGGGCAGATGTTGCTGAAACCAAAATGTAAACTTCCCCTCCCAGGAACAGGGCTTGTTGGTTTTGTCTAGCCCCTGTTGAATAGACTTGTAAAGGATTTAATTAGGATATATATATGTTTTTATATGTCATCCTGCTTATTTGGTAGTTTATATACCACAGTCCTCACTAACTGATATTTTACCCTGCAGTATCTTAAGCAACTTCTGGGGTCGTCTTGAAGATCTAGCTTAGAGTCCTCCGTTCCTGTAGGTAATGCTGCCAAATTTGACATTGTCCTCTTTGACTCTAGACAGCTTTGGGCTTCAGTAGCGTTGCTCAGCATCTACTGCTGAAAAGACCCCTAGCTTCGGTACCATAAGATACAACTTGAAAGTCATTTAAAACTGGAAAAACATTGCTCAGAGAGTCATGGCCTATGTTTTTTCCTCTTTTGTCTTGGGCTCTGGTGTCTAAGAAAGTGAGGCAAAGAAGATGCTATGGTCTTAGGTTGAGGACATGGCGATCTGAGCGTTCAGATGTCCGTCCATGATGAATGCAATGATGAAGGACTTACTCTGTGTAATGAGTAAACACCACCTTGAGTGGGAAAAATTGGGTAAAATGCCAGAATGGCCCTACTGGCTGAGATCAAATGTCTGTCTAGCTTAGTGCCCTTTCTCCAGGAGGAGCTAAAAGCAGGTGCTTAGCAAACTAAAAAAGAACAGAGCGCCTTAACAGTGAGCCTTCCGTTCATGTTGCCCGTCAGCTCTAAACAACTTGGGGATCTCTTTAGATGACAGTATCATCAGACTCCTAAACATCAACTGAAAGAACGATGAATATCAGGAGAAAGGGTAAACTCCTAATTTTAATGATGAGGTTCTGTACTGTTCTGTGTGCTGAACGGTCTTCTGGAACAAGTATTTTTTGCCATTAAGAAAAGAAAATAAGGGGTTTTGTCTGCCTTGGTTCAGTGTGAACTGTTTGCGTAAGGAAAAAGATTGTGAACCTAAACACAGCTATTGTTTTTCCTCCATCTGTGCAGGCGTTTGTATATAGCTCTGTCTATCAAGATACAGAAGTTGTTGCTTCGGCTTCCATGTTAGACATGGCTTTTGCTTTCAGTGCCAGGGTACAGATACTAGTAAAATTAGGACTTCCTCTGTTGCAGGATCTGTGGATTCCTTATTTCACGATCACAACTGACATCACTGCCTCAACAATGAGGGTCCACACGGACGGTAAGCGTGTGCAGACAGCTTTCTCTGGTGGCAGATGTTAAAGACTGATGAAATATCATTTTGCTTGCCTTTAAATTTGCCTTTCCTTTCTTTTCTCCCCTTTCTGTTATTTACTGAGCACCAGACTGTGGTTGCACTTAGAGAATAAGGAACAGAGCTGTTGGGAAGAAATTCAATGAGATAGTGGATTCACTGTTTAGAGAACAAATGAGTCCATCGACACCATTCTGTTTTCTTAAAACAGTCTACGAAATGCAGGATTTTTAAACCATAAATCAAAAGTAATGCAACCAGGGCACTTTAACGTTCACATTCCCCATAAACGAAGATGTATTTCCCATAAAGAGACTCCTGTGCCTGAAGCAGAGACTAGGTTAGTGCCTCGTTTGTGTCTAGTCTTCCCCCCCCCCCCCCCGCCCCTGGCAGTATTTATAGGACCACAAAATATGTGGGGTTTTCATTTTGTTTGTTTTTTTTTTTTAAACTTTGAACCGTGATTTACTTTTTCTCCTCTCTTCAGTCAGTGTAAATCTGAGCTGCCAGCACTGATGTCAGGATGGGGCGGCAGCCCTATAAGACACTTACTTTAGCTTTTGGCTGGCTGTTTTGGGGTAGTGGTGCAGTGACTCAAGCTTCAGTGAAGATAGTACAAGCCTACCAGGTGCTCCAGATATTTCTTTGAGTAGCTGAACCCTTTGCTACCATGTCTCTGATGTTTTATCTTTTGAGCTGGCTCAGGTGAGACTATCTATTCCTGCAGTTAAGGTATGGGTTACAGGACTATTATATTATGCTGGCACCTAGGCTTCCTTGATTTTAGGACAACCAAGGGAGCTAAACAAGCAGAAAGAATATTCTTTTTTTTTTTTTTTTGTAGGTTTTGTTTTCCCCTTCTACAACAGGTTAAGCCAATTTGAATCTGAAAATGACACTCCAATCCAGCTACTTGTCCCTGATTCCTCCTTACATTGGCAGCAGCACCTGTGCAGCCAGGAGGCTGATTTGATCAAAACCGGGAAAAAAAGCTCTAAAATGCGAAGTTTCAGGAATGCAGCATTAATGTGAGGCGGGGCTGTGCAAGAGGATGGCTGGAGTAAGAAAGAGATGGGCAATGGCAGCTCTGACTTGGATCAGCATAAGCTGCCACTGAAGCCCACTTTAATGCAATTAAGAATCAGGCTTACATATGTAAAAACCGAAACGCTGAAGCAGCAGCTAAACACGTTGTTAATTCGACTGTGTGCTAAAGCGCATAGATTACTAATCCCTTCCTAATGACTCTCGCCTCTGTTCTCAAGTCCAGCAGGCTTGTGGGCTTGGGTACATCTACCGTAGCAGAAAGCAGACAGACCTGCTGTTGAGCTTTCCCCTGTCTTGAGCTGTGAGGACTTTCAAGACACCTGGATCACAGCTCATTGCAAAATGCAGGTTTGGGGAATGAAGACACTGCTGCAATTTTCCCGTTGGGACATGACCAGTTCCTTCTGGAAAGCAGCATGAACAACGTGGAGCAGCAGCACTTGAGTTAGATGTGCCATCACCTCTGTACCATCCTGCATTGAGACTGCCAACTGGTTTTGCTAGTGCAACGTTGTTTCCATCACTGTTTGGCCCTTTATTACTGTCCTTTTCTCTGCAGTATCTTTAATATCAAACCCATTTTAAAAGATAGCTGAAATCTTACTTCCTGTAAGCTGCAGGATCAGGTTGCCTGCTGCAGATAGAATCGCAGCAGAGAAAGAGCAATTCTTTTTTTTAAACATAGTTCACCACCACGTAGAAATGCTCAAAGCGTAACAGCTTTGAGCTTAGCCACGAGACAGAAAGCAGGGCTGTTTGCTTCGAGCTCCCTCACCTCTTCTGCAGAGAGAGAGGCTGAAGACAGAGGTGAAGGCTTTCCTTTTTCGTCGTGGTACCTCACGTGGCAGGGTGGGGTGCTGATCTGAAGGCAGGACTCCCCAGCCCGGCTCACTTCTGTCCATTGGCAGCTTGATGTTGTTGGAGGAGAGCTGCAGGAGGGTTATGCTCCTCCTGCTTTGAGAGATGCAGTGAAACATCTAATAGCCATAGGAGGAATTGCATTTATGGTTTACATAAGTTTTGTATGTGGCTTTGGATAGCAAACTCTGAGAAGAGTTTCAGACACGTGGATATGCCGCTCCAGTTCCCTCCCGGGCCGGGAAAGGAGTCCGGGCTCTTGCACTGCCGTGCTAGCGTATGCCAGATGGGCTCCTCACATGCCAAACATGTCTCTGTAGATGTGCTTGCTTTCTTTGAAACATAATGAGTTGTCGTCATCTCCAACGTTTTCTTTTTTTCTGAGATCAGTCTTTCTTTACATCTTATGTGGCCTTTCTGAGGGCAGTTTCCTCGCTTAGGCAGAAGTTTTAAAATAAGGATAGAAACTGGCCAGAAAATGGTTATTGGTGTCTCCAGACTTCACTGAATGCAGGAGCGAGGATTTTTCTTGCTCTGCCATTTCCCATCTTGTACATTTATCTGGTTTTTGTCTGTGGAGTGTAACAGAAGTAGTCAGCATTTTTCTTGGGTAGAAGTTCCAGTTAAACTAGAACTGTTAATAATAAAAAGCAATTCTCCTGCCAGTATTGACCTCTCCTGAGCAATAGGAATGCTTGGGTTATAATTAGAAGAACCATTATATATTTAAAAAAAAAAAAAAAAATTGATTCCCAGGTTGCTGGCAAGAGTGGCTTTTTAAAGCACCAGTAGTTAATTACTGAGAGCTGAGCTCACACTACATTTCTTATTTAATTTTGATATTTTAAAGATTAACAACTTGGGTGTGATTCTCAGAATCTTTGGGAATGCAGCGTCTTCCCAGTTCAGCTGATGCAAATGTTAAAAGAGAGAAATTGGTAAATAAGAGCCCTAAAGCAAAAGGTTTCGTAGGAAATGGATCCAATCAGTTACTACTTGATTAAACCTTCTGTTTCTAACAGCTTAAGAAAAGATTATAACTTTCTTCCTTTCAGCACTATTTACAGAAACATTCCAAGAACCATGTATTTGCTCTAGTTTTACTGAGTGGAAATGTTTATTATAAAGCAGGGAAAACAGATATTTCTCATGTTCATCTCCTGCTAAAAGTCTGTTTTGAGTAGATTTTTGTAGAACATAAAGGCTTTAGCTGCACTTCAGTCTGCTTATTCTTTCCGTCCCTTTGTCCCCTGGAGAAACCTTTTCCTTTACTTATCAGCATAAGCTCAACAAAGCACTAAAGATGATCCCTGCAGCCAGGCATATGCTGAAGCCTCCTTGAAGGCAATGTGCTTTAGGCATGTGCTTAAAACTCCCCCTTCCCCCCCCGCAGGTCTTTGTCTGAATGTGTATCTGAATAGCCTTTTTTTTTTTTCCTAGCCAGAAATTATGGTATAGAAAATAATGAACTGCTTTAATAACTTTCTAATGGTATTCTCAGGGGAGCATCCATCTCCTGATTCTTTTAATGAGTACAGAAGCCTACCCACATCGCCGTGGGGGTAAATTACTCTGATTGCCATTCCCTCCCTCTCCTTGCTGCAGGTTCTCTGTGGAGGTATGTCCGCGCCAGCATGTCTCTCTCTGGGTATATGCCCCCTCTGTGTGATCCAAAGGATGGGCATCTCTTGATGGATGGAGGTTATATCAACAACCTTCCCGGTAGGTGTACGTGTCGCTTGGGAGGAAGTCACCAAGAACGCAGCCAGTCAAACTGTCTGCAAAACCATATGGCCTCATGATTACTTGTCAAAAAGAGAGTGGGAAACATTGCAGACGCTTTTTATCTCATGATGGCAAGCAAGAGTCATTGTTCTCAGTTTCCTAGGTGTCAGCTTTACCATGGCTTTATTAAGACTATTTTTTGCTATGAAATACTTCCTAGTAGGCATGTTCTGAAAATATAATTGCAAGCTAATTTTGAATTTATTCTAGCGCTCATTGCAAAGAGGACAGAAATTAAACTATAACCGTATAGTCTATATTTTGAGTTTCTTCTCGAAGAGCATCACCTGAATAGGAAAATTCTGAGAAAGCAGCATTATTAACTCTTCCTAATTCACACTAATTTCTATGTTAGTAGAACACACTGTCAGAACGCTTGATAGAAGATAATTGAAAGTAAATGAAAATTGCTACAGCAAACCACTTATTAAAATCCTTTTTTTAGTTGTCCAGCTTGGAGTTTTAATTGCACTGCAGCCACGGGACTGAAACGGCGAATGCTTTGAGTAGCTTTGTCAAATCAAATGTTTATCCTTGAGAGCAGGTCAGCCTAGCGTGTGTCTATGAGGAGCTGGCACAATATACGACTATGCACGTAGGGGAAGAGCTAGGCAGCCCCATCCAGTCTTGTAGCTCCCGTGGCAGGTAGGAGCTTCCTCCTCCCAGCCTAGAGAGGACACTGGTGGTGGCTGAGTGCTGTGCCCTGAGGCTGAAGGCTACACCTGATAGTCGTCATCATCCTGGGTAGCTGCTAACACATAGCAGAGGTGGAATTAACTGGTGCGCGAAAGACTGAGGTGGAGTAAGGAGTGTTCTGACGACCGCGGCCAAAAGGGACGAAGGCATGTGAACTCACTCGTATTTATTCTGGACATCTTTTATGTCAGAGGGTTGTCATCGCAGTCAGAAGGCATTGAAAGGAAGGTGGATCAGGAGGGTGGCCAAGACAGAAAAGAGATATATAGTGTCAGTGGAGTTTATGGCTATAATGGTGTCTAAATGCATAGAGAGCAATCCAAGTTAGATGCTCCACATCTGATTGATCGAAATAGTTTGCACATTCAAGACACAATCCCAGACTGTATTTTCCCAAAGGGCAGTATTTCCCTAAAGAACAGAAATGAAAATAACACAAAACAAAAAAACAAGGTCTGTGTCTGACATTTGCTGTTTGTTTGTTGGCAAAAGTATGAATTGCACACCAAGGCACCTTTATACCTGTTCATCTTGAGACTGCAAAGAAAACGTATGTAGGTGACGCTAGGAATGGGGTAGAAAAGATGCAATAGACTGAACCAGCCCAAGAATTTAAATCCAAGTTAGAGAACGGTTCTATTTTAAATAAGTGCCTAAATTAAGCATCTAAATTGGCTCTTCAGCGCTGTAGTTTTCCTACGCATAACTATTCTGAAAACTGCAACTATCTTGGACTCTGGGGGTGTGGAAGAAATATAAATTCATTTTGTGAGCAGTGCATCCTTCTCTTCTCTCCCTTAGAACTTGCCTAAATTCTTGCCCTTATCCAAAGGCTGCAGCTGGTCCTCTTTTTACTGACTCCAAAGTGGAAAGTGTTATCTCGTTACTCTTCCGTTGCCAAACGTGAATCTTTCTCTTGCATCTCAAAGCTTTTTCTTAGACTGCGTTCCTCTGAGACTCCTTCCTTGCTGTCTGGTTCCGTTACTGTTCCTTTTCTTTACTGATATCTTCAATTTGCAGTGTTGCGTCTCAGCCCTGCCACGTCCCGTCTTTAGGCCGCTTGTTCTCTACGCATGTTCCCCAGATCTTTGTTCTCATGAGTCCTGCCACGTGAGGTAGCGTTAATGTGTTTTTAATGTGCACTTTCACATACATAATTTGGTGCAACTGCGGACTCGAGCTGAGTGTCTCCTGCCCTCCCTCCCCTGCTGCCCGCATCCAGTTCTGCTGCTCTGCATTGGGATGATAGTGCAGCCTCTGAGTGTGTCAGTTCAGCCTCCTGATCTGGGTGAAAACGTACGCTGTAAATGGCATTTACCAATGTTCAGCAATGTGAGCCAGTATGTAACCCTGCAGTTACATACTGGCTAGGTCTAGTGCTAAGGGGCAGCACGCTGAGCTCTCTCCTTTTGGTGGTAGCCCACAGCTGAAATAGGGCAGGAGCCTCCCCGGGGAAAGGGTGTTTCGGCAGAGCTGTCTCGCGGCACTAGGTCAGGTTATACACCGACGATCCTTAGCCATGTGCGTGGAGGCTTTGGCTGAGCAGCACCGGAATGGACAGCACTGCTGGAAAGTGTACTGACGTGGCTTGCTTTCCCACCAGCTGATGTTGCAAGGTCCATGGGTGCAAAGGTGGTGATAGCAATCGATGTGGGAAGCCGGGATGAGACAGACCTCACCAACTACGGAGACTGCTTGTCTGGCTGGTGGCTGCTCTGGAAGAGATGGAATCCGCTGGTGGAGAAAGTCAAGGTATAAGAGACTATACTAAAAAGATAGTTGTTCTCTGTACAGAGCAGGAAGCTTTCCCCTGTTTATTCGGGGAGCGAGCTTGGGTGCAGACCATCTTCTTTCTTACCTTTGAGCTGACTGATGAAGAAAACTGGGTAGTACCCTGGCACCAAAGGAAATGTAGTGTCCTGGGGGAGATGAGAGCCTTGGTCTGGGAAGAGGAATGTGGACTACAGAGGATGATAGGACTGTTAGAGGAAAGAAACCTTTTTTTTACAGGTGCAGTTAGTCCTGATAAAGTCAGAATTTACAATTGTTTAATAATAAAAGTTGTAACTTTGTGCAATTAAAAGTGTTTTTGTTTTTATGTCCTCCGACTGTTGAGTGTGTCCCTGAGTGGTGGCCAGGGTTCCCTTTCGGAGCTGGTGCAACTGCCAAGTTCCCTGCTTTTTGTCTTTGGCACAGTTGAGCTTGCCGCTCCCATCACATAGCGGGAGTGTTTGGCCTGAGAGGTGGAAGACCCTGTCAGACCTCTGCCCTGGTACAGTAGAGATCATCACTAATGTTTGCCTTGAAAGCTCATGGTGCTCCTCTTACCTAAGCACAGATCTCTCTTAAGTTACCGCCATGTACTGGAATGAAAAACTCAGTTCCACCGTGAACTGCAGGAACATGTTTGAAGGCAACTCCCTTTCAAACGTTGTGGATTATAGAGACTTTGTTGGCTAGCTGTCCATACTGCCTGGGAAACAGATGGAGGTGCTGATGTGTGAAAGCTTCAGCAGGCTTCTGTGAGCTCTTGGAGTACATCCGATGGAAAACTTGCTTTTTTCCATTGTGAATGCAGAATGTGTTTTGAAATGAAATTTCTGAAATGTAATCGGTGTCTGGTCGGCAGGTGCTGAATATGGCAGAGATCCAGACACGGCTTGCATATGTGTGCTGTGTGCGGCAACTGGAGATGGTCAAGAACAGTGATTACTGCGAGTACATCCGGCCACCCATTGACCGATATGGCACCCTGGACTTTGGGAAATTTGATGAAATCTGTGTAAGTGCATCTTGGGTGAAGGCAGGGCCCTTGTATAGCCGTTCCGTGGAATTCTGCTGTTCCCAAGCGCTAATTAGTTCCTAACTAGTCTGAGAATAAGAGAAGTCCATTGACATGGAGCAAATAGTTGGCACTAAATAATACCATGGACGGATACCATGACTGTGAGCCCAGATTAACAAAAGAAACCGAGTTAGTTATGTTTACTGTATAATAACCTGTGAACAGATTAGTTGCCTCACTCAACTTTGACAATTCTTACTACTTAGCTCAGCTGCTTGCTACAAACAAGCAGCTTGGTATCGGAGCAGCTTTGGGCAGTTGTGATTTGTCACGTGGCATCGTTTCTCTTCCCTGATTGTGTAGCATGTGGTCACGTGAAAGATTTGAAGGAGCCTGTAGGGGAAGCCATGAATCACTGAGAGGGGGGCAACATGCTAAAATATCTGGCTCAGTTAACATTTCAACACTTCTATTAATAAAACATATCATCCACAATTCCTTTGCACCTGATAGAGTATCAGTAGAATGGCACCAATGTCAGTGGAAGGACATTACAAAAAAGGGTAGTACCAAGTTACAAGTCTTCAGGGTTTAGTTTTGTTTATGTATTAGAAGGCAGCATGGGAAGAATTGATCCGAGATGGGAAGTTGAAGTGTCATAGCGACATAATTCAACATTTAGAAATTAAAAGATTTTTACCCACTTTGAGGTAATGATAGCAATTTTGGCTCATTATCTGCTTTCAGGGAGGCTGTTTTATCTCCTTCCATTCTTTGCATGCTTCGGCAATACAGACTTCTTCCGCGTTCAGGTGTTTCTGCATAGCTTTTCTTGTTCTCCTAGTCTAGTTTAAAAAAAAAAAAAAAAAGAAGCCATTTTTTCCTGTAAGTAGATTTTTTTTCTATGGATATATTGAGAACCTACAGTACTCATTTGGTTAGAGATTGTACTGCAGGTTACTTTCTCAGTACTGGTTCCTAATACTGCCATATAAATGCTTAACAAAAGCAGTAATAACATCAGGCTCTGCAGATTCATGTTTGAGAGCACCCTTAGTTTCAAATAGCAGCTATTCCAAACCATCCATTGATTGATGTCCCATAACTCCTGGGCAAACGGGGCGCTCTGACAGTGGTGGATCTAAGACTTCCCCGGTAAACAATGTTCTTTGCTAGCAAGGGTGTCCTGGCCCTTTTCAGAACCTTGGGTCTGATAGATCATCACAAGACCGGACAGTGAGCTGTCAAATCATTGTTCTGTCACTGTCTAATCTGGTGTCGTTAAGGAGATTTAAAGACATCAGGCAATTTTTTCCTTAGTGGGGAAAAAAGAACTTGAGAAAAGTGCAATTTCTCGAAGAGGTCACTTGCCCTAAGCAAGTTTTCCATACAAGACGCTACAGGTACTGAGTGGGCAGCACCCTCCTGGATTTTCATTGCTCACAAAATAGCTGAATAACCTTTGTGCCAGGGAAACTTTAAACCTTGGTGTTCTTAAAGGGCTTTTTAGGGATTCCTGTATCACAATAGGGTATGAAGTAGAGGTGTTTTATTTCAGTTGCATGCATGGATTTTCCCAAAAATAGAAATGGATGCCTCTTTATGTTTCTAGATCCTCCTGCCTTAAAAGTGTAATTCAGCATTTTCAAAAGAATACAAATCCATCTTTCTTGTCAAAAACCCCCCTTTGTGTCAGCCTGTATAGAGATAAGTTGGCCACGTGTCACTTCCTGAAGCTCAGCTTCTTTCAGTTATTTTGAATCATTCGGATCAAGCCAGTTCTAGAGCTATCAGGTCCCTTCTGCGCCTGAGTTTAATCGCGTCTCCACCCAGACTGAGAAGCTACGATAGATCGAAGGAGGTGGATTCCACTCTAAGTGTCTCCTTGTGCTTAGAGTCCTGTTCCAAAAACTAGACCAGGGACATGACCAGCTTGGCCAGGGCTGCTTCAAATGCTCGTAGTTGCTGTGCAAGCATGAGGCTTAGTGTGCAGTCACTGAGAGAGCTGGAAATAGAAGCCAGGGCGACTCCTGACACCTGTTGCCCTATCCTCGAGAATTTGATTTTTCAAAGCCATTTTTACTGTCTTGTTAGAAAGAGTGCAACTTAGAGCTGTTACTTTGGGTTTTTTTTCCAGTTGTTTTCATGCTAGTGATACAGAGCCATGTTGTTATTCCTAGTGCAAATTAATCTAGACTTCTGAAATAGGGGAATATGGAGTTTGTGATTTTGATGTTGTGTATGTGCCATCTCATCTGTTCCGGAAAACTAAAACTTGCATTTTCAGTGCTATCTGGCTGAACTCATTAAAAGAGATTTTGGAGCCTGTACTGGGAGGACATATGTATACTAAGCTTAGAGATTTTTCCATTCTCTTTATATGGCATTATTTTATGAACAGCCTGCTTCAAGCCACTGCTGTAAAAATAGTTGTGTCAGGTGGCACTTTTCATTACGTACTGTAGGATCAAAGGTCAAGTAAGCATTTGGACTTAAAATAGCACCTTGCTTGCTTGATCATTCCCCCTATTTCTTAGACTGAACAGCTTTTATAGCTAAGGGTGTTAGGTACCAAAAAGCAAATCCGAGGTTCGGGGTAGCCCTCTGGATTTCCTTCTGATGAGTGGATGACATGACAGACTTTTTTTTAGTTGCCAGTTACATGTTTTTCCCCCCTAACTCTCTCTCTCTCTTTTTTTTTTTTTCCCCCCCCCTCTCCAGGAAGTGGGATATCAGCATGGAAAAACTGTATTTAATGTATGGTGCAGGAGTGGAGTCCTTGACAAGATGTTAAAAGACAGGCAAGAGACTTGCAAATCCAAAACCTCTGATGTAAGTGTTCAACTAAAATATACCATCCTGCAAGAACTATTTCATGCAAGTCAAATTGTGTACTGCACAGCATTTGGTCAGGGGTATGAAGGAGAATGATTGCCTCGAGTCCTTATTGTGAGCATGCACATATTAATTAAAACTGTATATTAGGTAAGAAAAGGTATGATCGGTTTTTCAGAAACTTCCACTTCTTTCCTTGAACCACAGCCTGGATGAGTGAGGTCCTGCACTTCTTTGATCATCACCTACAAGGAGAGTGGAGGAGATTTAAGCACTTGTAGCTGCTACTGCTTGTGCCTTATTTCTATAAAGAGAGCATCTCTTTAGATTCATCTATGGATGTAAGGGGATGCTTGAGCTTCCCCTTAATCAGAAAGCCCCATCTCTCTCCCCTTTCAACCTGAAGGTGAACAACAGACCATGTCAAAGGAGCTTCCTTTTGCATTCACAGGACTAGGCCCCTTTGAAAATTTGGCCCACTTGTGCTACTCGCCTAAAGATCCAAAGTTTTTGCAGTCTATGTCAAGACTTGCTGTGAAACTGCCAAGGCAGACCGACCTCGTGTGGCTAAAGGGTGCTCTAAGCAGTTTTGACAGGCATGTTGTAAGAATCTCCTCCTGTGATATCTGTCATGTGTCCATCCATGCTTTGACCAAGCACTGTGCTCTCTCTGACACTCCAGGAACAGATGCAGTACTTCGTAGGGTGGCTCTGTAGTTGCTGTTCCTTTCTAACAGGTTATTAATGTCGTGTTTGTGACTTGGAATCGCTCACAATACAAGTGTGCTTGAAGGAAGAGAGGTTGCACACCAGTAACCGGCGTTTTCTGAGACCCGTAGCTGATGGGTGCACATTTGTATGCCTACCTTTCTCTTCTCCTTCCCTGTGCAGGTCAGCAGTGTAGAGGGCACTGAAGTGCTGCTGGCTGAGCTGCTTTCTGCCCTGAGCATCAGCGTATAGGGTGCGACTGTGGACGGTCTGTGCTTTCAGGTGATGGGGCACATTTGTACCCATTGCATGAATGTGCACAGGGACTGCCTCTGAGTAATGCTGGATAGGCACAAGTAACCTTTTTGGGAATTCATTTTTCACTTGTTCTTGCATCTCAAACATTAGGTGGTGCCTGGACATTCTCCTTGCTACTAGGCGCTGGTCTACCCAGGCAGTGGCTCTTTCTCCTATCAGCTGCCTGGTGCTTGTCACGGAGGACATGAACTGGCATCGCTGGAGTTTGATCACAGCCATTACTGACTGACCCAATGTGGCTCAAATAGTTCTCAGATGCTTCCAGAAAACATGAATTGCACCTGTCCTGTGAGCGTGTCTTAAGCCAAGAATTAAAATCCCTGTGAGGCCTTAGAGTTCTTGTTTTGCTACTTTTGTCTTCCTCACTCACTTATTAGAAAAAGGCATTTCATAAAGCTGTCATTAAGGCTCCGTGAAAGCTTGCAGTGTTGTCAAAGTACTGACTTTCACACAGCTTTTCAATTCATTCTGCCTGCTTCAGCCCAATGGAGTAGTTAATGTGTAATTTGTAATTTAAATGGCTGATTATGGCAAATCTACAGGTTACATAGTTGCTATGTGGTTACAGTTGTATTAAGATTTCTGTTTAAAAGTAGGATAAAATCTCTTGATTTTACGGTTTGAAGGATTGAAGTCAGCCTCTAGAATTGGTTCAGTAACTCTCCATGGGGCGACTGAATTTCTGGGTGTGGAAATCTTAGCTGTTTTTAAGAAACTTATCACCTTTTTGATAACTTGGGTGCACTATTATAATATATTGGCTTATTATTCTTACCCTCCTTTGAATTCCTCTAATTTGAAACCCACGTGCTACAAAGGCTTTTATGTTTTACCCAGTAATTCATCTTTATCATCTGTAGAGACTGGGAAATTAGCAGTATTTTAAGTTCTAAAACGTTTGCCACATGTATCATAACTGTAGTGAGCTTCAATTAGGAAAGTTAATAGAGGTGAAAAATGACATTGAGAGTTTGCTGCTCTTCCAGAGATTTGTGGCTGAGCGTTTTTGTTAGGAGAAAGATGGTGTGAGCAAAGGGAGAGGGGCAGTACTTGAAGGGCTGGGCATGAACCCAGCAACAAGCTGTAGAGTTGGCTTCATCCGACATCCACATCTGAGCTAGTTGTCCCAGACTCCTATTAGTCAGTGGAGAGAAATAAATGTTTGTAGGGTGTGAGTCACTTGATGAAATGGAACTGCTCTCTTGGGTTAAGATGAACGGTACCCTCAGCTCTATTGCCTTCAAAGGGAGCCAAGGGTGACTGCACTGATACCTTGATATCAGATGAATCCCACCCAAGCTGATGTGACTGGGTGTGGGAGGGACACAGAGGAACTGAGCTTTGTGGGAACTTAGCTGGTGATCGGAATAGCCGAAAGAGCGCCCAAACTCATCAGCTTCTTATTTCTTATTCAGAAGATGAGTTAGACTAGGAGTTACGTTAGCCTGAGCTGCAGTCAGAAGACGTATGCAAAAGAGAGGTCCTTGTTTTGTCTCTTAGATCTTGTGTTCACACCAGTTATATGCTGGTATGTGAATTAATAGTCATGCAGAGAAGTGGAGGGAGAGAGAGCTGTGTGGCTGTTTATCAGAAATGGTTATATGTCCTGTTTCATCCTCTAACTTTTATCACCAATTGCTTGGTAATAAGCTTGAGCATCTTCATTGCTGTAACAAATATACCTTTTAAAGAAGATTTCTGTAAAAATTGCTCATTACAAAGAATCTAATAATTCAGGTTAATGTTTCAGTTAAATCATGATTTATCATATTATAATTGTGATTATAGTTGTGTATCATGCAAGATTTTGAACATCTTTCATAATCTACCCTGTTTTTTCTGGCACTTAGCTGCCCTGGAGAGAAAATATGTCATGTAGTTGTTATAGACATTGCCTGGCCATTGCATTTCTAGGTATGCACTTGACAAGGCAGAAAGTGCTGACTGCTAAGACACCAAGGTTATGAAAACGGTGGGTTCAGGAGAATGGCTTGACAAACTGCCCTGGTTATGGAGCGGGTGCTGTCAGCTTTGTGTATTCCCCAAGGCTGGAGTTAAGTCTGAGTTCCACGCCATGCTTCGAGGACCTGGGAAGTCTTCTGCTTTGGGTCTGAAAAGTCTGAAGTCTAGTAAAAAACATGATTTTTTTTAATCTGACTTTTGTTTTGGTAGAATAATTTCTACAAAATAACTCACTATCGCAAGCTTTCACTGGGACATTTGGCTTTTTTTTTCCGCCCCAGAATCCATTAGTCACTTAAGTCCTTTAGCTCTGCTGTCTTCCATGGAAAACAGCTGTTATTTTTAACTTGCCTTTATGAACAAAGGTTTTGATGCTCTATGTTTTAGTTTTTCAGCTATTTCTAGAGCGTTCAACATCTCCGGGAGCTAGACTCATTTTCTTATACTATTTCTGTGTTTCAAGTTTCAAAAACTCAAGATCTTTAAGCTTTTAAACACTTCTCCTTCACTTTCATCATTCAGTCACTATTTATCTTTTCTCAAAAATGCAAATACTGAAGATGAGAACAATGGGAACCTAGCACGGAGTTCACTTGAACAACTCTCTCTCTTCCCCAGTGCAGAGTAATGCAGTGCTGTTAATTGGATCTCCTCAGGGAAGCTTTGTCTATTAAGTGTTATTCATAGTCAAAGCTAAATATAATCTAACACGCTACAATAGTGTCTGTCTTTCTTCTCTCATTTATTTAATAAAGATTGTGCCGAAGAGAATACTTTCCTCCTCCTTGGAAAAAACACCAGCAGAAAGGTTTTAGAGGAGGTTGCAAATGAATCCGAGATACTTCTTTGCCTTGCGTTAACTGATAAGAATATGGTTTTGCCCTTTAAAAATAGCAGGAGAAAGTGTTTAAACATTAAATTTCTATTGGCAAAGCATCAAACGAGTGTGGGAAAACACCTGGTTCCCACAAATGGTGTTCCAGCCTTAGCACTGAGACTTTGGGGTGCTGCTGCCTCATCCAGGTGTACCTCTAACGGGGTTACAAGTAGAATCAGTTGTATGTCAGTAACTGTAATCCAGGGGTAGTGGTCACACCTGTGGTTGTCTTCCTACTCATCTGTCCTCACAGCTTTTCTCTGTGAGCACATGAGCAGATGCTAGTTTTTCTGAGGCACCTTTTGGTGATGGTCCATGCAGGGTGCTTGGTGTTTTGTTTTGTTTTGTTTTTTTGGTTGGTTGGTTGCTTTTTTTGGCAATTCATACAGTGCTCTGGTCTTCCGTCCGCTCTGAACTTAGTCCCTGTTCTGTTGTGTGCTCCTAAAGATAGCTTGCTGCAAGTCCGTGTGAGCACTTGATGCAACTAAACAGCCTGTTTGCTTGGTAAGCATCCATGGTTTAGAGTACAGGTGACTGCCCTTAATGTTGCTGTCCCTCCGTTGTGGCTAGAGTATGTGCATATCCCTTACTTAGTCATATGGCAAGAAATGAAGATGTAGATGCTCTTTTTCTGTCCTGGGAACTCGCCTTCTGCAAAAGCTTCACCGGGACCATTTGGGTCATATGCTCAAAATGAGGCTGGACTGACTCTTCTTGCCATTCCCTTAATGGTCAAACCTCCTTCTGAACTTTCTTACTTCTTTATCTTTTAAAATGTGTGTCCTAAGCTACCGCTGTTTCATTTCAGACAGGTATTTTTTTTAGTTCCTTTTGGGTCTTTCTCTGTCCACCACTCCCAGCAGCTTTTTGTCCCGGATCCGCACCCTGCTTCGACTCTTCTAAACGACATCAAAAGTTAGTTACAGATGAAGAGGTCAACAGCAAGTGGTCTGCTGTAGCTGTAATGGGCTTGTGCTGCGACCCCCTCAGGGGGTGTATGATTCACAGGATCCAGGCTCTTGCTGGAAGAGCAAAGAATTGCTCACAAAGCCTCTGGTTTGGAAAAGTGCCCTGTATTAGGCACGTGGGCAGGTCCGAGTGTTTGGAAGAGAGACTGTCACAACAGTTCCTCCGGCAGCTCAGCAGCAATAACGTGCCTCCCCGTCAGCTCTTCCCCTTTTCTCGCCTCTGTGGGAGTTTGCCCTTGTGCTAATTGAAAATCACCGCCTTTGAAAAAAGGCGAAGGCTGTCCAGGTTTCCATCTGGTGACCTTGTGCCTGGCCCCGAGGAGGTAGGTAGGGCTGCCTACGCTCCCCCCTTGAAGCTAAGCAGGCGGAAGGACCAAAATGGCTCTTCAGTGCCCATGTTGGGTTTGATTAGAAGAGAAACTAGAGCAGGCAACTCTTCAAAATAGAGAACGCACAACCCACTGCTGGGGTGAGACAGAGTAAAAATAGCATAGGTTTATTTAAAAGAGAAATGACAGTGGGAGAGATTTCTCCTTGCAGGCAGGCCCTTTACCTCAGGCTCTTGCTTGCTGTGGCACCTCCAGCTCCCTCACTTGCAGTAAACGCTGTGGTCCCTGGTGGGTCTTAGTCAGCCCAGCGCCAGGGCTGCTGCTTTCTTGTCCATGCAGCCTCCCATGGCCTTGCTCTGCAGGTTCACGGCTGGCTCGTGTGCGGTGCTCACTCTCATCCTCTGCTGGCCTCGCTTGGGCACTCTAAACCCTTCTTGTCCCATCTCCCTGCAAGGCCCCTTTGCTCCCAAGGGAAGGAGGAGTCTCCTCAGAGAGCTCCACTTGGCCCACTCAATCCCTTTTATAAAGTAACACAGTGCGCTGATACACAACAGACAAGTAAAATGGGCTCTGTCCATCACAGAGGCAAGACTCTTCAGTTCGTTTTTTTTCTTTTTTGAAGTTTTCTCGACAGTTCCCTAAATCTTTTTTTTTTTTTTTTTTTTTAACTTTTCTTACTAGAGCAGTGGCCTCTGTCATTCCATTAGATGTTGCCCAAGTCAGTCTCTGTTTGCAGCTGGCAATCCCGGCTCTGCAAACCCGGCCTGTATGAGAATAGTTGCTCTGTGAGTTGCTCCCTGATGAGTAACAGCTTTTGCAGGGGGAGTTGTGGTGACTTTATATGTCTGGAGCTTTCTGCCTGTTCAATATCATTTTTATGCAGTCTTGAATTGTTTGCATTTTGGTATATGTTTGGATAACGTATGTAAAACCTGCGTTATATTTCAGAATGTGACCTGCCCCAGCACCTCTTTTACGGACCTGGCAGAAATAGTGTCCAGAATTGAGCCGGTGAAAGCACCTGTGGCGGACGGTGAGTTGGATGATCTGGTCAGCGCTATGAAAGCGCTCGTTTTTGCATGCCGCGGGAAGGCCATGGCCATTCTCCGCACCGAGGTGGGGAAGGCTGCCTGCTCCTCCTGTGCTCCTTTTTTAATTGCTTTCCTTAACACCCTGTGTTGTAAATCATGATGGTTCAGGGGCTGGTGGTTGCCTGTTAAGGGAGGCAGGAAATATTGCCAGCAGTTGCCAGCTGTCTCCCCTCTTCTGTCGGATCCTCTGCCTGGAGATATCCCCTGAGCTTGCCCCAAGCCAGACCCTTCCATGTGCTTTTTCCCCACTGCCTCATCAGCAAGGAGGTGGGCATGGGGTGTTCCCACGGTGGCAGAGCATCCGCTGCCAATCCATTACCCTCTGTGCCCCACAGGGGTTTGCTGGGGGGAGTAATTGCTAGTCAAGTTAGCCTAACTTGAGGGGAATGACTTGTGTGGGGCAACTCTTGCAAAGACAAGCTTTCGTTCTTCCTCGTGCTGGTCCTTGTGATGGCTTTTGTCTGTGCCCTTTTGAAATGGGAGGAGGGTGATTTAGAGCTCTGACTGAAGGATCTTTTCCTGCTAATGGGAACGTGATCTGGAGTGAGTCACTGGCTTGATTGCTTTATGTACGCTCCTGTTATTGGGAACTAATGAGGAATAGGTAACGGTTCCTGGATTTTTGCACAGAGGTACGCGCTCCGATGCTGTGAGGCTTGTGAAGCCCTTGAGCGCTTTGTGCCTCAGACATGCCCTACAGAGCAGTTCCCTGTACATATTGTAACCGAAGTTCAGTTAACGAAAAGGATCAAAGAGAGCTTTGCAGGCCTGTAATCTGCAATCGTTTTCCGTGTTGGTGCTTTTTATAACCCGTCTTTCCCCCTCCCCCCGATTCTTGTTCTTGCAGAGAAGAAGCTAAAGTTAGCAGCCCTTCCATCTGTGACTCTGTTTGTAGAGATGTCCCTGTGGTAATTTGAAATGCTAATTGCAATCATATGCCTCACGAAGAAAATATTAATCAAATGTGTTTGAAACAGCCATTGTGCATAAGAATGAGGAGTCCATGTAACGTGGTTATTTAAGACATTGGCATTAAGGCCTGTTGAGATTTAACCAGTGTTCTGTGACGGATATTTCTGCATTATAGATTTTGATTTCTTGCCCTTATTAAGACGATCCCTCTTCTGCTGGATAAGGCCATGAAACATGAATAAGTAACAATACAGTGACACATCTTTCAAAAAGTAGATATGACAAATTTTGCCCTACAGAAGGCCTGTGCATGGGGTACTAAAGACAGAACGGGCAAGTGCCGTGTGCTCCTCTCAAATACCCAAACCTGTTCATCGTTGCAACTCCAGAGCAGGGCACAAGAGAATTATGGATATAGGCTGTTTGGCTTGAGGGGCCTTTTACATTGATGTTGTGGGTGAGGCCATGCAATACCTGCAGGGACCTTGCCTATCTTTTGGTGGGCAGTGACTACAAAGCCGTTCCTCTGGGTGCAGCATCACCACAGTGCCTCTGGGATGATGTTGCTCTTGCTGGAGAGGTTTCTGGAGCATTGGGCCAACTACCTTGCTGGTTATCAGGGGAAAAAGGCTTTACCAAGGCAAGCTTAGACATGGTGTGGCCTGCTCCCCTGGCAGTGGGCCTTGGGGCCATCAGGTGGTACCTCACATGTATTGGTGAGCCCTTGGATTTGTCCACTAGTGATGTCGGTGAAGATGATCTGACTGCTTTTGTCCTGCGTAAGTGAAAAGATAGGATGCTTCTTGGTAGCCCGTGTAGGAAATGGCACTGCTGAGGAGGAAGATGAAACTTTTCTCTCAGGAAGGGATTTCCAGGGAGAGATCTCAGACCTCAGGGATTTGGAAATGCTTTGCTGGTCCTGCTAGTCACAGGCTGGACAGAGAAAATGTATCAATAATTTTGTTCCAAGAAAGGAAACAAAAATTATATTCTGATAGGCTATAAAACCCAGGCAAAGAAGGGAAATGCAGGTTCAAGGGAGGAAAGGCTCTGACCAGCAGAGGCTGGCAGAGCCTCCAAATCTGAAGCCATATCCCCTTTAGGAGGAAAAGGAGTGGAGTTTCTTCTTTGCTCTTGAGCAAACTGATAAAATGATTAAAAAAAAAAAAAAAAGCGTCTGTCCATCAGGAAGAGGCGAGTGCAAGGACACTCCCAGAAGGAAGTCACAAAAACCCTGTGTTGGGCCCAGCATACCTGTGTACTGCAAATGAACAAAAGCATGGAGGAAGAGCACACGTAGGAAAACAGAAGCTTGTTTTCACAGCTGAGATATTGCAGTATCTGTGGCTGTGTTTCCGTTCTGCATCGTAACACTTCAACATAACACTTTCAGTTGGGATTTTTTGTCTTTGTTCAGCTGTAATTGCATTTTGCACAGCTGTGGCCTTGGTCAGTAGAGCACAGATGCCATCCTCCCACAGAGGCTCAGCCTCATCCCTGGTCACATTTCCATCCGTAAGGGATTTCTGAGGACCTAAGTCATGCAGGCACTTGGAGGATTTCCCGCAGCAGGTTTCGGTTCCCGTTTTCCAAAGCAATAACGTATTAGGCAGTCCCCACTGCCAAGTTTCACGGTGTGGTGTGAGGTAGCAGGCTCAGCGCATGCAATGACTGAAGGACACTATCGAGTCATGTAATAGAGCAATTGGAGCAACAGTCGTTTGAAAAAAAGATTTTGGGGAAAAAATGTTAATCTTGTGAAATGCCTGGTTTTCCAATATGATTGAAGTGATACTGCAACCTCTCAAGAGAGACAGTTATTGGGCACTTAGCTCACTCTCAACATCTTTACTGCTGAAAAAATAATTTCATTAAAAAGGACTAATGCACCTTAGATTGTGGTGAGCTACCAGATTCCCTGAATAACACTGAAGTCAATTTGGGTTACTGAAGCAGAAATCCTCTAGCCACACAACACTGATTTTCTTCGGCTATGTTGCCTACAAAAATCAGGCTATAAAAGAAATGCTAAAAGCTACGGAATCACAAAGCAGGTATCTTGCATGAAGAGTAGTTGTGTGATCTTCCTACTGTGAATGTACTACTGCCTCCACTAACGGGAGGTTCGAGTACCTTTCCGTGGCATAATCTCTTCTTCACTAGCTCTTTGAGGTCAAGGACCTCATCTTTTTGCAATGGCAGCAGCTAGCACATGCCCGAGTGCTTTAAATATAGTAAACGTCAACAGCCATTTGCTCTTATGACAGTCTGCCTGTATGTCTGTCTACTAGCTGCTTGATTGGTTTTGCTCATTTTCAAATTGAAGTGTTTGGATGTTGCTACGTTGCCCAGGACACTAAGGCCTTGGTCCTGCTTGAAGCTTCTGGGAGATGTTGTTGCATGAGTGAGCGACGCCCTCCGGAGCTGCAGACACGTGGGGCTTAGTCCTGCGTTCTGCTTCGAGAGGGGCCACGCGAGATGCGGTTTAGGGAGAGCAGGCGAGAGGATGTGTCCTCCTTTCCCCTCGTGGTCCTCAAGCATCCAGAATTACCATGTGAAGGATGCAGGAAAGGACATCACTCCCTTGTCACCGCGTATGTGTTTATGGACCTGTTAGGTGCTAAGCAGCGCTTGGAAAATTGAGGTATTTGATTTTGATTTTTGGTCAGTTTTGGTGGAGTTGTAAACTGCTCGCTGTGCTATCTGTTGCTGTTCAGGTGAGTTTCCAGCTTCTCCAGTGCGTTTTATCAAAGGTTATCAGTAGGTTTTTTTTAGTAAAAGTTAGCAATGAGTCTCTGAACCACAGGAAAAAAAAATGACCAAATGTCTCTAGTGCTAATGTTCTAGCAGTTGGTTGTAGTTGTTGTGTTAGAATAAAATGCTTTGGAACAGACCGTACTGTTGTCTTCAGCTTGGAGCAGATGCTATTGACTGTTATTCAAAAAGAGAAATGCTTAATCAAGAATCCAGTTTAAACGCAAGCCATTTTCTTCACTGCAGAGCTGAAAAACAGGTATTTCTTCTTGTTTATTGTACAAATCTTTGTTCTTTTGATATCTAGTCTGCTTTAGCTTGTGTGGCATGTTACCTTGGATGTCAGGCTCTAATGTACTATGGGATCCACTTTAAGAACAAAGGGGATCTCTGCGTAACCGTGGTCTGCACAGTTCTTAAAAGCTTTTAAATTGACATATGTACCTGCGGTTCCATGCTTCATAGGTTCCTCTGTTGGCCTTTGTAAGGGCCTGCTGTCCTGCAGCAGCTGATTGTAGGCTGCTTGTTTTATGTCTTTATTAAATGAAGCCCTCATCAGGTACTTGCTTCTCAGGACACCCTGAAGACAGAGGGCACCATATGGCTGAGGGCTCTAGGGCTTAGCAACTCAGAGCAGACCTGAATTAACTCATGAGAAGAAAATGCAATTTAACACTAAAATTATGTTCTTCCGTTTTCATGCATTGAATTACAGTCTGAAAAACTGGGTGGCAGAAGCCGTACAAATGAAAAGTCATCTCCTGAGACTTGCTTTGCTTTGCAGCATGCATGCCTTGGTTTCACGCTTGGTTGGGATGGGGCTCTGCAGTGGCTGCTGATGTACTCTGCAGTGCATCGAGACCAAGGATGGGTGTCTGCGCTAGCACAATTCATCAGTTGTTGACTATTGAGTTGATGTGGGATAGAGTTGGTCAGGTTAGCAAGTTACTTTCTTGTATGCTTTCTAGACCTAACGTGCTGGAAGATGTCTTGGCTCTGCACTGATGTATCTCATTCCTTGGGAGTGGGTGGTGATGCTCAGGACAGGGGACTGGGCCTTGGTGGTATGTTCTCCTGCTGACTTCTGTGCCTCGTTTTGCATGGCTTTGTCCTGGCAAACAGATCCAGGAGCAATGGAGTTTAAAGCTTTGATTCAGCATGGAAAGTGCTCAGGCAACTGCAACAGAATATACGAAGGGTGAACATACTGGAAGGGGGAAAGCAGACCAGCAAAGGTCAATAGGGACATGTTAAAATAGCAAAGTTCAAGAGTTTACTGAAGTAAAGTTGACAGAAAACCTAAGTAGAAATGAAGCTACAAATGAATATGAAGGTCCAAAGAGCTAGACATGAAGAAATGGAAGTGAAATGGAAGAAGCAAGCAGGTATGTCGCAAAGGTGTTAAACTATTTCCTTTTCTTGCTCTTCATTGCAGGGGTTGCTGTAGTGGTAACTCTTGTCTGTGCTCATCAGGTGGTGTAACAAGGGAAGGATGCTGACTGAGAGGAGGAGTTTCTAGGACAAATTAATAAATTAAGCCTCAAGCTCCCAGGACTGGACAGCGCAGCTGGAAGTTGTTGAGGAGTTTAAGAATGAGAGTGTTGTTGGTGGCAGGGATGCTGGTAGCATCTCTGAGTGCAGTGGCTTTGCCAGAGGTCTGTGTAGTAGTTAAGACTGTGTTTAGCTTATAACTGTCACTAAGAATTCTTTGCTTTTGAGCCATCAGAAACGCATGCTTGTAAAGGGGTTGGTAAAATTGTGATTCTAAAGGATTGAATCGGCTATTACCTTTTATCTCACGTCTGAGGCCTGGATGTACTTCTATGGACAAACATTGAAAAAGCCTTTTGCTAGATTTCCCGTTTAATCTGACCTCATCGTGTTAGCTGTATACAGATCTTTCACCATCCCAGCAAATAGTCAGGCCGGGGAAAATGAAGTGGGGGACCCCACACGTTCAGTCTACTAGAAAATGCTTGAAATGAGATGCTGTGCGCAGTAGATGGTGCAGCCCTTCATTACACAATGTACCTTGCTTTTAGAAGTTAGGGGTGCTGATGATGAGATGGGGTTTTGGGGAAGGGTAACGTCTTCTTCATCGGAGCACAGAAGCTGCTCTTCAGGTCTGAAGTAGAGGCAACACTGTTAAAACGTAGCTGAATGCAGAGGACAGGTTCTTGAGTTTTCCTTGGTTATGTTAATCCTCTAGATTATTGGAAAGAGCAGGTGACTTTCCCCTGCGGAGAGGTGGGGAGTGTAAATGTTACTGTCCCCTGTGGACCAGAGCTTGAGACACGTAATTATCATCTCTGCAGTGGTGAGGGCTTAGCACCGGGAAGAATTCACTATATGCCTGTAAGTCTGTGTTTCCAGGGAGTCTAACTTAAACGTTCAGGAAAGCAAGAATTTCTAGGTTGTCGGCATGTCTTCTGAAGGTATTTTACAGGTCTTGTCTGGACTGATGGGGAGAGACAGAACAACTGTACTGCAAAAAGCATTCACCAGTAAGTGGGAACATCTCCCTGTTGACAGTGTCTGTATTGCATCAGGCTGGGCAGCAGGCGCCCACCACAATAACGTGCACGGTTTGTAGCTCACTAGTTTTGCTCGAGGTTCTTTAGACTTTGGAGGGCTCTGGGACAACACTTCACGTGCAGGGTGCAGTTTGAAGCTTGTCTTTGTAATCAGGCTGGGTAACTGAGATCTGTATTTAAGTAGTCCTAGTACGCTGAGCTGCTGAGAGTTGGCCTGCAGTCACTTTGCCCTGGTTGGGCACTCAACAGGGACAACTATCGTGATTCCTCTTCCAGCTTTTTCTGCCTCTCTGACTGCTAGTTAAAAATCATTGTTTTTTCTCTCCTCATCTCTTTAGATGAGTCAGACTACCAGACTGAGTATGAGGAAGAAATTCTGGACAGCCAGAAGGATGATTATATTAATTTCCTAAGCAACCAGGTTGAAGAAGACTCTGACTCGGTACGAACTGCATTGGAAACGGGCTGTAACTGTGTTACTGCTGAGTCCTGTGTGATTTGTGTGGGGTGGGTGTGAGGCACAGCTGTGTTGGGAAGGCTTATTGAGAGAAGCACCTGGAAGAAACTTGCTAAGGAGGACTCTGCAGAAGTAAGTTGGCTTGCTGCACAGTGCAGATGTTAAATGACACATGCTCACCCTTTTCAAGTAAGCAGTCGAAGGAGGTGTCTTGTGTGGTGAAACGTGGCCATGTCCTGGGAAAAACGCGGCTTTGTGGGCTTGCTAGCAAGATAGGTAGGGGCTAGAGAACGTAAGGTACAATGAGAGGCTGAGGGAGCTGGCTTGTTCTGCCTGGAGAAGAGAAGGTGAGGACAGGATCTGACTGCTGCCTTCAACTCTCTGCTGGGTGAGTACAGAGAAGACAGAGTGAGGCTTTTCTCAGGAGTGCGCAGCAAAAGGACAAGAAGTGACAGGCACAGCTTGCAAAATTCTGACTGGATATGGGGAGAAAATGTGGTTCAATACTGGAATAGGTGTCCAGAGAGGTCATGGAAACTCCACCCTTGCAGATATTCAAAAACTAAATAAATAAGGCCCTGAGCAACCTGATCTAGCACTAGCTAGCCCTGCTTTGAGCAGGAGATTGTATTACAGGCCCCCAGAGGTCCCTTCCAAGCAAAATAGTTCCATGATTATATGGGAACTCAGGCCCATGCGGAGGAAAACCTGCACTAGGTGGCCACAGTTCACATGATGTTGCCCACGACCTGAGAAACAAAGCTCTAGAAGGGCTGTATCCCTGATTCTCTCATTTGGGCTACAGTAGCCAGCAGGGTTAAAAGCTAAAGCAGCCTGTTTTGATGAATGTGAATAGCTTCTCAATGGGAGCACGTGAGCGGTTTGGGAAGGAGCCTGGGTAGCTGCCAGTGTGAGGGTGTAAGGTGGCTTTGGTGTTCTGAGCAGGGAGCTGGACTGATGGTTGCAGCCGTTCACTTTTCTGGCTGCCTTAAAGACTTTGCTGCACTGACCTTCGATGGGTAATGGTTGGTGGGTAAAGAAAAGGTAGAGGGGAGGAGGCCAGATTTTATCTAGCTCAAAGTAAGATGCTGAAGAATGAGTTTGTGTTTTTTCTTTTTTTCTTTTCCCCTTCAGGATGAAGATGTACAGATAAGACGGCGCAAAAATCTCCCCAATTTAGACTGCCAGGCAAGCACCACTGGAGAGTCAGGCTAGCACTCTGAAGAGAGTCTGACCTTTCTGGCTGATAGCTATATCACGTTGGTACTGACAGCAGCCATTTTTATTTATTTTTAAACATATATATACCTAATTAAAACCAAAACAATGTCTGGTTGAAGCTGAGCAAGCTTTTGTCCTCCAAACTGTGCGGGCAGCTGAATGACCCGTACCCTAAGCACAAATATCCCCCTCGTGCCCAAGTCCCTGTGCTGCTTGGACCTCTTGTGAAGGGTGGCTGAGCTGCCTTTGTGCCATGCTCCTTTGTACAGGTGCCAGCATGAGTGGCAATTTATTAATCACTCTGAGACTGGCAGTGGAAGCGTGCTGCGAATGTGCAGTCAAATGCTGCCTTGATTTTTGCTGCCGTATGTTCTAGTTGTTGTTTTTGTGGTGAAGGCCCGAAGAACTACTGACCATCCTACAACATACTGCATGTCCATTGTTGAAAAGGCTCCGAGCAGCAGCATTAAAGAGAGAAAAGGTGTTTGTGGATCGCAGTAGTAGGTTGCTTTCTCTTCATGTGGATCAGATAACTGTGTAATTAACTCTTCAGTGACTTTTAACCAGGTGCTTGTGAGCAGTGTTGTGACTGGAGCAAGTCTGAATTTATTTCACTTGGATGACTGGGAAATCCAAACATGACAAATCAATTAATGTGAGCACAAACTATAGATTCTGTATACTCGAGCCATCAGCGGGATTTGCTCATGGATCATATAGTTGATATTTGCCAGGAAATTCCAGAGTCAATATGTAGCTGTATTTGCCCAGCGAAATAAAATTATTCTGCTGGATTGAAATGTCTGTGTGGTTCTTAGTTGTTGACAAGTCTCTCTTCGTGGGACCCAGTGCTGGTAAAATTACACTGTGGTCATAAGAGCTAGTATTTTCATAACTGCTTTTGAGCACAGAAACCTGCCCAGATCTGAAGGAACTCCAAAAGGCCCACAAAAATTGATACTTTCCCAACCCTGGGCTCAGAATGAGATACTCTGTCGCCATTTCAGAATGGATCCCTGAATGCAAAAGATCTGGCAAAGTCGGCAACGGCCAAAAGTGCCCAACTCGCCTCTGCTCTTATGTGACTTGCAAAGTGACACATGCATTTTTAAGTGCACCATCAATTTATAACCCCAGCAGGAGTCACTCGATGTATTGTCAAGCACTGTAAAGAAATCCCTGGTGTTCTTCGCTCCCCCCGAGGCCTTGCAGCAGTCAATGTGAGTTGAACTGTGTTCAGGACTCCCCTGGTGCCTGCTCCTCTTGTCTCACATCTGTCGTTGCCAGTAGCTCTATTTGGCTGGATAACAAAACTAGTTCTTGCTTTATGTAAACTTTTCTGTTCAGCGCTAGGTTTAGGTGCTGATGGCTTGAGGGGATTTGTCATCCAAGCAGAACACTACAGATGCATTTGAAAGCTGCTCCCTTTCCCTCCCTGTCCTGGCCCTCTCATGTGAAATGCATTAGCTGTCCTGCAGGTGATGCCACCAGCCATAACCATGGTTGGGGCCAGAAATGTGTTTGGTGGCCTCATAGAGGGACTGAGCCCACCACTTCCCTCTTCTGCAAGACCACTGAAACCCAGATGCCTGTGTGTCTGTCTGCCTGCAGGCCTGCTCAGAAGGGATGGAAGTAACTCGGGGCCTAGTTGGGTTAGAGCAGAGGCCTCCCCTGCAATGGTCATCCAGATCTTTAACGCTGCTCTCCATTAATGCCTTTTATGGGAAATGCTGCAGTTGCCAGAGGCTGTTCCCTGCTATTGAAAAGAATGAATTCTTTCAAAGAAAATTTAACAAAGATTTTTGAAATAGGTAGCATAGGTAGAGCATCTGGCAGCCAGGGGCTTTTGTGAAGGCATAGGCTGCCTGTTGAGCAGGAGATATTTAATTTCTGAAGAGGTTATTTACAGCATGGTGTTAGTATCTGTTATGTGAGAGGCTTGGACGCTTGTTACAAGTCTAGAAAGAATAGGAATGAATATGTTTGAGTGCCCGTCTTAGAGCTGCTTTAAAAGATGCTGTTTGCTTTGTTTCTCCAGAGCTGCTCAGAGCAAATGGAAGAGGAGCATTTTCATTCAGAAGCAGTAATGATGATATTTAGAGCTCGGAGCTTTTCTGATGAGGGTGTGCAAAACAGATGAAGTTCCTTCAGCATCTGTACTTATAGACGGTTGCAACGCGGAAAACCTTCTCCTAGCTGGAAAACAAGGAATAGACCTAGAGCAGAGATGAAATCCTAGAGATGGCTGGACTCTTTGGATGGCCCTTACCAAGTCCATCCAGGCCAGGGGCCTTCAGCCATTGAAGGAGACCCTTAAGAACAAAAGTGCATTCAGTTGAGATTGGATCTTTGCACAGAGCGTTCAAACGTCCTGATGATGGATGGCCACAGCTTGACGGACCCCCGTGTTGTGCTTCCCTAGCAGTGCCCGATGTTGTGTGTTCCTCTTGCCCTGGCTGCCAAGCAATATGGGGCCCCGTGGGTTGGTTTTTAGGAAGGGTGGCTAGTCTATCAGTCTAAACGCATCTCACTGTGTATTGCTCTGTTTTGTACCAGGAGACCTGTTCTTCTCTGTTCAAATACACAATTAATTCAGAAGTTTTGCTTTCTACCTTTCTGGCAGTCAGACCTGCTGCGAGAGGCTGGGTGTGATCTGATGGACTCCTATTTGCATAGGTTGCATGAGTCACAGAAGATAAAAATCTTGGGCTCCTGGGTTTGCTAATTAGAGTTGCTGTATTTGCTTTATGTCCTGTTGCACTGGGAAACAGCACTTAGTTCAGACCTAAGAAGATTTAAAAAAAAAAAAAAAAAGACTCTCTTCTAAATAATTTATCACAATTTTCCTTCCTAGTTGTATTCTCCACAGCTGAGCTCTGGATATTAAAGCAGTCTCTGCAGAGGAATGTAAAACAACTGCTGTATGATTTTTTTTTTCAAAGCAAAATTGTTTCCCAGCTCGCTTTCCCGCTGCCTGCGGTATGCCTAACTCCCTGGCAGTGCAACGTGAGTAGTAGTGGTGGTTCAGCCTAGCTCCTCTAGACCCTGCGTGGTCGGTGACCTCCCTATCCTGCACTTAGATGCAGAAGATCTTTTTCCTGCAGGAGAGGCTTGCACCCAGGTACGTCCCAATGTTCTTGCACTTGCACATGTCTTTCCATAAGGGATTTTTGTCTAGGAGTTTTAAAAAATGGTCCCTTATCCCACTCGGCAGCCTGACCCCATCCTATGGAGTTGGTCCTGGATCGCGCTTTAGCATGCTGGGTGCTGTGTTAGAAATGGAGCTGCAGAAGGTGGTTTGAGCCCTTCTCTGCACCCGAATCAGCCTGGTGCGGCTGGGCTGCCTGCCTGCTGCGCTTCACCGGCCCCATCGGTGCTGGCAGAGGCCCCAAACCCACCTGCTCTCGCTGCAATTTCCGTTTGGAGGCATCACATCCCCTGTAAGGTAACGTCTGGCCAGAAGCTGGACTGATTTGGGCTTGCTGGAGGACACGAGCCGGTTTTGTCTCAGAGATGAAGGGGAGGGGGAGCCCGTTTCTGCAATGAGCCTGACGCCGGCTTCTGCCAACGCTGAGCACGAGGCAGCAGGATCGGGCCAAGACAGAAACTGGGGCCGTGAGCTGTGGCCGGTGGATGGACTCCGCTGCCGGCGAGGTGGACGTTCCTCCTCGGAAGTCGGTGGCCGTTTTCTGACAGTTGATGATGGCCTGGGCTAAAAGCCTTGAATGAGCTTGCCATAACGTCTTCCTAAGGAAGGCTTCGCAGCGTGTCCCGCTGGGCGGGCAGGGCTGAGCCTGTCCCAGCAGTTAGCCCAGGGAGCCGGGCTGAGAAACGCCCGCGGCCGCCAGAACTGCTGCGAGCACCTTTCCCGGACGGCTGGGAAGCGCGGCCTGGGCTCGGGGAGGCGCCGAGCCGCGCGGCTGCCGGTGTTCGCGGCAGCTCCTCGCCTTTCCCCTGTCGCCCGGGATTGATGGGCTTCGTCCGTGCCGCTCATTTACTCCAGCCCCGCTGACCTCCTGCAGCCTGTACTTTTCCTTGCCTGCCGCCCGAGGACCGTGTTTAAGCTGTCAGGATGTGGTGGCTCTGTGGCGCCTCGGCATTTAATCTGCCGTTGCGGGGAGTAAGGGCCAGTGCTAAAACCAGCCCCCGAGAAATACGGCAAATAGTCGCCTCTCCCGCCGGCGCGGCCCGTCCCGAGCGAGCGGGGTTTTTAACGTGAAGCTCGATACGTGGGATTTTACGATGTAGTTTTTGGTGGCACCAGGGCGCGGGCTCCCGGCCCTCCCAAGGGCCGCTTCCTGTCCGCGCCGCTCGCCTCTCGGCCGGCTCCTCGCCCGCCTGCTCTCGCCCCGCTTCTCTTGGCCACCTCGGTTTTGCCTCGATTAGAGATAGCGCTGAAATCTGCTGCGCGCCGGCAGGGCCAGCAGCCCGTGGCGCGGCTCGCGCCGGCTGGGGCCGAAGGGCGGACGCAGCGCCACGCCGAGGGCTGCCTGCCGGGATGGCGACGACCCGAGCGGGCCCACCCCTTCCCTGTGCGCGGGCGCAATCGAGACGCGCCGGGCGGGAGGGGGACGTCACAACAAAAGCGTTTCTTCTTGTTAAAAGAAGGCAAAGTGCAACCAGAGCTTTGTGAAATGCCTCTCCCGGCAGCGGGACCGTCGCCGCTCTTCGCTGCGGCCGCAGCGGCGGCCATGGGCTCCCTGTCACGCAGCAGACAGGCCTGCGGCGCTGGAAATGTGAGCGGGTCCCTCGGCCAGAGGCGATGTTTGGGGCCGCGGCGGCCTTGCTGCGGGAGGGCAACGGGCCGGGCCCGGGGGCCGCTGCGGCCCGCGGAGGGAGGGAGCGCGGGCGCTGGCGTCGGGCTGGCGCCGGCACCCACCGGGTGCAAATGCCTGAAAACACTTTGGGAACCTCGCGTTTGGCCGCGGTGGGGGTCGGCGCGGGCTGGCTGTCCCGCTCGGCGCTAAGAGCCTCTCCACGATACAGCGCCAAAAAGCGAATGCAAAACGTGTGTTAGTTGTAAGCGTACCATAAACGATGCGGTTGTTTTCCCCCTCCAGGAAGGCATGTCTGATGCGACACGCAGCCCCGGGGGAACGCCCCGAAGAGGGACGGCTCCTCGCCGGCGCGCGCCCTCCGGCCCGGCCGGCGCCCCGAGGGCTCAGCGCGCTCGCGGACACCTGCGGATGCCGTTGGTGCTTCAAACGCACGGAAAGCGGGGGGACACAGAGGAGCGTTGAACGTCCTTGTTAGGGGGCTGGCGCAGCTGGCTCAGGTCGCTCTGTTTTCCTCCGCGGCTCGGCCCGTTGCTACGTTCCCCAGCGGTTGTAGGCCATATCCCCCCTCCGCTTGTCCCTGCTGGAAACAGGTGGCTTTTAGCAATGAATGGATCAGAAAAGCTTTTCGATCAGGGATTTTGGGGGTAATGAGGCGGGAGGGTCCCATGGCGTGAGGCTCAGAGACGGCTTTCGGGAGGCAGCGCGGCAGCAGAAGCGGGGCCAGATGCCCCGCTTGGGGGGGTGGCTGCATGGGCCGGCCCACGGGGTGCTAAAAGGGCACCGGGGGGTGGTTTCCAGGTGGCATCTGCTTTTGGGGACTGATTTTCAGTGCTCAGCCTGCCCCTGGGGTGGCGAGCGGGGGGCAAGGCTAAAGCCAGAGCCTGGGCACGGCCGGGGCGGCGGAGGAGCTCGTCTCCGCGATGCCGAGCTGCCCGGTGCCGCAGCTGAGCCGGAGGGGGCTCACAGAGGGGCGAGCTGCCCTTGCTGCTAGTTTGCCAGGTCAGGATTTGGCTGCTGGGGTTGCAGGTAGCCCCGGGGCTCGAAGCGGTGCCGAGGGTCCCGGGGGGCCGCCGGCAGGAGCGCCGAGCTCAGGCCATGTCCCCACGTCCGCGCTGGGCTGGGAGCTGCCGGTTTCGCTCGGGAGACAGGAAATAGGTGGCGAAGCTCCAGCCCGCGGGCGAACGGGCCGTCGGGTCCCCGCCGAGCAGCCCCTAGCTGGCAGCCCTGCCGCGTGCGGCGGCTCCCGTGGGACCCTCTCCCTCCTCCCCCGGACCTGCCCCGGGGCTGCGGAGCAGCTCCGCAGGGAAGCAGAGCGCCACGTGCGCGGGCGGCGCGAGCCCCGGGGGAGCCGTTCCTGCCAGGCCGCAGGCGCCCGCCCGCCCCGCGAGGCCGGCGGTCTCCCGAGCGCGCGGGGCCCCGGCGGGGCAGCGCTGAGGCAGAGCGTCGCTTTGCCAAACTAGGGCATGTCGCGAACTCCGGCGACGTGGCGGATAGAGCTAAAAATACGGGCCGAGCGGAGCGTTTCCCAGCAGCTGGGGCCCGGCGGGGCCGGCCCGGCGCGAGGCCCCCCCTCTTCGCAGCGCCTTCGAGGAGGGGGCCCCGCTCGCTGCCAGCGCTGTCACCCGCAAGCACCCGAGCGAGGCGACGCTGTGCCGCGTCGAGGCCACGCAGCTCGCCCCCACGGAGCGAAATCAGGGCGCGACGGATTCGTTTTGCCGCGTCCCCCGTCGCTCGACGGAGCCCACGCTGCCGGCAGCCTGGAGGTGCCGCGTGCGCCTTGCCCCGGGCTCGCAGCCTGCGGGAGGGCGGCTACCGCCTGCGTCGCAGCACGCGGGGGCCTGATGCAAAAAGTCGGAAAAGCAAATTTTGCTCCTTTGGAGAAGAGAAGGTGTTCGCTGCAGCGGCACGCGTCTTGACGGCGCCAACAGGACGGGGACGAGCGGCCAGGCCGAGCCTTGCCAGGTCCCCACGCACTGCTGCGAGGAAGAGCTGGCGGCGGGTTGCCGCTCAGGGCCCTGCAAAAGCAAGTCGCACTCAACCACCTCCCCGTGATGATGCCTAGATTTTTTTTAACGTCGCGACCCTCTTGGATGAAACGTTTCTCTCGTCCCCGTTTGAAAGCTGGCCTATTTTAATACTGCCATGTTAAAAAGGGTCTGTGCAGGGAGAAGAGCCCAGTTGCTCGGTGTAACTTCGCTGTCGTCCGTAATCGCTGCCAGTTCTGCTTCCAGCAGCTGTATAATTTATCAGCTGTGTTTTGTGCTCGTTTCTCAATCAATGAGGAAAACATTGATTAGTGTCAGGCTGGGACCGACTCCTGCAGCATTCTTCTCAATCATCTCTATTCACTGGTGACTCCTTGTTTTGGAGATGGGTTAGCAGCTCGCCATCCGTTTAGTGTGAGGCTTTATTGAGGTTGTGTAGTGCTAAATTTGTAATTAGGGTGTCATATGATATTAAGTCAAACACATTGCCAAAAGCTAACCAAATAACAGCTCCCCAGTGACCTTTATCTACAAACTTGTAATTTTCTCAACAGATGAAATGAGGCTCATTTGACAAGGCATTTTTCCATTAGGCCACACTGATGGGTATATTTTTAATCCTTAAATTCTATATTAATTGAATCCCGTGCATGCTTCTCCATTATTTCAATCCCAATGTCATGCTGGACTGGCCTGTTGTCAACCAGGGCACCGCTGAGTGCAGTGTTAGTCTCCTGCCAAACTTGGCGTCTCCCCAGGGTTCAAGCTTTTCATAAATGAGGGAACACAGCTCCTCTCAGCACACTGCTTGAAGGCCCTTAGGAGCAAATTAGCTGGATCGGCTGATTTATAAACCCCACAGATGTTATCTGAGATGCTCTTGGTTGGTCGCTAGCAGACCACAGAGTATTTCATCCTCCTCATACCTTACGTTCCCATCCTTCTGCTTTCTAAGTGTGAGAGGGAAATTTAGCGTGCCTGTTTGCTAGCAGGTGTACCCCCTCATCTAGACATGCTGGGGCATCTCCGTCTTTGGAGATTTTCAAAATTTGCCTGGACAGCCCCTGAGGACCAGCCCTGCTCTGAGCAGGAAGGTGCACCTGAGACCTCCAGAGGTTCTTCCCAACCAAAAGCATCTTGTGCTTCTCTAGGTTTATGAACTGAACCTGTGAAATCATTAACATTTCTTTTGTTTCCGATATGTTTAGAAGACAGTTTCTTTCTGTGTGTGGTTTTGCCAGCCGTGGATTTTCCTCTGTCCATTTACCTTCCACTATAAATACTTGTGCTTCATCACTCATTGCAATGATTGCTGTGCATTGACTGATAGCTGTAATTTTCTTCCTGTTCTTATGTTGCTTTTTTGCTTTCAATTACTGTCTTCAGGTTATTGAGTTAGAGGATGGGCTTTTAGCCAAAGTTACGTTTTCTTCACTGTGCAATATTAGCTTTTTTGCCCTACTGCAAACTCTTCTCAAATGAGGGCCAATTTTCCTCTCTACATTCTTCTGGAACAGCCTGCAGCAGATGTGCTGAGACCATCTGGTCTGACCTGACGACCGGAGAGATGCTCTGTTCCATCTGCGTCGCTCCGGATGCTCCATCTGAACTGTTCTTCCCACGCTGGAGCGTCTCTGATCTCCCTGACAGGCTTTTTCAGTGCCTTGCTGTCCTTAGCGTTAAAAATTTTTTCTTTATGCCCAACATGAATTTCCTCTCCACAGTTTAATGCTATTACTTCTCATCCTGTTACTTTCTTCAGCCTTTCATGTATTTCAAGTGTTGCTGTGGCTTCCCCCCCTCCCCCGAGTCTTCCTTTCTTCGGGGTGAATGGGTCCCTCTTCAACCCTTTGCCCCCAGGCCATACTTTGACCCCTCCAGCTGGCCCCAATCCCCCCCCTCCCGAAATGCTGTAGCCAGAACTAGGCCAAATACTCCAGCTGGTGCCTTACTCGACCTCCGCAGGCTGCAGGTGATGGCGCATTTCTGTGCTATTTCTCATACCATGACATTCACCTTTTCCACACAAGCGTAACTGTTGGCTCGTGTTCAGTGTAAGATGTGCAGTAGCAACCGGGTCCTTTTCCGCAGAATGGCGACATGTCCAGCTGCTGCCTGTCCCGAGCCAGCCCCCTGCAGAATTGCACTCAGCAGCTATCCGGATTTTGCTACAAACTTTTGAGGGCAGCACAGAAACCACATGTTTTGCCACATCCTCACTAAGCCAGGAGCTGCTGATAGCCCTGAATTTGGCTGCAGCCCTCCAGCTCCTGCATGAATCTCCCCACGCTTCTCGGAGCCTCTTCCTGTCTTCAGCAGGGATGTCAGCACATACTCTGGGCCATAGAGAAGAGCCATAGCAACCTCTGGATATACACACACACACACACACACACACACACACACCCCAGCAAAGCTCAGCTCTTCTCTTTTCCTTGCTGCCCTTTCATCTTCTCAGTCCTGCTGCCACAACCATCACAAATAATTTCCTTCCACCCACCGAGAGAGAAAGTATAAATGCATCCGACATCTTCCTCCAGATGACCTCCAAGTCATCCTCCCGTCACATTTCTACCTGTTCCTCCCCTTGCTCTTTGGCCTCGCTCTATGCAGGATCAGTCCCTGTGAGCAGCTCAGCCTCGCGACAGGCCAAAGTGACTGTGCCGGAGCAAGCTGCCGTACCCAGCGCCAGGCAGAGCGCAGATGCTGTGTTCCCAGCTTTGCCAATAGTAATAGCAAACATACAAAACAGATGGAAATGGTTTTATTTCAGTGCAAAGCACACTTAGATACAAGGGCTGGACGTAGTGCAGGGTTGGATTGGAGCAGAGCTTCTGACTGCAGTGGTTACAGGGACGTGTTCATGCAAACTCTTTTTTAACATCAGCTTTGCTTTCTTCAGTCTTAAATATAACACAGGTCCCTGAAACTTGAACTTTTCTTCTGCTGTGCAGCACCAATGTCAAGACAAAGTCAGACTGTTATTTTGCCAGACAATGAAGTACTGAGATGTGGATGGAGCAAAAACTGAGTAATCACTGAAACACTGAGCAATCAGTCAGCCCCAGACCTGCTCCGGAGGCTGTTTTGGGAATCCCAGCCTTGAAGAACCTCCATCAATAGGGCCAAATCCAGCACCTCCAAGGCTGCTGACGGCCCCTGTCGAGGCTGGAGGACCATAGGAGTAAAACCTGTTGCTGGTAGGTGCAGAACCAGCTTCCAGTCCCCAGGAGGGTGGTGCCACCCAGGAACACGTCACCCCGGCGAGGAGTCCTGTCCCGGGAGGCTGCCCTGATGTGGCTGAACAAAGCTGTGATGATGTGGCTGAACAAAGCTGCTTCAAGCAGGTGGCAGGATCGGAGCCCTCCAGAGGTCCTTCCCACCAGCGCTTCCATGTTTCAGAGAAGTTAAGGACTATTTTCCCTATATCAGATATCCACACTGCTATTTCTTTTGTTATATCACTTGGTCTTATTTATTGTGATTTATTCTGAGTGACTGACTCGTGTTAATGTGAAAGCACTAATTTAGCGATCAGGAACAAAGTGCATCCTGCTCAAATCCTTCCTCCTGCTATAGCCAATGCTCTTTTGACTGTCAGGTTCCTTTTGCTTATCTTCACCTGAGTATCATTTTTAAAAAAGAAGAGGAAAATAATAATACACTGCGTCAGAGATGAGATCTCTCACCCAAACTGCTCCTCTCCTGGCCAGAGTGACTTCCCTTGCAGGGATTTAGGAGCACACTTTTGAGACAATCCCACCTGAGCGATGGACTCAACCTGTAGCAGCCTCATGTGCTGGTGGGTGGTCCTGTCGCCTGGGGTCTTTGGTAGCTCCTCTTGCCCGTTTCGATTTTGAACATTACAGACCATGCACAGTTGCCTGATACTGGTCAATGCCAACATCACTGCAAATTCCTCTGGTGGTAGCATCAGCCTGTAGAAATTTGCAGTCAGCTGTACAATGGGGCATGATGTGGCTCATATATCCCTCTGGGCACCTCCAGGGTTGGGCAGTGCAGGGTGCCCACCATGTGCACCCAGCTGGCCACAACGTGGGTCCCTGAGCTGCCAGAGGAGGTCAGCTTGTCTCCAACCACTGGCGCTGTCTCAGCCCTTCCCGTGCGCTCAGTAAATGGGTGGCAAATGAACTCAGCAGCGAGGAGCAAAGGCTTTCTGCTGGGACAAAAGAGAGAGCGGGGCCATGGCTGGGAGTGTGGGTGGTAGGAAGGAGTGGTGAGAAATGCTGCTGGCTGTGCTTAAGACGGAGCTTGAGAAAGGACAGAAGGGATTTGGGAAAGGATGGAAGGGATTATGTGATGGGGTTGGACATGCTCATCTGGGATGCTCCAACTTGTGCTTCTTTAAGCGCTCAGGCTGTACCATTACTATTATTATTTCATGAATGGGTGTGCATGCATATTAACAAGGGTTGCGCATGGACTGGGTCCAATCCAGTCATACCTGTGTCAGGTATGGCTTGTATTTAGAAAATGATTTTAGCTTTCTAGGGCCATAATTTAAGGCTTGTTCAGTGCTTCACATTGCAAGCCCTCAGTCCTGACGGGGCTTGCATGTGAGCTTGTGTCGTCTGGCTTTTGTAATGCCAGCTAGACCCGGATGAAGCAGCCTTGTCAGGAAGACAGCTCAAGATTTCAGCCAGCAGAGTAATAGCTAATTGAGTGTATTTCAATCATGGTACCCACAGAAAGAAAGCAAATTCCACAGAGTAGCAGAAAATTGCATCTTAGAGTAATCTGAATGTGGGTAGATAATTAGGCCTATATTTCATGGGAACATTTGTTGGGCAACATAATGAAAAGGCCAGCAACGTAATTTTCTTTAAGTAGTGTGATGCCTCCCACTAGGGACAGGCCGTGCCAGCGCTGGTGCTGCAGTGCAGCGGGAGCAGGGAAAGGCATTGCCTGGCTGGAGGGGTAGTTTTGTCGAGGTGCCAAGCTGAAGCCCATCCTGCCCATCTTTAGCGAGTGCTCAGAGAAGGTAAGAAGGGCAACTACCCATGGGTAAGAAAGCAAAATAAATCCTGGAGCCTTGTCATCTTCCCCTCGCTCCAAATGACAGCAAAGTCAGCTCTGGTCTGCGCTTGCAAAGCTGGCCAGACCCATACCAATTCACGGCTAATATGAGAGTCTCCCAGTAAAAGGCAGGCTGCTGCTGCTGCTGAACCGGTCTTGGAAGAGCTCCTGCCCTGAGTCATCATCTGAGCCAGTCTGGAAACCCAGCAAGGGCTGATGAGCCGCTCTGCTGCTGGCGTTCAGGTGCTGGTAGCCTGCGCACAGGCGATTTCCCCTGGTGCAAGAAGACAAGCCAGCGTGCAGCGCACCTCCAAGCTGCGCTCGGCTGGATGCAGGCCTAGGGGCCATGCCCTGAACATTGGTGGTGTGCGCCACTGACAGGCCACTGCGCTTGCCCCTAAACGGCCGATGGCTGTGTGGGGTGGGCAGGCGAGCGTCCCAGGCCGCAGCACTGGGCAAGAGGAGGAGGAGGAGGAGGTGCATCAGCCTTCGAGTTCCCTCCCAAACTGCAATGATGAATGGGAAGTGAGGCTCCAGGACCTTCCTCATGTGAAGGCTTGTTTTTTTCCACATTTGGGATAGAAAGGCTTTGCTTTTCCCTGTTCTCCACCCCCAGCTAAGCATAGGCCCTGTCTTCTAAATCTTCAGTTTAGACCCGGGCTGCTTCTGCCCTGGTATGTGTCGCAGAACACAAAGGAAGGCTGAGAGGCTGTATCCAGCCCCGATAATTACTGATTAGGTCTTTTACTAAAAATAGCGATGGAGAATTGGCCTAATGTCAGGTCTGACTGCTCCGTATTGTAGCTGGTTCAGAACGGCTCTTCCAGTGATCGGTGTGCTATGTTTGGGACCCTGATTTTCTGATGCTGAGTGCTTGGCCATTTTCACATGGCCCTGTCCAGATGAATCCACTCAAGGCAAAACCCTAATTCTTGGCTAACTCCAATGTGCTAGTTATTGATATTGCTCCCGTGATGTATTGCCTAATTTTAATTATGCCGGTGTTGGGAAAGTTATTCTCTTACAGTGTCATTAGAGTGAGTTTCTAATAGATCAATTCAATGGGGAACATCTTGAAGTGACTAAATTAGCTGAGCAGGGAGGTGGCTATTTCAGAGTCACCTCCCGGTATTTGGGAGATCTTGAGCTTCCCAGTGCAATTGGACTGTTGCTCTCAAGCATTGTTTCACAGACAAACCCTGACAGCTCCTCTAGCTACTACTGATGTCAGCGGTTTAGAAATGAGAAACACCAGGTCCTCAAAGGCACTAAGCTCCACTTCAAGTCAAAGACTGGTCCTGCAGCACTGCTCTTCTGCTTTGGGCAGTGGAAAGCCCAAGGGATTAGCCTTGGTGTAAGCCCTGCCTGGAGCAGGCAGCTGGACCAGGGCCCTCTGGCGGTCCCATCCAATCTTCCTGTGAGCGTGAAACTCAGAAGGCAAAGAAAGAAGGGAAGCCGCAAGGACCCCAGGAGCATGAAGCCAGCTCCCGTTCTGGGTTGCTGATGTTCCCCCGCCACCTTGGTTTCATCGCCATCTCGCCAAGCTGTTGGGACATGTCGGAAGAGCTGAACTGGGACATTACATTTATGGACATTGGCACATCGGTTTGACTCTTCTTTCCAGGTTGGTGCTTTGTCACTCCTTTTTCACCACACTTGGGCCAGATGTTTTGTGCAGAATGGTGGGAGCAGAGGGCAGGGGGCTAAAACATCTCTGTCCAAGCCAGTCCTCCTGGCCCCCCTTCTCCCGTAGCCTCCACACACCAGCTGATCACCACATCACTGAACCCCTTCCCGCTAGTTGTCTGTGTCTGGACACGAAGCGAAGCCAGCAACTGGTGTGTGACGCACAAATGCAACCTGGGTGGGGACGATAGTCAGACGACCCGGGAGAGAAAGAGCCCGGTTCTGTGGATAAGGATCAGGGCAGAGCCCAGTACTACGCCACTAAATTTAGGTTTGTTTTTCTTCAGTGTGTATATCTGTGTAACTATCTGCACTGGATGTCCTCAGCCATTTTATTACCTAGTTAGTCACTGTCATTGTTCAATTCTTTACAGCGTCTCGTGTATTTATGACCCTGAATGCCTTAGGATCATCAGCAATCTTTGTCAACCCATTTTTCAATTCCTGTTCAGGACTATTTATGGATATGCTGAAGTGTGAAGCATGCAGGCCCCACCACTGGTCCCTGTGGGGTGCCATTCAAGAACCCAATTGTTGATAGCTACTCTTTGAGAAATCCTTTAAACAACCAGGTATTTATCCATTTCAAGCCCTTTCCTTTTATCTCATGGCAGCTGCATTTCCGTTAAGAAACTTTTGTGACAGACCTTTTGGGAATCCAGGTAGACTATACCATATGCTTGTTGACGCCTTTAAAGAGCCATAATTGATTTATGAGGCATTACTCTATTCAAGGAAAATGCGAGGGAATGCTGTCTCAGCCTGGTGAATTTGCTTCAGTTTGGCTATTCTTCTGCTGACACTTAAGCATGAGCCAAATCCTATGCCGCGTCCATATAAAGACTTCTGGCACAGGAACTTCTCTAAGCTTTTCCTCACTGACTACAGATGCAAAATATTCACTTTGTTCTTCTGTTCTGGCCTTATCTAGTACAAAAGCTCCTGTTACATCTTGGCCAACTTCTAGCTCTCCAGCCTCTCCAGCAGGCTTCCTGTGCCTGCTGTGTTTGAAGAAGTATTTATTATTTTTTGCCTTTGCCTTTTGCAGGTTGTTCTTCAAACCGTTTTTAGCTTGCCTAATTGTCTTTTTTTACATTCAAATGATCAGAATACAAGCTCTTTTCCTTGTTTAGACAAAACTGACTTTTCTAAGTGTAAAAAGACCATATTCTTAAAGCTCGAGAAATGAGTCTCATCTCAGCTAGGCCTGATCTAAGCCCTGGATCTAACCAGATCTAAGACTCTGGGTTTCCTCCCGGATAGATATGTGCTTTTTGCTTTGACAGGATGCTGAGATACTAGATTTTTTCAAGTCTGACACATTTATATAGATAAAAATTGTCACTGGCTAGGATGAATTTTGCCTCTCTTGGGCTTTGGATGTTTCATCTCTACAGGCAGAAGGAGGGGAACATTTCTCTGGCAAGCTAGGATGATTTTTGAAGTTTTCTGGGGTGTGCTCCCCTATGATAAAGGGAAGGCAGCAGAGAGAGGCCCATGGGCAGAGGCTGGGGCACGGTCAGAGGGACAGCAGCGCTCCCTGCCTCCGTGGCCTGTTTGTCTACGTGCATCTCCGGAGGCCTGTTGCCATGGAGAAGCGATGGGAAACAGTCTGTCTAGCTCGCGTGACTTTTCTCCTAGCATGAAGCCAAGACGTCTCACTGGATCTAACGAGCCGAAGGAGCTCGGCACAGCGGCTGCCTCCTGTGCTGTGCCACACCGGGGCCCCTGAATTCCTGCGAGAAACCCAAGGGCAGGAGAGAGCCCCAAACTGCAGGTGGGGAAGGGAGCAGAGGGCAAGAAGGAAACTGCCGGGAGATCCTCCAGCGCCGAAGGGATGCTACAGGGCAGACGGAGCCAGGCTCTTCTCAGGGGTGCAGAGGCCAAGAGGTCACGAGCACAAGTTGCAGCTAGGGAAATTCCCATTAAATATACAAAAAAAATTATTCCCAGTGAGACCAGTGCTGCCCCAGGACAGAGACTGGAGTGGTTGTGACATTTCTATCCTTGGAAAGCACCAAAACTCAGCCTGTATCGGCCAATGTGGCTTTGAAGTCAGCCCTGCTCTGGGCAGGAGGCTGGACTAGACCCGCCGAGAGAGACTTTGATGGGGAATGACAGGGGAGAATTTGAGAGAGCTCCAAGAGGGAGAAACGTGGGAGAGAGCAATCCAGAAACGGGGTGAGAGTGGACACATTCCTGCTTTTTAACTCTGGAATTGACAGCGCTGGGCACTGTCACTTAGACCATAACTGCTTGAATGTCTCAAGTTTTCACTGCTTTTTCTTAAGCTGCTGCCTAAAAATAGACAGATTCATTTTCTGTTGTAGAAATTCTTTGGTGTTCTGGACTGTGCAAAAAAAGTGGGCTGATTTCTATTACTGGAAGTTTAATGGGAGCCCTCTTCTGTGGGAAGAAGTCCTATGTGTTGACACGTTCTGTACCTTAACAGTGTCACTGGTAGCAACTTTGGCATGTTTCCAGCTAGGTCTTCTAGGGATTAAGTCAGGGATTAGAACTTTCTGTTGGTTTTGTTATTTTTGTTTGCATTTAAAAAAAATAGGATTTGCTACAACTGGCAAAATAGTTAAACATAGAAACAGACAGATTTTTTCCTCTAATTGTTTGAGGAGAAAAAAAAAAAGGAAATTGGAGCTAAAAGGCTCGGGCTGTCCTTATTTTTAAAATATTCTCGTGTATTTGTTTTTTCTCCCTTGCTTTGACTGTGTGCGCGCCTCTCGATCTGTGTCTCTGCGTTCCTAGCAGTGCGAAGCAAGACATGGCATTGAATTAGATGAGCATGAATCAGCTCTGCCACTCTTGATTCCAGCACACAGGACTGAACGGTACCTACCCGAAATCTGCTCTCCAGTGCCAGCACACAGGATCGAGACGGTAACGTTTAAAGAATTCTCATCACTCTCATAGCTCAATGCCCAGAGAAAGGGATGGAAAAATATGACTCCAAAAAAAACCAACCAACCAAAAAAACCCCCAGAGATGTGTGACATTTCATAGGCCATTTGCCTGGGTCAGACAACAGGTTCATCTCCACCGGTTTCCTGGTCTCTAGCTGTTTTCTCTCATTGCTGTTTGGAAGAGCAATGCAACGGCTGGCTGTAGGAATCAGGAAGGCACCGCCTGGGTTACTGCACAGCCCTGCTAGGCTGCGATCACCCCGGGAAAAGGAGCGATTTTCCTGGGAAAAGGCAGCTCTGCTGAGCACGCGGGACCAGCGACCCGGCTCGCTCGTGGCAGTGATGGCGTATCCGAAGCCATGAGTACCTCTGCGCTGGTCAGCTGCTCCAAAGTAGAAAGCAGGTTGCTATCTTTCTGTTTTGTGCACGGGGAACCTTTTTGACTCCCAACTTGTGTCTAAGCTAAGACACAGTTCTGCAAACGTGGTGGTGTTCCCTGTGATTTGCCCCATTGTCTATATGATGAAATTTCAATCAATGAGGTATTACATCCTGCTTCTCGTGTCCGTACACGACAGGGAAGTCGAGTAGCTTATTCCTCCGGAGTTTTTTTTCCTGCTCTCTACTTGAATGACTTTATTTTTCAAGTTGTAGATTAACAGAAACCAAGTTACATGAGGACCTGAACAAATGAAGTCTGCTTCTTACAGATTTGACTTTGGAGTCTAAGGAGAGAGAGGGCTGAAGCTTTTCCTAGATTTTCAGTCTCTTCCATCCCCAGTTTCTGAAGGAGAGTGAGGCATTGGCTTATGCTACAGCCTTTCGCCAGGTGAAGAAAAGGCAGGGTGTGCTTTTCCTTCCACTGTCTGTCCTCCCAAAACTTGTAGGGAGTTTAGTCACCTTCAAAACTTCCACCCCTCTGTCAAATACTGCGGAACAAGTTGGCTCTAAATTACTGAGGGCTGCGCACTAATTTGCAGGACCGACGGGACTGCGCAAGCGCCGTTTCCGTACGTACTGTGAACAGCATGTGAAGACCAGGCGTTCCCACCGCCCAGGGTGTCCCGAGAGCAGATTTACGAGGCACTCGCTCACGGAGAACCAATTTCCCAAACGCTCCTGGGCGCCCAAATCTACATACGGGAATTGCGTTGCGAGTCACTCGGGATTTGGCTAACGGGGCAGCTAGCGGGAGTGGGAACGCCAGGGACGCGTCCATGCCAGCGGCGAGGGCAGGCACGGGGAGGGCCCTGGCTGCAGCGGGGCCGGCCACCGCCGCCAGCCTCCCCGCGGCCCCCAGCTCAGCTCTTCCGGCTGTCCCGGGGGCGACGGTAGCGACCCTTCCCCGCAAGCGGCGGCCGGAAGGGGTGACGTTACCAAAGGAGACCGAGCGTTTGTCGCGACCCTCGGGCGCTCTGGCGTTAGAAACCTGCAGGGGGAAGAAGCGACCTTGGCGACGTCGTCCCGCCTGCCTAGCCCCCTCCGAGCCCCCCAGCGCCAGCAGAGGGGGTACCCCCCCGCGCCGCGACGGGCTGCCCGAGCAATATTTCCTCAGGTTGGGCCATCCATTAAAAAAATAAATAAATAAAAATAAAAGCGGTGCGCAGCCCCTTCCATTTCCTCGGGCACCGACACGGGGCAGGGGCGCTTCCACCGCCATCACGGCCGGGGCGGAGCCCGCGGGGCCCCCCGAGACCCGCCGCGAAGGCGGGAAGCGGCTCTTCGGCCTCGGGCAGAGGCCGCCCGCGGGCGGGCAAGGCAGGGCAGGGCCGGGCAGGGCCGGGCCGGGCCGAGGCCGCCCTCGGGCGGGCAGGGCAGGGCAGGGCAGGGCAGGGCAGGGCCGGGCAGGGCCGGGCCGGGCAGGGCCGGGCAGGGCCGGGCCGGGCAGGGCCGCCGCCCGCCGGGAGCTCTGCTGCCGCTCGGCACCGCCGAGGCCCGCCATGATGTCAGGCGGGGAGGAGGGCGCTGCCGGCCAAATATAGCGGCGTTTCCTGGGCGGCGGGCCGCGCCCGGGCCCTCCCTCCTGCCGCAGTCAATGAGGAGGCAGCGGGCGCGGCGGAGCGCCGCACTCGCCGGGGGCAGCGCGGCGGCGGCGGCGGGGCGGGGGGCGCGGCGCCATGGCGGGGCGCTGAGCGGGCGCGGCAGCGAGGGGCGGGCGGCGCGGCCCGGCAGCCGGCCCGGCCGCGGCATGGGCAGCGGCGGGCTCGTGCGATGAGCGCTCGCCCGGCGGCTCCCCCTTCCCCCCGCCCCGCGCGAATATGGGCACAGCCGTGTCCAAAAGGAAGACGCTGAGGAACGAGGCCATGTCGTCGGTAGCGGCCAAAGTCAGGTGGGTGGCGGCGCGGGTGGGGGGGCGCCGCGCGGCGGCGCCTCACGGAGCTCGGCAGCGCCGGGGCCCGCCCGCCCGCCGCGGGGGCTCCCGGGGGCCCTGCCCGCCCCCTGGCCCCGGGGGGCGCCGGGGGGCCCCTCAGGGCGCGGCCGGGCGGTGCGGCAGGGGCCGAGCCAGCCCCGGGGCCGCGCCGAGCCCCCGGGCACCCGGTCTGGCGGCGCCACCGGGGCCGGGCGCTGCCGGCTGCTCTCCCCCTCGGAGCTCGGAGGTGGCTGCCTGCCGTGGGAGCGCTGCGGGGAGCGGCGTGCGCCGTCGGGGAGCTGCGGGCCGGTCGGTGCCCGTCACCGTGAAACGCGGCGCCCGCCGATGGCGACGGCGCTGGGAGCGGGCCCGCGCTCAGCCGTGGCGGAGGGGGCTCGTGCCCGGAGGTGTCAGCCGCCCCTTTTGCTCCCGGCTCGGCCGGCGTCGCCCCGGGGTTTTGCTCCGCGGTACCCAGCGCTAGAGCCCAGGCCGGCGGAGCACGCAGCGTTTGCGAGGAGCCGCTCGGATGTGGGTTTGCCAAAGGCTGGCGCTTTTTGATCGTGGGGACCTGGAAGCGCGTTCGGTTTGTAATTGGCTGAAATCCCATCTGCGCATCCGAGGACAAAGTCAGCGGCTTTCCTGAAGGGGTCTCGTTCCTATGTATGGAGAGCCTATTGCGTGAAAATCCCGACCCGCCGGATCTGCACCTTCCAATGTCCATAGCCAGTATACTGACCAGATGACAGATTTGGCTTTTATAGGGTGGCAGTTATGTTCTTATATTATTTGTATCACGGGACAGAGTTTCATTTATTGCCTCTTCCCAGTGCTGTTAGAATCAAACGCAGGAGAGCTTAGAAAACATTTTTTTTTGCTCACTTGCGCTTTAGGTTTAAAAAGCTATTGCAGACAAGCTTTGCTTTTTTGACTGTTGCCCAGAAGGATTGCAGTGACCCTTCTGCTCTGCAGTGCAAGTGTCACAGCAACCATCCGGTGACAATTTGGGGGCACTGGTGCAGCTTCTTAGCCGATTCTACAGCACGGCTGTGTAAAGGGTAGATCTGTTAGCGTCTCTGCTGCATCCAGATTAACTCTTCACTGCTGGAAAAATGGGAAGAAATAAACTTCTCAGCTGCATTACGTACGTCATTTTGTCTAGCACCAAGGAGGCGTTGAGAATAACCAGGAGTCCTGTGCAGGACTCAAGTCAGTGCTGCTTTGACAGAGCTCTCGGTCACCTGAGACTGTAACGCAGCAGTATGACATCCCTAGTGGGCTGGAAGGGAGATAGTCTTGTGGCTCGAGGAGAACTGATCCAGAGGTATATGTAGTGTTGGCTGTCTTGCAAAGAAACCCATCCTTCAAAGGCTAGAGCATGTCTGCAGAAAGTTGTCTTGGCAGAACCGGGAACTTTTCCCCACGTCACGGCGCGCTGTGTTCCTAACGATGAATGAAAGCACGAGCGCTTTCAACGGCGTTCAAAGATAAGGAGGTGAGATTCTCCAGCCTGTGTCAGTCCAGTCAGTGGATATATAGAAATGACACACATTGCAGCACAAAAGCTTTCAAGGATCTCTGGGAAGCAGAATTTCTCTTCAGTAGGATTAGAAAGCATTAGAAAGAAATAACACGTTCTGTAATGGATAAGAAGAATTTAAATGTCAGTGTGGGTGTTTGACAGCAGCTAAGGCATATTGGAAGCCACGGCCTCTTAGCCCACATTAAGATGGGCAGCTGCTAGTCAAGGAGTATCAACTCTGGAGACTCCCAGAGGGACTGGGGTTCTTGTTTGCTATATACCTGCTGTAAATACCGATGTACTCTTGCTAGTTTTTGTGTGGGAGCTCAGCGGTGTCTGTTGGTAGCGTGAATTGTGGTGCTTTGCTCAGAAAAGTTAGCTGAGTGGGCTTGACTGGGGGAACATAAAGTCGTTAAGGGGTATCCGGTCATGTAGACCACGCCACAGGGCATATGCTCTTATATGTGTGTCCCCCTGTTTATTCCCTGCTTTAGAAATGCCTAACCAAAAAAAGCCTTTGTGGAGGGTAGAAACTTGGTGAGAAGCTCCCTGCGTTGCTCGTTTGTGTGAAGCTGGTGCTGATGGGGAGCAAGCCCTGCCAGTGCGTCTGCATGCTGCAGCTCCTGGCGTGTCTCGGTCTGTGCCTTGCACATCTTCCTCATCCTCAGAATTTCTAAGCAGTGATGATCCACCCTGCTGAAGGCTTTCCTCCAGGTGTCTTGGGGCACATCATGCATAGCTCCTCTACTCTGTCCTGGGCCCTCCGCCGTGAATCCCTTTTGTGCCTATCCGCCTTCTCTACGGAGAGGACTCTGCAGGACAGTAAATAAGGTTACAGAGCTGGAATATTCTGTCCTTCCCAAGAGGGCTGGGGACTTGTTGCCCACATGGGTAACAAGTTGTGCTGCAGTGATCAGGTCCCCAGCGATTTTATGTGGGATTCTGCTTGTGTGTTGCAAAGGGAGATGATCTGGGATGGTTTCTCTGCACCTCCTGAGCTCTGTCCTGTTCAGATTTCGCCTGGGGCAGAAAACTCTAGTTTTTGTTGAGAGAAAAATCATCTCCTGAAATCTGCTGCAAGTCCAAGTGGCAGCTGATGTATTTTATTTTCATCAAGCGTGGCTGAAGTAAGTGTGTGCATTTGACTGTCTTACTGACCAGGGAGTATAATTTGTTTGCTGTTGTGAGTAATGTGGTCTAAGCAGAAGATGCAAGCTCTCTAGATCCTTAAATTAAAATCTCTGCAGAGCAACTCAGGGGAGTCTCCTGTCCCAGGAGAATTAATTAAGCTCCATGCAGTTGGTTGTGTGCTAGGTCTTTTAAACAACTCCTTAAAAATAATAGCATAGTTGCCCAGCAGTGGCATTATTGAGGGGATCCGTGATGCTGCCATCTTTTGTCTCTGTAATCTTGTGTTCTCCCGAGAGATTTGCAGCAGGCTCTGCACTGATTTTGGGTACCGCACCCTGGAAGTGCGTATGGTTTGGTGGTGTTGCTCTGCTCAAATGTAAAACATTCATGTGTGAGAACTCACTGTCATACGGTATTTCTTTCGTAAGTGCGTGGAGTCTTTGCACAGTGTGCCTTTACCTTGCAGCTTCTGGGGAACACGTGCAGGATGGAGGGCTCACACAGTTGTCCTTGAGTCGCGTGACCTTGGTACAGGCACTTCACTGGCAGCTCTCAGGCTGCTGTGATTAGGGCTTGTGCAGAGTCTCTTCAGGGTCTTTGCCTGAGTAGTGTCTGACACACTGTCCTTGGGCTTCCTTATCACATCTTCAAGGGCATGGATGAACCCACGCCTATAGGAATGAGTTCTCCTGGTCCTTGCTGCCTTAGCCCCTACAGAACAGCGCTGGCAACCCCAATGCCGCAGTAAAGTAAGTCTTTTCTTTTCCTGGAGCTCTGTTACTCTAGCCTACAGCTTCTCTTTGAGGCACGCATGATAATGTGAGCAAATAGGCATGAGAATTTTTCAAGGCGTTCCAGAATCATCTCTTCTTTCTACAGTTAGCCCAAGAAATACTTGAATTGAGAGTTTAATTCATCTTACCCGGTTTCGGGAGTTCTGTAGGTTGATGTCCAGTCCAGGGTGCCCAGAGAGTGATGAGCATTTGGCCTCACTCCCTCTCTGCTGACCACAGAGAGGGCCAGAGGATGAGTTTAAACAAAGCCACGAAGGTTTAGTTACTGAAAAAGGGTAAATCTTGCATGGGCAAAATGCCAGGATACTTGTATGTGTTCCTTGCCCCACGTTTCTTACTGCTTGAGGAGTTTTTGGCTTAAATCGAGGTTCTTCATGCAGTCTAGATTCCCTTTTTCTGCTTGCGACTGGTAAAAACTCTCTCAGGCTTTCGATTACCCTTTTCAACATCTTTGTGCTGTGTACGCTTTCATTCTGCCCAAGCTTTGTGAATGTAAGTTCCTCCAAGACTGTGGTGTATCTGACCTCAAGATCCATCTCTAACATTCGTTTTTTTTCTTGAGTTTGAAAATTTGCCATCTTCCAAGTACCATCTCCCTACACAGATATTGCAGAAATCTGACTTTTGTGAGGATATTGTTATTGTTAAGTTTAAACAACTTGAGTGTCTGCAGTCTTTAATGATTGAACTGTTAGCTATGGATGTGCAGGCAGCGTTCCCCTCTCTACTTAGTGCAAAGAGCAGGATTGCTGCTGTACGAGGACCCACGTCCTGATAATGCAGAAGATCCCTTCACTCCTGTTTTCCTGAGATGCAGCACTGTCAGACGCTATCACAGCAGATTCCTGCTGCAAATTACCTGTTCAGTAGCCCTTCTGAAGGGACATGAGAAGGTGGTGGATAGTCTTTATTTTTCCCAGTAATGCTCCTGAATGCTCCAGGTTTCGCTTAGCCTGCTGCTGTGCTCTAAATGGAGTCATCGCAGGGCTTTCATGTATCTTTGAGTGTTTCACTACAGATTTCTTCACTCGGTTCGGTGTTGGTTTAGTTGGTTGCATTAATTTATGTGCATTAACTTCTCATAGCTGTTAGTATGCATCAGAGTCCCTTTTATCCTGTTGATGTGATTATTTCAGAGACATAAAAGCATTTCCATGCTCATCATGTTGTAATTGAGATCTCCGTTACTTCTAGCAGATGTGTGTCTAAGCCTTCTGTGTTTCTTTGCAAAATCTGTTTGTCTCTTTTCCAGACCTTGGTCCAGCTTCAACATTTAACACACAGTGAGTACTGAAAAATGCCCACAGAAGGGCAGCTGCCTTTGCTACCTGTGTTGTGCTACCCCATTCCACCCTTTGCACTCTTGACATCGTTCTTCTGATGAAGCAGCAGCTGGAGAAGATAGTGATGTTTTCTCTGAGGCAATGGCAGTTTTGTCTTTGCCGATTATTCCCGGTAGCTCAGTGTACTAGGGCTATGGTCCCTGATTGATATCTTAAAGTCAAATCAAGCTCTACTGACAGTGTAACGTGCAGGTCTGATCTGCCACTAAAATGAAAACATCCCCCTAGATGAGTCAGGGTGAAACCTGTCATGTCATCAGCTGATTACCTCCCTGTACTTCCTGCTCCTTTGTATGCAGCTTTCACAGCGTCGTATGCTCATATAAACTCAAGTTTATAGCTCATCTGCCCATGTGTCTAAGGCATCTTGTACCTCATCTCATCTATGTGAAACAAGTTTCCTTTTTTAACCTCTTGCCAGGTAAATTATCCTGAGGTCTCTCTGCTCTGAGCCTAGATGAAGGGTTTTCTGTCTACACCATCACTAGGCTTGGCAGGACTTGAATTACGTTGGCCGTGATAGTAGTGGCAGAACTGAGCTGAGAGAAAACTACGATCATACGACTTGTATTAATAGTGTGTGAACAATAGAAATAGAAAAGAGTGGGTAGAACAGAGCAGTTATCATCTGTTCGACTTTTATTGACTTTACTTTGGTCATGTTGGTGGATAGCCAAGACAATGGGGTAAATGGCACGTTAGTGGTACTGCTGATGCTGATAAACTGGGGTAACTGTGAGCACAGTGAGGGCAGAGAGAGAACACAAAAGGCTTGGCAAAGAGAGACGAGGCATAAGGAACAACCATGGCCAACTGAGAGTCCCCTTGGCAAAGGGCACATGGAGACATCTGTGGGAGATCAGCTGAGGCACAGCCAAGGAGAAGCCGGTGGCACTTGGGAAGCCGAAATGTAGAAGGGAACCACTGAGATAATAGGCAAACAATTAGTCTGAGGTTTGTGGTGCAATTGGCTGGAAAACCCCCATCGCACATTGTGCCGTGCGGGCTTCAGTGGCTTATTAGCTGTCGCTAGATAACTGTGATCAAGTGTCTGCATTAATTAGCTCTTAGATTGGCCTGCAGCACCTGAGAGCAGTGGAAGCAGAACAGTAATGACATATCTGCAGATTCAGCCTGAGATGGACAGCAGCATTCTGAGTAGCTCTGTCTGTCTTGAGTGTACTTCTGATCTGCAAGGAGAAGTTTGGCTAGTCGTATGTTTTCTGGGAGCTCTGGCATATGAGATTTCCCCCCCGCCCCACCTCTTCCGCTTGGGGGATTGGGAGAGTGAGATTGGAGGCTCTGCAGCACCCCTGAGTTCTGGGGCTATTGTTAGTGGCACTACTGTCACTGTGCGACGGGGTGGGGTGGAGGGTGGCAGTGCTTCTCTCTGCTTCCACGATAGCCATGTGCAGTTTGGGTCTTAAGAAATGCTTGGTACTAATTTTTTTTAAACTGTGGTTTGCAAGGTAAAGGTGAAGCATTGGTTCAGATTTTAAGGCAGACAGATTAGCTTTGGGTATTGGCAGAAGTGAATGGGAGTCAGTGGTCGATGAACTGAGATGCACTTTGAACTAGTTAAAAAATAAATTTTATCTTCATATTTGAAATTATTCTTATATAAATCTCCATGCTCGCTTGCTGATAACTTACCTGAGCACGTGCACATGATTCAATCTTTTACATGGAATGACTGCTGATACACAAGAGAAACTTCAGAGCCTTTCCCAAGGGTTTAGGTGTCCTGTTTGTGAATGGTGTTAGTGATGGCTTGCAAGGACAGATTTCTGCGGGAAGCCGTGGTATCCCAGAAGTCTTGGTGGGAGAGATCTTGGCAGTCTCTAGCCCATCCGCCTGCTCAGAGCAGGGCTGTTGCCAGTGCTCAGTCAGGTCAGCCGTGGCTTTATCTAGCCACATCTTCTTCACCTCTCAGATAGACTGCGCGAGTAGCTCACGAGTTCTCTCGTAGCCATGTAGGGTGATCTTCCCACGCTACAGCTCCCACATTTGCGTTTGTCCGTTGCCAGGACAAAGTGCTGCTTTTTGCCCAGGTAGCAGGGAGGAAGTCGTGGGTACAAAGAATGTCCATGAGGCTTATGTCCCCCCTATCTGGGTGCAAAGTGTTCTTTGCAGTGAGGATTGCCGTGCTAATTGTGCAGCTCCCCGACATGAGTTAGAGCCTCTGTATGGCCTTCTCTGGAGGTACTCGGGCACTGGGGAAGACAGTGTGGGCGACTGCCGACCCAGGTTGGGTCTAAAGGGGCTGGCCGGTACTAGATAGGCAGGAATCTGGAAATAAGGAAAGCCTCAACTCTGTTTGTTTTTCTGTAACGATGCAGAAGGCTAAACCTTGCCTCTTGCGCAGCTCCAAATGCACTGCTCCGAAGCATTTTGTATTTGGCTGTGCTAAAATTTAATCCCAGAGAGATTAAATTGCTCTCGTCCTCGTTGTTCATATCGATCGCGTGCTGCTGGCTGTGGGTGACAAATGGACTTCCCTCTACTTCCAGCTCCAGTCACTCTGGGGTGTACGTGCCAGCTTGATTAATCTTTGCCCCTTTGGGAGGAGATGTACAAAAGCAGTGGGAGAAAATCCTGGCTAAACAGGTAAGGGGTATGATGCTCCCTCGGGTAGCAGAGCAGCAGGTCGTTTTGGAGGTCAAAGCCATTTTGCACTTGGTCATATAACAGCTGTCATTAGTGCAGCATTATATTGAACTATTTTTTCAATCTTTGCTTGGACTTTAACCATTACCCATTTCTTTCTTTCTCTCCTTCACCGCCTTCTATGATGCTTGGACATGCAGAGCAGCAAGGGCTTTTGGAGAATATCTTTCACAAAACCATCCTGAAGGTAGAAACGGCTCAGGTAAGAGAAGTGGCATGTATTGTCTATCGCTGTATGTGGATGACACCTTTTTTTTAATAGGTCTTAGAATTAAAAAATGCATTTATGTGTCAAAAAGGGCTTATATGCGATCTCAGCAGGTGAGAGACAGGAGGAGTCACTTTATGGATCTGTGAAGCCCTTGAGGAGAAAAGGCAGTTTGGTGACTCATGGGGTGGGTGGGTTTTGGGGACAAGTTCATTTTTAGGGGACAAGTGCCCTGTCATAAATTCACCTGTAGAGCTGTGTCCTTGGAAGATGTTTCAGCTGAAAAATAAGGATGGCACTACACAAGGCTACTGCGCTGGTTTGTCACTCCTAGATCTTGCTTTAACTGTGGAATAAAGAAAGGTGAGTTACGGTGTGTTAGCTGATGTGCTTAGCATACGTGCAATGAGCTGTGTTTGCTGGCCAAGATGACCTCTGGATTTGTTCCCAGGGCTTGCTTCGACAGGGGGTGAAAAAGAGAATTGTCTTGTGTAGTTGAGGACATCGGCGTGTGCTAGCTAACATGTTAGTTTTTTAGCCTCCGAAATTGTCCCCGTCAGCCTGTGATGAGTTCCACCGATGGCCTGGGGAACATAAGAGAAAGTTGCTCTACTGCTAGCAGGGTTATATTTTCTCTGTGAGGAAAGAAAACATTTTGCAGACTCTAAATTCACTGCAAAAAGTCCTACAGAAAATCCTGTAGAATCTATAGCAAATCCTAAGAAAACTGCTATTGAGCAGATTGTTCAATAGCATCAATCTCATCTGCAGGGTATGTTATGTTCTATTTTATATAAAATGTAAGCATGTCTGTTTATTTAGGCTGGAAATGCTTCTTGCCCGATCACACTAGCCTTTGATGGCCAGCTGAATGAGTCTCTGCCTTTCTTCTTGGATCTGTTCTGATGACCTTCAAGTTGTCCTTGGCTGAATTGTGCTTACTGTGTGAATGGAAGGACTTTAAAAAGATGTAGTGCTGTTCTTTGATTTTTCAGCCTTGAGAAACTCCAGTGATGCGTTACTTGTTAACAATATTTATTCTAAGAACAACCCACAGTCATGGTGAGGAGGAAAGAGTAGGAAAAGGCTGGGATTTGTTAAAACTGAGATCAAGAGTCTGTGAGGCAGGGGAAAGGAAAGGGTTGGACAAGCTGTGCAGAGACAGGCCAGTCAGGTCTGAGGAGACTTCCCAGAACAGCAACAGCATCCTTTACCATGGCCATTTTTACAGCTGTTTCTGTCAGCTGAAGCCTTTTTTGGTCCTTTTCTGCAGTCCCTGACCCCAGTTTCCCAGCAGGAGGGATGCCTCCTGCTGCCCACTTTGTAATATCCCTAGCTAAGGAGAACATGAAAATAGAGCTAATGTGACCATGTTGTGGCTGGACAGTGTTGCTGCTGTGGGTCTCCCCAGAGTCGCTGCACGTGGGAATAACAGAGCTCGCGTTGTTTGTATGTGTCTGTGCTTATAGCATATCCATGCTCTCAAGGGCAACCTTCTCTTACCCAGTGCTATCTTTGTATATAAGACTTGAGATCCTATTTCAGTCCAGTGAATTTAGTTACTCTAGATATGAATCAAGTAGAGAGGGGTATGCATGAATACACCACAATCCTTATGGGATGTTGAATTGTAACTAAACTAATGACTTTTCCTAGAAATGACTCTAAATGTCTACAGAAGAGGAGAAACATCATTTTTAATTCATCTTCTGAAATTCTGTTGCATATAATTTAAGACAGTTTGTAACATTTCTTTATAGACAGACATGGTAGGAAGATTATTATTTTACAAAAATGCTGAGAGTAGAAAATCTGACTCCATTTCACGTGTCCCAGTTGTCTAATTACGGAGAACTCTTTCCTTCCTGCAGAAATGCTGTGTATCTCAGTGTTGCTGTTGCACGTTTCTAAACAGCTGTGGCTCAACAGAGCGCCTAAGCTGTATGATTAGCTTTGATCTGATGACTCCAGTGGAACGAATGAAGGGTCTGTTCCATGATAATTGAAGATGTAGCACATATAGGAGTACCTGAATTTGCTCCAACTCATCAACCTGGCTGAAGAGAGCAGGAAGCCCACCAGTATGCTGCAGCTAAATTCACACTCGTGTGTAGTTAGCTCAGGTCCAGAAAGCTGAGCACGCTGAAGAGTTGAGCTGTCAGTGCTTGTGTAAACGCCCCTTGTGTATGTTCTGTATGTAGTTGGGTATATTTTTGCTCATAGCGTTCTGGACTGTTACCATGAATGTCTTTACCTGGTGGGATAGGCCTGCTTTCTGGAGTAATAACCACAGGTATGTACTGGAGTGATTGCTCTTGGCACTGCCAGTAGATTGCAGTTGGGATCAAGGCTACAGCACGCAAGTGAATTGAAGGAGACAGGCCTTGACTTCAGTAATTTATAGTCCGGAAAAAGGTTTAAGAAACTCCTAAATGGAGTTTAAAGTAATTGATGAACACAATGACGAGGAAGGGTTGTGGTTCTTGAGGAGCAGGAAGAGAATGTGGCAGAACCATCAACGGGGCAGTGATGACTATGTACTTAGTTCAACACCGAAAGGTTAACCAGAGTTGAGCATTTGGAAGAGCAACATTTCTGGTAAGTCCAGGGTACGTTTGGCCAGGAGTTGATCAGTGAGACAGCCCATGTATTAGGAACGGTTCTTGACAAAGTCTGAGAAAAGGTTGCCATCCTGTGTTTTTTCTCTTGAAATAGCCAGGTACTTGCACAATGTTTGCTTTCTTTTCAGTGCTGGTTACTGGATGTCTGAGATGTATGTGTTCCTGGTTAGCTGCTTCCTTTCTCTCACTCCTGCTTCTCTTGCCCGGTGCTGGAGTTTGTGGCAGCAGTTGCTTCATATGGCTTCACTGCCTGTATCCAGATTTGTGATGTCTGAGTGGAATAAATGCTAGTAATGTACTGGTACACTTTTTGTACAGTCCCTGCAGGTGAAGAGCCAGTGGTATGTGCCTGTCAGTGTAATAGTCTGGATCTAGACGTTCTCCGTAGTGCCAGTTCTCCCTTGCTTTTTCCACCCTAATCATCTGTTCTTGCTTTCTCCCTCCTCTGCCTTGTTCCATGTCTGTTGCTCAGCCCTATGATTGTGTTTTGGTTGGTTTTGGCCATCTCCCTAATCTAACCTACTCTTCTCTTATTATTGCCCTGATGCCCTCTCCTCCCAGTCTCTTGATTGTCCTGTTCTTGCCTCCTGTCTTTATTGTGTTCAACTCTTTCCCTTTTTGAGTGAGCCCAAGACATTCATGTTGTGTCATGATGGAGGCCTAAATGGAGGAGGGAAGGGCGGTATCCTCCTCCTCTCCCTCTAGAATAGAGGGTTCTATTAGGTAGAACCCTCCTCTCTCCTTGCAGAGGAGCTGGCAAAGGGACAAATCCTCATTCACAAAATGAGGCAGGTATGAATCTTCAGTTGGGATGCCTCTTCTTTTGCTGCTCTACCTTCTAATCCATCTCCTAGGCAGAAGGGTGGAGCTCTGTAACTCCTCAGGAAGACACTGGAGACCCACCTTCTGCATGGAGATGCCAAGTGTGCAGAGGCTGCCTCAACTTACTCAATTTCTGCTGCATTTTATTCTCTGAGGATATCTATGCTGGTTTGACTTTTTGGTCTTTGGAGTCCCTTGAGGGAAAGGAGATGGTATAATGGCTTTTGCAGTCCCACCTCTTGTTTCACATTGCACTACTGATCTGAGACCTTGTGGTAAGTTTTATGCCCCCAGAGTCTATTCCTGTTGGCTGGAGATTGCGCATGTGTGAGAGCAGGGATTGGCTTTGAGGAATTGGGGAGAGATGATACAGAACTACAGAGGGATTGTATGTAAGCAGGATGGGTTAACTACCGTGTCCAAGACTTTTGACAAGGGGTGATTTATTTGCAAGGCTTTGTTTACCGACTGTTTGCAGCGCAACTGCAGTCTGTGCATGCTCTACTTCCTTTGCTAGAGTAATGAGTAAAGAATTGAACATCATCACAAGGTGAACAAGACTGCAGGGTACTGTAGGGTGTACCTGTAGGGAGAAACAGATGAAGGACGGTGTTTGTTGCTGGTTACAACTTCTGCAGTTTTGATTCTTCCTGATGTGAAGTCTGAGGACTTCAGTTGCACAGTATTTCTGACTCATAGCCTGTGCAACTCTTTGGTGTCTTACCCTGGATGTGTTTTTTGCAGGTGACCAGGGAGGTACATTCACCTATTCTGTCACTTTGCTCACCGTGCTCTGGCCATGTTCTGTTAGGTTACAGCAGATTTTTCTTCTCTGTTTCCCTTTTGGAACAGGCCAGCTGCCTGGTGACAGAGGACATTGTTAACAGAGGATTGTCCCTTTGGGACCGCTCAGTGTCCCCCACCTGATCCTTAAGATACCCTGAGGTTTTAGGAAAAAAGGGAGGGTTGGACTCTGCAGCTGACACAGGCCATGGATCTGTCAAGGGGACTGGAGCCAAGGTGATAATGCATCTCCTGCTCTCTTCCTGCCTCTGTTCATTGTAGGCTTATTCATGCAGACAGAAGGTCTGGGAGGGTTCCCAGAAAGAGCACTCTTCCACGTTGAGCCTTAATTCTGACTACAAAGCTGTTGTCAGAATCCTTGTTGACTCTCACAGCTTTCTGGTACCTTCCAAAGACCTTCCATCCATGTCTGGGGAATGGGGTTAATGTAGAAGTAGGTCTCCCTCAGGAAAGATCTAGATGTAAGTTAGGGAAAGGGACTGAAGTGTTGTAAAGGGTGAATGCAACAAGGCTGCAGAGATCGAAATGAAAAAGATATGATCACTCAAAGTCTCACTAGTGCTTGGGGGATGAGGAGCTTGGGACCTCCACAGGATCCCCTTTCCAGGTTAGGTGTCAGAGGCCCCACAATGAGAAATATCTCAATTAGGTTCCTTTATATTCAGGCTGAGGTTCCTTTATGTTCATATACTGGAGGAGTAAGAGAGAAAGATACCCAGGGCATGGGGCAGCAAAGTAAAAAAAATGAGGGCAAGTAAAGCAGCTGAGAAAAGTCTTCCTTTGGGGGGCAACAGTGATGCATCCCAGTAGGTAGATCCAGACCCAGGGTTCCTTCGCTGAAGAAAGGATGGGAACTATGCTGGCTTTGTTTCCTCGTTCTTTTTCAGGCAGTTTCTGTTTTGCCCACTTGGGTTGTTTGGAGGGTAGCTGCTGTTGCTGGAATACCAGGTCTTTCTCTGTAGGGTCCAGCTCAGGTCTAACCAGGGATGATGGGACTTGGGCCAGAGTTCCCTAGCAGATCTTGACTCAGATTTGCTGTGATTGTTAGTAAAAATAGCGTGGCTACTTTGATTGGTTTGCATTGGTACAGACCAAACCGGATGGTTACCCAAAATTGGAGCCAACTTTTTTCAAGCTCAAAAAAAGTCATCTTCACTTCTTCTCTTCATCTTTGCAGAAAGTTTCAGCCATCAGTGAAAACACTGAATGCATAAAGAGAAAGAGGCTGCTTGCGACCTTCCCCGGGCTAAATAGCAATGGGGAGTGCTGGCAGGAGAAAAACCTGTTTGCTGAGGCTATTGTGCCACATGCAGACACTTTACTGAAGCAATCACTTGTGTTTGCATCCTCGATGTTTGCTGCCTCAGAAGAATGGATGCGAGTGTGTGTGGAAGGCAGCAGCCGTGCAACAGAGTTGGTTTGTCATGCTGCCAGGGACTTATTTGGGGCTTGAAAAACTCCAGGGTGAGGCTTTGCAGGTGCTTCAGGTCAAGTAGGTGACTTGCGAGCTATGGTTTTTTGGGAAGCTGCCTCTGTGAGGCTGCATCTACACTGTACTCCAAGAGGGACCTTTAGTCAGCTGACGTTCAAACTGTGGAGCTGCCTCCAAACTTCTGGTGCCTGATTCAGGGTAAGCCATGTAGATAGCTGAGGGCCTGAGCCTGCTTTGTTCTCCCTAGAGAGTGTCTTGCACTGTGCCAGGGACAGACCCCAGCAGTGTGTCCAGCCCAGTCGTCTCGGTGTATCCCTGTGTCCTTGTGCTGACATCGTGGCTGGTGCTGAGCAGCTTGAGGTGGCCTTTCTAGAAGAGCGCTTCACTCGCTTGCTGCAGAGGAGGTTGCAGGCAGCCTGAGTTCAGGGTGGAATGAGGATGTGAATCCGAAGGTTTTGGACTGCTTCCAGATTTAGCCAGCACAGGTGTGGTGTGGATATATCATAAGACTTGCCGTAAAATGCCTTGATCCCTTATAATGTGAAGGGAAACGTAGGTCACGGTGTTACCATGGAAATGCTAAGGTAGGTAGTAGTTGCTGCCTCTCACTTCTTTGGGTCTTATCTCACAGTAATAACTTCATCTATTCACATTAATGTTATAGGCCAGGCCAAAAGGTTACAGCTCCATGAGACACAGCATCAACGTCATCTTCAGTTTGTCTATTTTCTAGTCCTATTGCAGCTCACAAGAGCAGTTGGGACCGTTTTGCCCTATTTAAGTGACCTTCTGTTTTCTCAGAGCTGCTCACGTCCTGAAGTCTCCTTACATTTCCTTATTTCTGCAGAGAACTGGGTGAACTTCCTTCCTTGGAAGTGGCAGGGTTAGAGCACCGGATAAAGTCACAGCGGAGCTGGCTTTGTCATGCTTAGGAGACTCCTGCAGAGAGCGTGTACTTGTCACAGAAACGGTGCTCTTGTCATCTCTGACCAGCTTGTCACAGAGCCTCCACTTGCTTGACCCTGAAGCTACTGAATGGCTAAAATGACTATGACTTCTTAGAATTTTTATATCTCTATTTTTATCTCTCTGCCTCATGCGTCAATATTTTGAATAGGTTTCTTTTTTTTTTCTTTTTTCTTTTTTTTTTTTTTTGACCATGCCTGTTTCCTGACTATATTCCAGCCTCACAGTCCAACGAGGTCAGCTGTCAGACTGTCTCTGGAAGCAGGCTCAGTGTGCTATCTGGGAAAGGTGGTGTTATGTTAGTGGTTTTGAGAAGGGCAGAGTTGATGCGACGGGGAGCTTTACATTGTGGCTAAGGTGCCATCTCTGGGTCCTGTGGGAGTAGAGGAGAACAGGAGCTGGCAGCATCCTAGCACACCTGAGGGGCCCTGCCAGAAGTATGTGATGTCTCAGAACTGAAACTGCAGGAGAAGCTGCCCAGACTGTATTGGAAACCTTCTACTTTTTAGCAATGTGCTGGGCTCTAGCCAGTGCACCCCTCTTTGAGGGCATCACCTGGTCTTCTAATGGTGTAAAATAAAAAAACATTAATTTAATTCCTCCTACTACAAACAATACTGCAAGTCCATGTCCTGAAACCTAGCATCTTTCAATTAAGGTTCAGTGGTCGGGGCCAATTCTTTATGCGATGTTGGTACCATAAACTGAAGAAGCATCTGGTCCAGAGAGGTCTGGCTGAGGAGGAGCAGAGAAGAGAAAATGGTTCTAAGTTCTACTTTTCCGAAACGACAGATTTTTTTTTTTTTTTTAAATAGCATTTATCTAGATTCCCATTAGTTACTTTGCTTCTAATGGTGGAGCTGAGGTTTTAGGTCTGAGGTGCTTTAGTCATCAGTTTGCCTGCTAAATACAGTTATATATATATTTTTAGGCTTCTGTCTGTGCCTACTGGCTATGTTCTGCCATGATTTTTAATCTCATCTTATGGGTATAGATAGTCTGCATCAGACATGAGTTTTTTTTGGCTGGGTGAGTCTCCACTGATGTGAAAGGGTATCTGTCACCTGAGACTTATCCCAGTGTGTTTTCTCTTCTTGAAGTGTTGTCACAGGGAAAGAAATTGAGGAAAGCCCTAAAAGTTAGTTGCATAGGTCAGACTGTGTGTTCAAGTTATTTAGAGTTACTGGATGCCAAGAATAGATTTTTAGGTATCTGATAGTAATAAGTGCATAATAATCAGAATACGTTTACTGAGAACATGGATTCTTTCTTTTGGTTCTGTCTCTATCCACCTAAAGGATCACAAATTAATGAGTACAGATTATCATTGCTGTCAGTGGTCATGTCTTTGGTACTTACGCCCTCATGACTGTTTTGGGCAGAAATATCATAGAGGAGCAAGTAAAGCCAGTAAGAAGAGAAACGCATTCAAGTAAATGGCAAGAGGAGTGGGAAGCCGAATGCTTCTCAGGACTGGACTGGTAAGCCGCCAGACTCGGGGCAGGCTGTTAGACTCAGCCCAGGGGTAGACGAGGAAGTAATGGAAATACATGGTCTGGACGTTGCTGTTATCGGTAGGCATATGATCAACAGGCCAAATGTGTCTGAGACGTTGAATGGCAGGATACAGAGAAGTAAGCAGACCAACACAACAAATCCACGCAGAGCACAAATCTGGATGAAAAATCTATTTGAGGAACCTGATGTATCTACTCCGAGGTAACCCTGCAGTTGTGCAGGACAAGCGTGTTGTTGATGAAAGCGAATGGGAGAACAGAGCTGCTCCTGGGTCAGCTTCATCCGAGTGCCTAGAGGGAGGAGGGCGCCATGCCAGGTTGCCTATGTCACTCTGCCCTGGGCTGGCGTGGCGGTTTGATGGAGCAGCTGGTTGTGGGAGAGGTGGCAAGAGCAACGTGAAAATGCAATGAAACAGAGCAGCAGAAACCAGGCACAGGGTGTTAACAGCAGGCTGTTTCAGATGACTCTTAGAAGGCAATTTCAGTTATTGCTAAAGTCCCCAGTTACAGTTTCTCTTCACTAAACATCCCTGTGGCTCAGATTTAATTCAGCATTGATTTCTGGACCAGCTTGACTTCTTCCCTAGCGGAAGCAAACTGTTAACCTAAAATGCCATAGTGGAAGCAGTTACAGTGCTTTGGCTCCTGAATTCAGTTCAGTGCAAGCACAGAGGATGGAATCGATTGTTTTCAAGCACGCTAACATCTCGGGGCTGCTGGTGTGCATAAATAAGCATGTACATGCATGTGTGCACCCACCTGTGTGTGAACATTAGCGCAGACTCACTACCTCAAATGAGCGTGGGTTCATTTTTAGAGGCCAGAAATACATTATGATGGATGACTTTTTTTTCCTCTCCTTTCATACTAATTTCTTTCTGTAGATAAATTCCTTATTAACTAGAAGTCTTGAGCAAAGCTTCCTATTCCCTTTGCACGTGAAGTTGCTTCTGAGGTGCTAAGTAATTGGAGGAAAATAAATGATTAGCTAGTTATTTGACAAAGAGAGAGCATATTGGTGTGTTGGTAGTCCTTTACAGTATTTCACCATGAAAACTCCTGGCTAAGTACAAGTCAAAACACCTTGAGTATAGGAAAAGTAAGGTAAGAAAGAAATTAGCCTCACGTTCTGCACAATAGCATGTTCTCATCAGATAGGTAGTTTATAGCAAGTATATCCACCCAAGAACTGTGACCCTGCTGTGACTTCAGTAAAAGATTGACTCTTAATTGAAACCAGTCATCTCCCGTGTACATGTCTGTAAATCTTGAGGGAGCCAAGAGAACTCTGTGTTTATGAAACTGAGACTGGAATTTGGCTCTCTGCACTTGTAATCCTCAACATCTTCAGATGTAGTACGTTTTGGGCCCCTCTATTTCCCAGAGGTGACTGAGGCATTAGAACCTAAATAAAAGGTTCAGACTTCAAACTTTGTTCTGTACCAGTTGCCTTCAGATACCAGAGTTGAGAAATTCTCAGTTCTCTTATCAACGATTGACTTGTTTGAAGCACAGAAACTGCAGTGCTGTCAGTGCATGGGTAAAGGTGCATAATCCTGTTGGTTTGCTATAATGATGTTGTCTCTACTCCATAGAAGTAAAGCTTTTGGGAGGAACAGGAGCAGCTGTCAGCTACCATATTGTGGTGTCTCAAGGAATATCTAGTGTCATTGTGCCCACACAGATTAGTAAATTTGACAAGTTGAGATAAATGCCTAGAACTGGTCTTTTGTTTTTAATTTAAAAAATGGTATACTTGGGATTGTTAGAATCGCAAACTTTGCAGAGTTGTGAGTGGAGGAAAAAAAGCTGGCACAGGTTTGCTCAATGATGATGTTTTACCAATGCATGCGTACTTTGAAGCACGGTTAGACATGGTACTGGAGGGGGATTGAGTGGCTGGTGAACAAATACAGTATCCTGCTGCCTCTTGAGGGGTGAAAAGTGGTTGGAGAGGCTTTGAAGGCTGTGAACCCTTACTGTACTGGTTGGTGCATGATATCCTACCCTGTAACTGGTAGGACTCAGTGGATGAGCTGTTGAATGACAGCTGATGGAGCAGCTACTTCTACTTGAATGGTAAGGTGTGAACATGTTCTGGAGAAGGCCCACGTAGTCCAGCAGGCCCTCCTGCTGGAAGAGATGCAGATGTCCATGCTGTCTCTCTGCACAGGGCCATGGGTTCAGTAGACCACTGCCTGCCTTTGAAACTTTACCTGTACAGTATTGGTGAGGTGCTGGACCCCTCACCATGCATATCCATGCATTTTGGACTTCGTGTGAAGCCTGGAAAGATAGCGTCAGCTATTGATTTGGAAGACACAGGGGTTTTTTAGGACTCCTAATGACGCCTTCTACTGGTCAGCTCAAGGAGACAACTGCACAGCTGCCAGCTCCAGTCTGCAGAGAGCCCGAGGTCTCGCTAGGAGACGAATGAAACAAAACTCCATTGTGTCAGCCTGACTCGTCCTGACGATCTCTTCTACCCGTCTCCTGAGCAGAATGGCTAGAGACACATATATCTCCTAGTACTGCTGGAGGAAGTTGTGTCTCAAGCAGAAAAATGAGATAAGGATGACACACTGTGCCACCATTGGGAAAATTCAGTTCAGTCCTGGCTGCAAGCAGAGCAGGAGGAGAGGCCCTTAGCAATGTGAGCATAATTCAGGATGGACTTCAGATTCACATACGGATAGCATAGGTCCTGGGGCCAGCTGCGGAGGGCTCAGCATGGGAGGACTCTCTTCCGGGGGGCATGAGAGCACTTCATACGATGCAGGATGCGGCAGCAGTGAAAAGTCCAGGTTGCATGCACACGTACTACAGCAGACTTGTCATGAGACAGCTCTCTTCATCCTTCATCTCTTCATGGCTAATTAAAAGATAACCAAGCCTCAGGTGGTTGTTCGGTTCTTCCAGAACACGGCTCAGCAGCTAAAGGAAAAACGTTCATCAAGTATATGATGAAGTAAAGGAATGGGTTTGCCTTCTGCTTCTGTGTATAATGCTACTGTCTGTGCTGGATGCCTATGATTTTATCTTTTCTGAGGTAGTAGTCACATGACTAATGCATTCCCTGCTGAGCCTTTTTAACAGTCCCCTAGCTGCTTCCCATCTGAAGGGAGGTGTAAGAGGTAATTAACAGCCACTTGAAAAAGGGATTAGCAGGTGGGTGGCAGCTACGGTTGGGTTCATGCATGGAATTGCCATGGAAATGCTGAAATTTCCTGGCACTTCATCCGCTGTGTGGGCTCCAAAGGCAGCTGCACTGATGGGTCTCTCTCCTTTCGATCTTGCTACCCTATAAAGGGAGCTGCTGCATCTTTCTTCAGGGCAGCTTCTGTAGGCGGTGGCCATCACCATCTGCAGGCAAGAGGCTAGCCAGGGGTGCCGCAGAGAGCGGGGCCACTGTGTCGCAGCTGTCAGCTTTTTGCATTTCTTTCATATCAAACCAATTGGCAGAAAATTAGCCAGAAACTTCTGATGGTTTGCCTCTTTCCTTTAGTTTAGAAAGTAATAGCTTGGCACACAAAGAACGTTTGGAGCTTGTCACTCTTACCAGGATCAAAGGGGTACCAGGGCAAAAGCTGAGGCTGGTCCTTGTCCTGCAGACCTTCCCCAGCTCAGTCGCCCTTGTCTAGGTAAACCTGTTGAAATAGCTAGGACTGTACAGCTGAACAAGGGCTGCTTTGCGCATAAGCACTTTCAGGCTATGCACCCAGAGCTGTGTTTACTCCTAGCCCTTGTTGGTGGCTCTTTGCAAGTTTAAACTATTGGGCATATCTGTGAGAAATGTGTCTCATTTCAGTACTAGTTCTGGAGATTTAGAAAGCTATGTGGAAACATTCATCTAAAAAGGTTCGGGGGGGGGGCACCATCACACCTCTCTCTCTCGCTCTCTCCCTTCCCCTTTCTTTCAGCAGTAGCAAAGGGTTTCCTGGATCTATCTGTGCCTGGGATGCCTCAGATTTAAGCAGTAATGTGTGCCATCTGTTTCAGATCACCTGTTAGCAGACTCCTATATTGGACAAGAGGACTCCCCTGAGATGCAGCAGGCAGCACAGAACAAGCGCAGGCTCTCCGTCATCTCGGACGGCAAGTTTGAGAGGAGCTTCTCCGAGGAGCAGGCGGAGAAGATGCCAAGTGAGGGACCAAAGCCACGAGTTTACACGATCTCCGGCGAGCGGCCGATGCTGTCGGACCATGAGAACGAAAGCATGGAACTGGTGGTGATGAAGGGGGCCGCCCAAGAGGAGTGCCACCACGGCCACCCTATGCACAGTGCTGGCGGCTCTCACGGCGTGAGCAGGCATTGCAAAGGCTGGCCGGGCAGTCGGCAGGGCTCCAAGGAGTGCCCAAACTGCACCCGGCTGGCTCCTCCTTCCCAGCATTCCTTTGACCTGGAGCAGCATCAATCCAGCGAGTCAGGGTGGCACAGGAAAAGGCTGGAGAGGATGTATAGTGTCGATCGAGTGTCTGGTAAGTAAGGGTGGGTGCTAGGTACTGAAAGGACGTAAAGGGTCCCATCGACACACAAGTGAAGGTCGATGCCCATCTCTTCCCCGGCACGAGGGTATCGTTGCCGAGTGGCTTGGGTTGAGCCCTGTAGTGTTTCCTCTTCAGCACTTTGCTGGCACCTTGCACCAGTGTCTGCAGAAAGGCGGAGTTTAAAATAAGCTGAGCTCGGTTTGAGGCCAGCTCCTCCAAATAGGCAATCAAACACAAGAGCAGCCCTGTTGGAGCTCTGCTTCCAGCTTGTCCACAGCAGACAAGCTGAGGTAGTTTTCATGCCGGTTTAATGTAGTTCAGTGAGGGTGACTTTGGTGTGTCCCTGAAATGCCTGTGTACGTGGCTGGGTCCCTCATATAGTGCCACCTCATAGTCTTTCCATAAATACTACCAAATAACATGATATCAGACTTCCTTCTCCCTTCACTTGCTGAATGTCTTCAGGGAATATGCCTTGTAATTACTCAATTGCATTAAAAAATTCTTGATTGTTTTTAAAAACTTAACTATTAATCAAATATACGTCTCAATCTGTGTGCTTTGAATTATAAGCTAGGATGCAATCCATCTCTGTATCTGTCAGCTCTATACGTGGCTGGCAATGAGGCTGACCTAGTTTGCCTGACTTTTCTGTAATCGCACATTGAGGCTTTTAGGGCTGTGTCCAGTGAGGTAGCTCAAGGTTTTCCCCTTGAAAAGGAACCAAGTAGCATATAAGGACTGTGGGGATCAAACTGTATGTCTTCCCTGTGTTCATAGGGATATTTACATGCGGGTAAAACGGCAGAAAGTTTAAGTTAGGGACCATATTTTCATACTTGGATGTCTGAAATTACATGACTAAAATCATACGTGGGCTAATATTAAAAGGGAAAAAAGTGGGGGGAGGCTGTGCATAATTTCCAAGCGCTATTTCTCTGTTCCCTGTAGATTTTTGGGCTTCACCTGAGACATTACATGTACAGGTTTAAACTTTATTTCTTAGGTACAAGAGAAGGAGTGAGAAGTGTTTTCCTCTGTTTATAGTTTTCTGATCATATATGTTTTACCTGTTAAGGGGTGCTTTACTTAGGATAGGAATACTTATGTGAATACAGCAGGAATACTTGCGTGAGAATAGAAAAAGAAAGTGTTTCAGTGCCTGGACTTTCAGGAAGAGAGACGACAGCCTGGAGGGGCTTGGTCATATGGAGATCAGAGTGCTCATTTGAATCGGTTCCAGCTGTAAGACCTGTTCTGAATTGATGCAGAACGGGCTTTATAATATGTATTTTTTTCAAATGGGCAGCAATTTTCATTAGGGCCAGTTATCAGGGTGAAATGGAGATTATCCTTCTGAAAATATATCAGAGTAGTTACCTAAATGGGAGCGCACTGGATAGCATCAGACCTGCAGATGCTGCCATGAATATTTCACATCTTGTACAACCAGCCAGCGGGTGCCCTCTGTGCTCGACTGTAGCCTCCGAGTGCTTGCACGTGTGGCAGCACAGACAGCACTGTGCCTCGGAGACCCATCGTATGCACTCCCATCATATATGCACTGGTGCCATGTACTGAAAGTTTTCTCAGCTTGACCTAATTTGTGCTCTCTATCCAAGCGTTGTTACTGAGAGAAAAACCAATAACTGAATGGCAAGTTGCAAGAAGTGTTTCCTGTAATGTCCTTTACGCGTGGCTAGGGGAGAAAACAGAGCAAAGATGAATGGAGACAGGAGAAAGACTGAGCAGAGATTTCCCCAGAGATTCATTTCATGATGCTGTTTTTTCTGTTTGAATTTACATGGCTAGTTACTGCTGCAAACCAATCCTCATGGCAGTTAGGCCAGATTGGCATAATTTAATATGGATTTTTATGCTGAGTTTATGATATCTAGCACCATTCCAGAGAAGCACAAGCTGTTGTCTCCCATGTTGCTCTCAGCATCTGACACAAACACATCCATTAACGGATGGAGGTGCTGAGATGTTTAATGCTGCCTGGCAGGTGCTGGAAAGGCTGAACGTGATGTCACTGTTTCTGCAGTCTTTCCTAGGCCCATGGTTCCTTGGCTACTTCATCACAGTAGATGATAAAAAAGAGGGAAAAGAAGATGCTCTGCCTGGCAAAAAAGGAGGAGCTTGCTCCCTGCTCCTGGAAGCAAAGTAGCTATATTCAAACTCAGAGTTTTCAATCTGCCAGATGAGCTCTGAAGCTGGACTGGGCTCCCTAGCCCCAGCTGGGTGCTTCTCTGCTGCTGTTCCACCTCTGGCAGATAAAGAAGCACTTCTGAAGAGTTGCAGATTCCTTTATTCTCCATTGACTGCTATGGACGGGGGAGTGATACCTCCCCTCTATCCACTCCTGTCTATCGGAAGTCGAGGGGAGGCTTCCAGCCATTTCTCAGATAGTACCTCGTGAGGGTATTAGCTGTTGCACATAAGCTCTGTTTTGAATCAAAACTAGTGATTTAAAAGCTGGAAAATATATTAAGACATTGTCAGTCCTTTGAGATGTGTAGTCCCTGAGACATCTGCACAGAAGCATTGGCTAAGCCAGGATTCGTACAGCTTCTCCTCCTTCAACACTTCTGTGGGATCAAGACTTCAAACAAATAGTTCATTTATATTCTCAGCTATTTTGCATTTATCCTCTATCTGGTTTTTGGAGGAGGGCAGACATATGGACTTCATAATAAGGATTTAGGATACTAGAATGCAGTTTTCATTTAAAATATATATTTCCTTAGGTGCCTGTATACAAGGCTTGACATAAACTGTCAGCTGAGAAGGAGTGTCTGTTACAGCTTTCTGCATGATTTCTTAGGGGCTACTACTGGACATGCATTTATACGAGCTCCACTTCAAAGGAAGCCTCCCCACTTGCATTTAGCATTTTTGCATCTGTAATTGCACCCATGTTCCTGTGCTTTCAGGGAACTGCAGGATCAGTTTCTAGGTATATGATGACCTATATGAAACGCTTGGTGAGTTATCTGATCTGTAGTAATTGTATCTGCAGTAGGCATATAGGGTTGGGTTGGGTTTTGGCCGGGAAAAGTGAATAAAAAATACTCTTGACAATGCCAGAATATTAATGACTGAGATACTAGAGTTGCTAATGATCTTAACACTCCAGTGAGTGAAACAAGACGCATGGTCAGCAACGTATGGTAAGGTGTTAACCAAGGGAGCCGTGAAGCTGGAAGTGAAATCCTGGGAATCCAATCCGATGAGATCTCGCACATCTCATGGCAGTGGGTATTAATATACCTCTGATTCCCTGGCTGATGGATTTTAACCGGAGAGTTCTTGGTAGCAACTGCTTTTTGGTCAAATTCCTTCTTCTGCGACATGAACATTCCACAAACATAATTAATAACTTATTTTGCTGCCTGTTTTTTGTCCGTTAGTGGCCATTATGTAAAGATAATGGGGTGTCCTAATGCCAACAGAATTGGAAAGTAACCCACAGCTGGTTCAGGCAGGGCAGTTTACAGACATAAGGGAGCAAATAAGTATGGAGGGGATTTCCAGACTGCACACCTGATGTACTGTTTGACTGCTAAAAACAGAAGAAAAAAAAAAAAACTGAAGGCCAGGTTATCATGGCTATGAGCTGTGTAAGGGGCATATTGGAAAACTTGAATGGAGGAGAACAAGTGTATCTCAGGCTTATAATTCTACTTAGAAGAAGGGACTGCTTTTCAGCTGCAACAAGGGGTTTGTATCGGAAAGAACCATTTGAATGAGCTAAGAAAAAGGCAGAGGCTGGAAAATGCTTTTAAGGAGAAATGTTTCTTTCTTTTTTCTTTTCATTTTGGTTTTTTTTTTTCTTCCTTCTCCAAATGTTTCCTCTTTATGTAATTCCTGGAATATTCTAATCTTCTATGCTTAGCAGAGAGCTTTCATTCTTCATTTAATAGCTCGATAGACAAGTGCAACTCAGAAGGCTTAGCACAAATTTACAAAACACTTGGTGGTAGCATGTGCATATATGAGGAAGATGGGACTCTCCTATTTAGTACAGGGCAGGCTGTTGAAGAAAAGCGTTAAGAGAAATAGCTTGGAAAGTCTGGGTGTGCGCAGTCCGTCTCTGCCTGCTAGAGTTTTCAGGTGTTGCTCTCTCTCTTCCAGATGATGTCCCTATACGAACCTGGTTCCCAAAAGAGAACCTCTTCAGTTTCCAAACTGCTACTACAACTATGCAAGCGTAAGTGAAACGACTGTTGTAGCTTTGGTCATGTATCTCAGAGCATGTGGTTCACGGAGAGCTGTATCTCAGAGCCTGGAGCAATTGAGTTGTATGTTTGGCACCACAGCATGGGAGTGAGAGAGAGAACCTTGTCTCTCATCCGTTCTTTCCTGCACTCGTTATTTCTCTTTCCTACTACTCCCACTTGTTTGTTTTTCCCCTTCTTTAACTCCTTTGTTGGCAGCCCAGCTCCTCCCCGATTCCCTTATTTGCTCTGTGATGCTGTGCCCTGGCCCTGGTTGCCTCTGCAGAGCGAGGGTCCTGCGGGAACGCCAGCTGAAACCCTCTGCCATTTGCTCCTGCTGCAGCCGCTGCCTTGAGGAGTCGTGAATCCAGGCCTGCCCTGCCTCCATCGCTCCAGAGGATGTATGTCTCTGTAGGGTGAGATGCAGACCTACGGCCTCTGCGCTGGTCTGGTTGTTTGAAGACATCAATAAAATCTCTGCAGAGCATGAGCAAATCTGAGTTAGCCGTAGCCTCACCCTTCACGCTCTGCTCAGAATTTGGTGCCCCTAGGACGCTCTTGTGTTGGGAGGAAGCAGTTCCCAAGGCACTGAAGAGAGTGAGCAAAGCCTCACTTGAAGGTTGTGCCACGCTTGTCCGGTAAAAGAAGTCTTCCTGATTTCAAGTGTTTCTTATCTGACTGAAAAGCTAAGGCAGGTCATGAGGAAAATGAGAAGCTATTTGGCCTTCTAAGGCCTTTTTCCAGCCTTGTTACCTCCTTCCTGTCTATGTCTGTGTCGCTCTCTGCTCTACTGCTCTCACTTTCTGCTCGTCTCACCTGGTCTCCCTTTCACAGTTAACTTCTCTGCTGTTTCCTCTTTCCCACGTACTTTCCCCCTCTCCAAACTCCCAACAGAAGCCGATTGTTGATGTTGGGATAACCCAGACTGAGTCGGACATGTAAGGGCTGAGGCGCAGAGGGCTGGATTCGGTGTTGGGGAGGAGGGTGGGTGGCTGCTGCAGTGTGGAGGGACACTGCATCCCCTGGTAAAAGCTGCGTGCCTTCCTCGCCTCTCCCTCCTCAGCTCCCAGCTCAGCTGCAGGTGTGAGCCACCCTCTCTCCCAGCACCGGGAACTGGCCGGAGAGGCGTTTGCCTGGTGCCAGTGGGTGGGCTCTGACGGCACAGTGATGGCACGCTAACCTCACCCGGAGGGGAGGAGTGAGGGGCCTCTGTAGACTTCTGCCCTCTGTATTGCCCTCATGCTAGCCCCTGGGTCCCTCGCCTCCTTTCCAAGGATGGTAAGTTGGGCAGCACCCCCAGGCAGTTAACGCTGCTTGGCACCAGACAGGCTGACAGGGCCCTTGGGCAGTCCAAGGGCAGTTTGATGCATTCTTGCTTTACTCTTTACAAAAGTTGATTGGAAACAGTGAATTGCATTTTACAGTCCTGACCTGACAAACAAAACCATCCACGAAACCAGGGTGTTCCCTTTGCCTTTGGACACGTTCTTTGCTCTCTGAAGTCACCTTTGCTGTGCACGAGGTTTGTTGCTAGTTGGTGGCCTGTGGCAGGGCTACAAGGCTTAGAGCTGTTGGAAGCCAAAGCCAGGTTGTTGGCTGGGGGAAATGTGCGCTAAGGAAGCCCTCGGGGAGCACAGCTCCCTTAGTTAACGTTTCTGGAGATACTGTACGACCTCTGGAAATTGCACAGAAACATCTCCAAAAGATTATCGCACCTCCCTGAGGTGGTGGGGATGGTTCCTTCAGGTCCCTCTGTTCTAGCGTCTGCTCTGGTATTTTCAGCCCAAGGTGCTTCCATCCTTCAGAGACTAGATACTGTGAGCTGACTTCCCAAGTCTTAGTAGCCTTGGTGAGGAGGCCTCCCCACTGCAGAAGCCCATGATGCTGAGCTCCTCTTGCAGCCTGAAGGGCCACATTCAGCTGTCAGTTGTACAAATACATCTGCATATTCTCTGGGTCCACACGAAACTCAATTTGTGTCCGAGCCACACGCCGACACTGCCCCAGGGAGGATTTAGCTTGGTCCAGTAGGAGTTTCACCACTGAGAACTGTCTAATTTAAAAAGCAATTTTCTTCCACCCAAAAAGAAATATTTGTTCCTCTGGAGCAAGGATTCCCGCAGATTGCTGGCTGGGGCTGAGCACTAATGAATTCCTCTTCTTTTTCTTTTTCTCTGCGTTTCCTGGAATCTCTAGCATCTCGTAAGTATAATCTTCGTATTTTGTTTCCTTGTCTGTTGGTGTCCTGGATAAACTCCTCTCCTCTCCTGTCTGTCATATTCACTTGCGCTTTCCCTGTGCTAGGGCTAGTTGTCAGCTGGCAAGAGGTTAGGTGACTCCACCTGGTAGGCCTACGTGGATCACATTGCGGCCATCGCCATCTTCAGTATGGAGGCTGCAGTTGCTAGCGTGCCTCTGTGCCTCTTGATGCTGGTGGACAGAGGTTTTGTCTGCGGTCTCCTAGGTCCATTCCTCTGTAGTAGGGATTGGTGGTGGCTCTTCCCCGTTCTTTGGGCCGTGCTCTAGCCACTCGTATGCTTACTTCAGGAGCAATGATTTCTCCAGCCAGCTACTCTAGAGAGCGAGGACCTCTGGTTTGGTGACTCTTTTGCCCGGTCCCTGACGCACATACGCTTCTGCAAGGCCTGGCTCTCCTCCTCGGTCAGCCTAACCTCTCTCTGTTGTCTGGTGAGAGCTTTCTCTCTTGTCTATGTGTTTCATGTCATCTCCAGTTCAAAGCTGTGTAGTTGGTTAATGGCTTAAAATGGTTTCCCAGGGCATTCAGGGGCTACGCAGAGAGGAAGAGACGGAAACGAGAGAATGATTCTGCAGCTGTTATACAGAGGTAGGGCCCATTTTCTCCCACAGCCATAACCTTGCCTGGTGTTGCATGGGCCCGTGGGGTGTCATTAGTGACGCTTGATGACGTGGACCGTGGTTGTCCCTGTCTGTGTTGCTGTTCAGTAGGGACGCTGGCAGTGGCGATGGTGGAAACGTGGAGGTGAATGATGCTACAGTATGCAGAGTAGCTCATCTCTGCCTTCTTAAAGGAACACTGTCGAGTTTCTTTTATGCTTCCAAATATAATATACAGGATCTGTCTCTCAAGTAGAAAAACATATGTATCTAACTTAAAGATTCAATTTCTCCCCCGCACCCCCAGTCTTTGGAATTTTGTTTGAGGTTGACTGAATACACTAGCACCTAAAACCTATTAGCTACGTTGCATCTACAAATGCAAAAAAAAAAAAAAAAATCTGAAGCCTAAGCAAAGTTAACATCTCTAATGACCAAAAGTCATTTTTAAAATCTCTTCTTGAGGAACAGAGAGGAAAGAAAAGGGGATGGGGAATAATTCCTTGTCCTGATATTACAAAAGGTTTCTGGCTTCCCTCTGCTGGTTTCACAGGGCACAACACATAGCCAGTGTGGTAATCAGAACCGTTCTGGTTTCTTAACTGTGCTAAGGCTTATATATTTTGGCAGCCACCTAAGCAGGATAACACAGCATTTGTGATTTGCATCCTTGGTTAAAAACTGCCGTGATGCTTTCAGCACTGTTCAAAACAAAGTGGGAGAAAAACATGAGGTTTTCATAACTGGGAAAGTGCCAGGAAGATTTTTTTTTTTTTTAAAGCATCTCAAGGTTTTTTCATCAATAAGGAAGAGAAATAAGAACCAAAGCTAAAGACTCTTTAAATAAATGGACAGTGCGTCTTTAAAAAGAAAGAGATTTCTCAGAGACGAGCCTTTGTTAGAAAATGACTTGTTCAGGTGGCTTTCAAATGCAGGCGTAAGAGTCGGGCACGCTGGTGATGCTGACTCCTAAGGAGAGGAGAGAGTCATGTCATCCTTGCTGAGTGGACAGCGTGTCCCTTCATGGGGACACGGAAGGGCTGGGCAGGATTGCGGAGCGGGGGCCCATCTGCGTTTACCTTGTGGTGAAGAGGAGGTAGGACTGTAAAGACGATGAAGTCGGTGTGGGTTTTTGGCTGTGCTATCCCAGCAGACCCTGGCCAGCCGTGAGGATTACTCTGCAGTTGCATCCAGCTCTTTTCTCCGGGGAGTGAGGATGTTTTGGAAGTTCACTCGTTAGCACGTAGCCCCTTTGGCGCTTGGTCCTGTGTGTCTGGTGCACAAGGAGGACATTTCGCGTGGTGCAGCGTTCACATGTGCACGTGTGCTGGTGCAATGGATGTTGCCTCGAGCGATGCCCAGTGATTTGCTGAAGCCTGTGACTCGTGCAGGCAGAGGCTGAGGAGGATGAGGGTGTGTAGAAGGTGAGAGGCGTTGCTGGAATTTTGCTGAGTACTGATGTACTTCAGTGATTCTTTTGGTGTCCCTGACCTCCGTTTGGATGATGAATCAATGCAGGCAGAGCTGCCAGCAGAGGGCTGGACGGAGGGGTGCGCTGAGTTGGGTTGCCGCAGCTCGGAGATCCCCTGGGTGGGATGGATATCGTGGAGGCGGCATAGTGTCCGTGCCAACTCGGTGGTAAGCTGGAGCCTGTCAGGAGGAGGAGGATCGCTCAGGAAAGGGAGTAATAAGGAGCTTTTATTACTGTTTGTAACTTGAGTGGTGCTTGCTGGATTTTTGATGGGCGAACTGATCTCACTAGTGCTCAGATAACACTGGGTTTGCTGGGTGCCGTTGTAGGAGCCAGGCAGGGAGCCTGGGCCGGCTTACGTAGCCCCAGTGCCCGTGGAGCGGGTTTCTGCTCCTCCGGGGGTTGCTGAATGGGCAGTGCAGAGCCAGTCCACAGAGGTGGGGGGCCTGAGGATGATAGAGCTGCAAAAAGCCCTCAGAAGGATCTAAATGGCCACAGGATGCCCACATTAAGAGACAGTCCCTGGCTCACACCTCTTCTCCAAAGTGCTTTTTTTCTAGATGAGCTGAGGAGAGAAATGGACCTCTGTCTCACTCTCCAGGGGTTCAGTGCAGTGGCAACCTTGCAGAGCAGCTGGGTTCCCTGGGAGCTGCTCTCAGCAGAGTTTAGAAGCTTATCTAGTGAGCTGCCCCCAGCTCGGCCTCGGGGAGGGAGCGAGCTATCTAGGCAGCTGGGAGGAGCACTCTCTTATGGCAAGGACCCCTGTCTCTGTCGTTCTCCCCCCCCCCCCCACCAAGGGCTGAAGAAGCTCCTCTGCGAAGAGAAGAACTGAGCATTTAATAGAGAAATAGGTTTTGCTCCAAAATGACAAAAGCCCAAAGGATGTAGCAGTGGCCTGGGCAATTAATATTGGTGCTTGGAGTCTGATGTGAGCTCAGTCTTGCATTGGGTCACAAAGCTTTTTGTTCCAACAAGTTACAACGTAAGTTTAAAGAATGTGCCTCCTTCCCTTAGAATATTGTATTTATTTAGATTTAATGCAGTGAGACAGCCCAGGACATTGGTCATCACACCCCCCAGAGGGCTTTGCATGCAGAGCCAGTCCAGCATATGTTTGCAAAGCATCTTGTTTTGGTTACCTCTTTAGAGAGCCAGTTGTCTGATCCACAGAAATGAATCTTCCTGTATCCAAGTAAAGGTCAAATAAAGGTTTGTGAAGGATCATTAATAGCCCAAGTGCAGATGGAAATTTGTCATAGAATAATACTGCTTGCAGCCTCGCTACATGCCACAGATTTTCCTTCTTGAATTGCTGAATTTGAATTCTGATGACTGCATGCGATCCAAGGCCAAAGAGGAGGACAGAGCAGAAGGTGGTGTAGGTGAAGAGCTCTTCCTCTCACAAAGGACGTGTCCGGGTTGTTCTCTTTACATCAGAGTAGAGATACCTGATGTATCCATCCAAATCGCTCAATGTCAGTGTTGGAAGTATCTTCTATTAAAGTTAGTTTGCTTGAATGTCTACGCAGTTTTAACATGTCCTTATTCATCCCACCAACTTGTGCGTGAGCCAGATGACTTGTCCTCTTCCCCTGGCTGTAGTCTCTGTTGCTTGTTGTCTGTGGTATATGTTGGTGGGGCAGGAGGCTAGGAAGTCCCCCCGCTCCACGCAGGCTGCTGGGGGCTCACTGATGTCCCCTGTGGGCCATGGAAGCTGCAGCGCAGGGCAGAGTCACCCTAACTAAGTACAGTTCAAGGAGGAGCGAGCCATTTCTTGCTAGTGCCCCCTGCTACTCATTCCCTCTGTCCCTTCTGCTGTCCTATTTGGTTCCTGTCCTGTTTGGTTACTGTCTGGGTGAGTAATGAGAAACTATGTGAAACTGTGGTCTCTTATGTCCAAAGGGCTGGACAAAGAGTCGCTTTGCCTTGCTCTCTCAGGAGCGGCCAGGACCGTCCGCTTTATAGACTTGACTGCGGGGTGTAGCTGCGTTCCTGAGGCTTCCCCTCCAGTGGACTTTCCCCTGCAGCTGTATACTGTGCAGCCCCATTGAACGCCGCCTGCCAGTCTCAGGCAGAAAAGCACGTGTTGAGATGGGCAGGGTGGCAGGGTTAGTGGAGGCCAGGCCCAAGAAGTCGTGCAGCCTTGCTGAAGGGTGCCGTCCAAGATGGAAGAAGCTGCTTCAGTATTTCCTAGCTCTTTGCCCAGGAGAGCAGCATGGGCTGCATGGTTGCTGACAGTACTGCTGGGATTGTAGCAGTTGCTGTGAACACGTTTGGGAATGAGCAGCGCCGTAGCATGGCGTATGCATGTTGCCTAGTAGGGCAGAGCCCCAGAGCACCCCACTTTCCTGCTGAAAGGACAGAGGGGAGCAGTTGCTGTGCTTACCAAGAGAAGAGGAAACGTTGCCAACACGAGCGGCATCAGTCTCTTCAGCACAGGTGCCTTAGTCATAGGAAAGTGGGAGCGAAGCCCAAAGCAGGCCATGAGAAAGGGACTGCCATGTAGGATCTCACTTGCCCTGTACCGCCAGCCCAGAGACTTCAGAAAAAGCAGTTGCACTCTTGACAGACGTAACCTTCTCCAGCACTGAATAGATGCAGGCTGGGTACCTTGTCTCCAGCGTTTGAATGCCCAGAAGGAAATAAGCTGTCTTCCAATTTTTTTCCCAAGCCTTTTCAGTCCTGCTGGGCTCAGGTATTGCTTCACATCACCTTTCTCAGAGGTTTTGTTTGACTTTTCTTTCAGGAATTTTCGGAAGCATCTCCGCATGGTGGGGAGCCGAAGGGTTAAAGCACAAAGTAAGTGAGAAACTGCAAAATGTGGCTGTGAGAAGTTGGGTTTTGTGCCAGTGAGACACAGGGAGCCCCATGTTGTGCACAGACATGGGTAGAAAGGACCCAGCAGAGGACCCAAGAAAAGATTCGCCCCATTGATGCTGTTGTTGCAAGTCTCCAAGGCACACAAATTTCTACAAGCAGCCTTTAAGCTATTTCCAAGGAACTTCTGCCATGGCTATAGGCGATCTCTGTGGTCTCAGTCCGAGGTATGGGAGGAGAACTGCCCACCGTCATGCTTGTCCTGCGCGCACGTGGCTTTGGTGATCATTGACGTAGAAGCTTGTGAGGAGGACCAGAGCTGAGAGGTTAGCAGAGCAAGCGAGGGCTGCCTGGCCTTTTACGGAAGTGGAGGTCCCGCCGTGGCTCCCCGAGGACAGCCAGTGCTTCGTGTGTTATATGGATTGGGGGGGGGGGGAGGCTTTCTCTTCTCTTCTCCTGTCCCAGCACCATCTCTTCTCCACAGCAGGACCTGGGGGAAAGTTGCCCAGGGAGATGAGAGGAAGGTGGAAGAGAAAGAAGAGGAACATCAGAGAGAACAGATCGGAGAAAGGGGGGAAATAAGGGTGTGCTATGCCTCACTGGAGGAAAAAGTCAGCTCTTGGCCCTGGGAAATGGCAGTTCGGTTTCCCTGAGGAAGACAGCACTCCTCCAGAGCTTGCTTGGGGCAGCTCCCTTGTTGCTGTAACCTGCCCAGGCCTGAGAGCTCATGAGTAATGAGAATTATTCCAGAAGAGGAAACGGCTTGTTCTTCCCTTCCTGGCCAGCCGTCATGCAAGGACTGCCCGGAGCAAAGTGTTGCCGAACTGGATTTGCATTCTTTCGTTTCCTTTCTCATATGCTTTAGGAAGTTGATAGTAAACAGCATTGTCCTTTAAAGTGTCTTTATTGGCATCTGAGTTAGCACTGCCTGAAGCGAACAGGGCCCACCTCTCCCAGAGCTGTCTGAAAGTTCAGGCATGTCTCTCTGCCTTGGTAACTCTCGGGTCATGTTTTCAAAGCATTCTTCATGTGCCTAATGGCTAAATGCCTGGTTTTAAATGAAAGCTGAGGATGGAGAACACCTGAAGAGCTTCCTGTGTGATTTGTCTCCCTGGAGAGTACAGCCACACTTGGACACACTGCAGCAGAGGACAGATTGCCTTTCAGCTCTTGTAACACAGATCTGCAGTGTTTTCTTGTGCTGCTGACATGCCATGCCATTACTAGATAAACTACAGCAAGCTTGGCCTGCCTGCTACCAGAAATAGGTATTAGTGGCTATAAGTTGCTGTTGATCGAACGGCTTTCATGCAGACTTGCCTAGTCAGACATCGTGGTTGGCAGTTCCCAGGAATTTGTCAATGGGGCAGCCAGCTGGGCGAGAGCTCCCTGGATTTTGCTTGGGAAAAGCCATTTCCAAAAATACAACATCTCTGGGGGGAAGAAAAGGGCGAGAAAAATTGCTCACAATATTTCTGGCAAGCAAAAACTGAAGGAATTCTTCTTTTGCAACAAAATTTAGGAAATGTGAGCTTTCCAAAGGCCTTTCTGTTCAGTCCAGCTCTGACTGGCGTATCACTAAAATGCGAAAAGCATGCCCGAAAACAGATGTGAAGGGAGAACTGACTGGACAACTACTGCCTTTTTCTGGTCACATAGGTCATTAGGTATGGAATACATCTTCCTGTGAGGCCTTTGAGTCAGAGCATTTACGCTGAGACACTGGAATAGGCCTGATTAAATTGAGGTTTGAGCAGTATGCGCTTACGGAGAGACCACCAAGCGTCCTCCTTTTTCTGTTACTTGCTCCACAATGGCCCTGCTCGGAAGGTGGGCGCTGTGTGTGCTGCTGTTTGGAAGGTAGACCCTTGTTTTGCTGTTTGCAAAGGACTCGTATTTGGCAAGTGGAAGAACAAGTACAGGGGAATTCGTGATGTTTAGCTTTGGTGGAAATCTACTGGATGTTTTGTTTTGCTGGCAGCAACGAGGTGGCTTTGGAGTCTGTTAATGTCATGCTTTGGTTTTATCCTAGCATTTGCCGAACGGCGTGAGAGGAGCTTCAGCAGGTCCTGGAGTGACCCGACTCCCATCAAAGCTGATTCCTTCCATGACTCTCGAGAAAGTGAGTTCTGAGTCCTCTGAGCTTCCTCCTGTGGCCAAACCCTCCAGCTGAGGCGTTGACTGGAGTCCCACTGGAGAAGCTTCTCTGTGTCCTTTTTCCCCACCTGTGATCCTTTAGTTTTACGGAGATCTGAGCAAATAAGACTCCAGGTATATGCACATGTTCATCTGTGTGTACCTGTATTTACATATAGATGCACATGTGCTCTAACCTCATGTACAGTTGCCAAAGGACACCCAGTGGCACAGCTCTCTTATGGCCATCTGTTCCCATCATACCTTATTTGCTTGGGATCAAACACCTCATCTGCAGATGCTGACACACACCAGTCTAGGCTAATGTTCACCGTAGTGGGGCTAACCTGCCCAGCTTCCTAGGCAAGAGCCTTTTCTGAGCTCTTTCATAGGCTATAGTAGCTCTGAGCACAGCTGCAGTGCTCCCTGAGGTGTAGCTTTGATTTCCTGCCCGTGCTTGCTGCACAGATGATAGCTTGGGGCAATCTGATCTCTGCTTGGGCAGCTAGGAATTCCTCTGGGAATCCCCGGTAATGCTACGATTTTCTGTGTGCAGGGACCGAGATGCTGTTGTGTTAATTTGCAGGAGGAAATGCCAGCATCTTCCCACTGTCTTTTTGTAAAGGGAGTGACTGTTTTACCTGTCTCCTCAGACTTTATTTAATGAAGTCCTCTAGGCTTGTGCCCTAAAGTCCTCTAGGGACTTTGCGGATATGAGTTTGCCCGTGTTGAAAAGGGTTAGATCATAAATGAATTTCACTAATGAAACATACGGACCTTTCAGGTAAGCACAGGGTTCAGCCCTCCTAGCTATAGAGGACACTGCACCAGGTTGTAGGGGGAGCTGTATGAAAGGCCAGGTTCAAAAACATGACCCGATTGTTCCTTTGCAGTCTGATTCCTCCCCGCTCCCTCAGCTAACTCAGAGGCGAATGGAAAAGACATGATTCAGACAGGCGTGATCTGTGCTCCAGGCACTGGCCAGTGACATTCGGACATCCCAAAAGGCACAACTAGAGACATCTCAGTTTTCTTCCTCAGTCCCTGGCTTCAAGGAGGCATCCTTTCTATTTTTAACTTTTAACAGTCAATTATATTCCTTCCAGATGTTTTTTTTCCCCCAGGAAGCGTTGAAGGCCAACAGGTAAGTTGGAGAGCAAATTCAAGTATATCGTTGCGTTACTACTGTGTTTGCTATGGCTGTCCTCATACTCTGGAACTTCTCTGCCAGGATCAGCTTGGCTAACGAGGTGGAGCTTCTTTAAAGCCACTTGGAAGATGTAGTGAGAGCAGTAATTATTACAAGGAGACCACCTTTGAAGTCTTGAGTCCCCTTGTTCATCAACTTGGCAGTGTTAAAGTGTAGAGAGCTTTTTTCGTTTCATCCCCTTCTCCATTTCTGAAATGACAGGAGGATTGTCGTGAATTAGCATTTGAAAGTTAAAACTGGTGATTGTGAGAGTGATGAAATGTTATGTGATATGTGATATCAGGCTCTGTGTACTCTTACTTGATAAGAGTGTTTGTCTGTTCAGGGATGCCAGCCCTGAAGTTGTGGTGTCTGTCACCCTATGTAGGAAAGGAAGGCACAAGTCTCATGGCTTGTGGTACATCTTGCAATGTAGCTGCCAGACAAAGAGGATCGAGTGGTGAAGGCAAGCTGTTCTGCCCTTGTAATGCATGCTGTGTTCTGGCAGGCCATGACCTTCAGGATTCCTCTGGCACTTTGGATGGAGACTTTGACTTGAACTGGGAAGCAGAAAAGGAGATTGAAGCCATGGCGTGTGACGGAGAAGACTTTATTCCACCAAAAATAATGGTGAGGCTTTCCAACCCAGTTACCTTTTCTGCTCAGATCCCGTCCGTCTTTTCACAGCTGCTAGTTTTAGGATGTTTATGGGGAAGACAGGTCTCTTGGTTACCTGTGGGCAACTCTAGAGTGTGTACAAGTGTCACTCAGAGATCAGCCAAGACATGACATGGTCTTCAGCATCTGTTATCATTGGGGATAATGTATTGAAAGAAAACGAGAAGTGAAAAGACCTGTAGTCCAAGCCTCGTTGAGACCAGGATTGTTACCAACGCTGGATCAGGTCAGCAGGAATCTTGACAGTCGCTGATGATGTAGGCCTGAGTCTCCAGTTCCAGTGATCCCTTCCTCCAGTTGTTGTTACTCCCCTGTTTTCTTCTGGAGCCACGTGTCATCCTTTGAGATGCTTTCTGCTGTTTTATCATTCCTAGACGCAAGGCTCGCCCCTGCGCTTCCCCCCTGCTCTCTGGGGCCCTTCAGATAGGGCTAGGTTCTGGCACATCCCTTCTTTGGAAAAATGCATAGGGTAATCAGCAAAAATGAAGTCTTAAGCTTCCAGCTTGGTTTCTGGGCAGCGTTGCCAGTCAGGCAATGCTGTATTTGAACAGGTTGGGCTAAGACTTGGAGAAGTGAGGGGCATGGAGACAGTCTGCTTTAATACGTTACAAAAGAGTTTTTTTCCCCAGAGTCTGAGCAGAAAATGGAAAGTTGAGGCCAAATTGACATCTTATATGCAATTGCTACCATGTAAATTTGGGGAGGACTTGAGAACCATGCTTGGCATAAAATTCCACAGTTATTTGGAACAGGAAGAAAGGTCAGAGCATGCAACTTGTTCCATAAAATTCACATGAGCTGAAGGCCCAGAGGAGGTTGGTTCCTGAGCAGGTGCCTTGGCAACGTTTGGGGCAGGTACAGAACTGCTGGGTTCAGACTAGCCTCTCTGCCATTGCTGGCTCCTTTAGCTCTTACATGCCTGGTGTCCTCAGCACAGCCTGAATGGAAACCAGCAGCCTGGGAGCAGCAGGGCTTGCAATTGGTGAAGCCAGGGCAGAGTCCAGCAGGGGCCCTTCAGAGAGTGACCAAGCTGAGAATATGCAGTGCTGTCACCAGCCTTGCCATGGACACATCCACGTGAACAGGAAGTGGGGTTCCTGTCTCCCTCTAGTTATCAAGTCTTGCTTGGCTTGAAACTTTAGTTGGTCAATGAGAGGAGGATAAGCCATGGCTTCTGTGTAATGTCAGCGAGGAAAGGGTAGGAAACCCACTGGTTCGTTCTGCAGATGAACAAAGAAGTGCCTTTAGCTACTTTATCCTTCCAGAACAAAGAGTGGCTCGTGAATACCATGGCTATTTCGTCCCTAGCAGGGGTAGAAACAGCCCTGCACCTGGAATGAAATGTTGTCCAGGGTTCCTTTGGCTATATTTGCATTGTCCTGGTGTGGCTACGTCTACGTATGTGTTCTGCCCATGAGTATGTGTTCCCAGGCTGTCTGTGCAGTCTCAGCCCTGAAGCGTTCTCAGGGCAAGGTAACAAGGTGAGAGCTGATCGCTAGGAAACCTTGGGATGGTTCAGTCCTTGGCACCACCAGTGCGTCTCCCCTGGTGGTGTCTGTGAGGAGTGTCCTTCCTGGAGTTACTTGGGTCACCAGAGTACCTCTGTGGCCTGCGCTGTACAGCCTGCCCTAGTGTCTCTCCCTCTGGGCACGCTGCCTCTTGACAAGCTCCCCTGTGACCAAACCAGCGATGTGCCACCTGCCAGGAGGGCATGCTCTGAAGCATGAGGCAGCCTTGTGCTGGAGTCCGAGCTGCACGCATAGGCCTGCCAGCACGGTGCCTGTTCCACTCAGAGGGATGAACAGAGGTGCCTGAAATCACAACGCAGCCGAGTTGCCTGTGTTCCCGTAGCTCTTCAGCTTGTAATGGTAGCAGGCCCTTCAGCTCAGGCTCTTGCGCTGATCCACATCCACGGGGATGCAGATAGGCTGGATTAGCTGCTAGTTTGGGTAACACCTGGGAGCGACTGAACAGGGCACTGTTATCATGGCCTTTGTGCTTCTGTCCAGGCTCTACTGCTCCTCCTAACCCTGGTGCACTTGTTTCTTTCAGCTCATTTCTTCTAAGGTGCCCAAAGCTGAATATGTCCCAACGATTATCCGCAGGGACGACCCTTCCATCATCCCCATTCTCTATGTAAGTATATCACTTCTTCTACCTCTGGGAGTGTGGGCGCTGGCTCCATACAGTGATTTATTCTGTCCCTGTCCCCCTTTCCTGGTAAGGTGATTCTGAAACACAGATGTGATTCAGAAAAGCTGGCAGAAAAGGGCCAGGGGTGTGTCAGGCCCAGTTTGGGATTTGTTAGGGCCGCTCTGTGAGGGGCTCAGATCTAGGGAGAAGGGCAAGGTGGAGTGAAGATTACACATGTGGGCTGCCAGACTGTGCAAGCCCAGCCAGGTGGTATGAGAAGGTGAACAAGGGAAAGGGGGGCAGGCCTGAGCACATGGGCAGAGGCGTATGTTGCCAGTCTCAGGACTTCTTATGCTCATTCTTAGATAGTGCAGGACCACAGAGCTCTGTAGTGGAGAATGGACTGAACCATCACGCCATGTGCACAGGTACATCCCTGCCAGTCATGAATTTAACCTTGATTTTTACACAGGCCTCCCTAGGAGTCTGAAGGCCTGAGCAGGTGCCCGAAACACCAGCAGGAAATCATGGGTCTCTTTTCCTCATTGCTTAATATTCACTTAATTTGAAAGGGAAGGGTTGGACTGCCCAGAAAACTCAGTTTCAGTGTGCAGCAGATAGTGCTGCTGGGCATCTAGCTTCGTTGCCTCTCTCTTCCTTGGCGAGTTGTACTGTTGTAGTGACCCTGCTGGTCCAGATCTAACTGCAGTGCTTGAGGCAGGTGTGTTGGGAGTGTGGCTGTTGTCAGCCACCTTGGGCATGCGTAAAGCCATGGGTTGGCTACAAAACCTGGGCCGAGAGGCAAGTATGCACTGTTGGTGCTGACCATATCTGATGGTATTTGTGGTATTTGCATTGGACCTGTGTCCCCCTCATCAGTCTGTGGGATTCATCTCTGAACCTTTGGATGGAGTTGGTCTTCACAGATCGTTCAGTCTTCAGCTTCTCTGCTGAGACAGTTTTCAGGGTGGTAATTCCTGTGATGTGCCCAGAGGTCATCAGTTGGTTTGATTGTGCTTTAGAGCATGTGTTTCCCTGGAAACATGACTGCATGCTGTGTTAGAGACATCTCTGTAGATAATGTCATGGAAGCTGGCATAGTGACAGCTAGTCTTGATTAATGTTCTCTGTTGGTTTCCAGGACCACGAACACGCCACCTTTGATGACATCCTAGGTATGTGAGTGTTGCTTCCCTTTTCTTAACTTCTGCCCATTGCAAATATAACGGAGCAGTATGTTAATGTCACTCCACTGCCCTGTGCTTCAGCTGTCATTCACAAAGGCATTTTATCAGCCCAGTGACATCTGACAGTCAGTCAACTGATGTTGGATATGCTGCAGTAATAAAACTTCACTTCCATAGTGTGTTTTCTATATCTGTGCTCCCAGTTTATGAAGGGGAAGCTGAGGCACAGGGCAGCAAAGGGAGCTGTTCAGTGCATCCCAGTAGGTGAGTAAAAGTATTAACAGAGGGTCAGGACATTCTGAGTCTGGTCCAGTGCTGTGATTACTAGAAAACACTGTCTGGTGCTGCACCATACCTTACCTGCTCTGCAATTTTTCTGCTGTGGTTTTCTACTTCCCACAGCATGAAAGCAAAGGGTTTGCTTTGACATTAGTGGGAATGTGCATGCTGAGCACCCCTCACAGCTTCCCCCCCCCCCCCCCCCCCGCCACCTTCAAGATTAAGCAGTAATGAGAAGAAATAAGACCTATTCTGCAAGACTTGTTTTTATCTTCTTCCATGGCTCATCTTTCCCAACATGCTTTTTTGCAGAGGAAATAGAGAAGAAACTCAACATTTATCGGAAAGGCTGCAAGATCTGGAAGATGCTAATATTTTGCCAGGTACATGACAGTTGTTAAGCCCTTGGGTTGTTTGTTACAGATTTCTTTGTCGGGGAAATTAAATGGAGGAACTGGTATTCCAAAGCCAGGTTCTGTTAAAGTAACCCCATGTGTACAGCTTCCACTTCTCATTTCCCCAGACAGTGAGCGGTCTCAAGCTGCTGCGAAGGCAGCAAATAAAATTTGAGTTAGTGTAGCCAGCTCCAGGGCTTGGCTGCTTCTCAGCTGCTTTCAAGGAAACCTGGGCAAACTAATGTTAGAACGGACCTCAAAAGGAAGCTTTCAGAGAAAGGATCAGATATTTGCAATGTGATGGTCGTAGTTTTCACATGGCTTCATCATGACACTGACAGTGGTGGGTGCTGTGGATAAGAACAGCAGGTGGCATGGCTTGGAGCCACGGTGGAGGCTAGCATACTGCTGGAGAGAGGGGTCAGGTATGAGGCTCACTGAGCTGTGGGTGGGACAGGCCCTGCTGCATCTGGTGCTTGGCTGGGGATTTCTTTTGCAAGTATCTGGTTCTTGAGGGTGGCCAGCACTGGACTCCCCCAGCAGCAGTGCAGGGAACCTTGAAGTGAGTAGTTAGGAAGCTAACCTAACTTGAACTTCCTCCCAAATGCCTAGTTCTGCAAAATAGTTTGCAGTTTAGTGACCTGAATATTGCAACTCTTAATTTTCCCGATGTTGTGCTGGATCTCCTTGTTATTCTTTTAACCTCCAAATCCCAGTTCTGCAGCAACTTCTTACCTGCTTATCCCTGCTTTGCTCAGCTCCTTGTCTGCCGACCACAGCAAGTCCCCTAACGTCCCCAAATGAAAGGGACTTTCTTTGGTCGTCCCTATTACTCTCCAGCCACCACAGTGAAGACTTTTTTTTGTCTATTATTGTGTCTCTCTAGAGTGAGGTGAGTTATATAATAGTAGAAAACGGAGAATCCAACCCACAACACAACTGTATGTGAATATTTCCTGGATAAGGGCTGGGGTGTCTGTGCTATGGAGGTTGTAGCAGCGACACCAGCCTGGCGTGTCCGTTCTGCTCCCTTGTGGTACTTCTGGGTATGGCTGCGCAGAGCAAGAAACACATCCAGGGTCTGTTTCTTTAAAGCCTGTGCAAGGTAGTTTGCGTCTGTCTCTTTTTCTTGCAGGGAGGTCCTGGTCACTTATACTTGTTAAAGAACAAAGTTGCCACCTTTGCCAAAGTGGAGAAGGAGGAAGATATGATCCTGTGAGTGGCTTGGTTACACTGCAGAGTTGCATAGCATTTTTCTACTCTATTTACTTAATGTTTGTAGCCTACCAGGAGAGATGGAGGGAGCTGAGCTGGCGTTGTCTGGGAAAGAGGAAGCTGATGGGGGGGGGGGGGGATCTAATAGCAGCTCACAACTCCTTGAAGGGGAATTCAAAGATAGCAGAATGAAGCTCTTCCGGGGTGGTGCAGCCTTGGGACAGATCATCAGAAACCTGGGGGATCTCCAGCCTCGGAGGCTGTTGAGACTCAGCTAGACAAAGCTGCGGCCAACGTGACGTAGTGTTGGCAATTGTCCTGCCCTGAGCTGGAGGTTAGCCTAGAGACCTCCAGAGGTCTCTCCCACCGAACACTTCCCTGACTGTGTTTCTACGCTAACCCTTGGGTAGGGGGGCACTGGTAGATTCGTGCTTTTATCTGCTGTGTAGTGTCTCTGGGCTTTCAGCTATAGATTACCAAAAGAGGAAAAAAAGTTTCTCTCCTAACAAAGGCTTTGCTGACCACCCAGATACTTGCTCTGTTGTTCTGCTGCAGGTTTCCTTCCTGCAGCAGAAACCAGAACGTGCACTCATGCCTCTGTTGCTCTGAAGTGGCTGAGGTAGCATTTCTCAGCAGGCGACTAGTAGCAGAAATCCAAACTGTTCCCCCTTCAGCTGTCTAAAGGCAGCATCCAGTGGCAGGGGGAACTGGAATCTGTCTCTCAGTCTCTGCAAAGTCTGCTCAAAGTCCAGCACCTTACTGTAAACCGCTGACGGGGGGAGGGAGGGTTTTAACTAGCATGCCAGCCTGTGAACTGTGGTCGCTGAGGCAATTCTGCTTCTCCTTGCAGAGAGTTAAACTTCGCCTGTTTTGATATCTGCTTGCTTGTGCTGGCTCAAACTCACTTGGCTAACAGCACTTCATTGTGGGGGAAAGCATGTACACCAACCTGCTCATGCACAGCTTAGTGTTGGCATGAGAGCTGAGTATTAAAATCAACATCTGTTCAACACTCTCATGCTCTGGCACAAACACCCTTACTGAAATTCATAGGCATGTGTGCACGTGCACTCACAAACACATGGCTTCTGAACACACTCCAAGCATAAATGATCTGAGATCAGTAATTCAGGGACCTTCAGCTGTGAACACAGAGCTGCAGTATTGCAGGCTTGTAGGTGAATGCTTCCATCCAACATGTACATGCCTAGGAGAAGGTAATGTTGCAAACCAACATCCCATCACAAACTCCACAGAAGAACTGCTGGGCTTCAGAGCCCACCAGAGGATCTGCTGTGACCCACTGTGCAGAGAAGGAGGTTGTATCTCACAGTGCACCTGATCAACAGTCACTAAATAAACCAGGTCTGACTCCGGTGAGCAGCAACAAGCACTGGCTAACATAGAACTGTCTATTTTGGTGTTATCGCTCTAGCTACGTAGAAGAAGAATCTCTCTAGCTATTCTCTGCTGATTTCATGCCCTGGAAATGAACCAGTGTACTGATAACATTCGTATTTAGAAAGAGTGGTGTTGGTAAAAACAGGAGAGGGGAAATTGGAGGGAACTGTCATGAGAAGAGAACGCTTAGTAAAATTGTTAGTCAAAAAAAAAAAACTTCTGGTGGGCTTTTCTCCCTTCTCCTTGGAACTTTCTGGCCCATTCTTGGCTTGAATGGGTGTTCCTCCTTCTCCACTATGTGACTTGGACCTGCTCCTCAGGCCCTTGCTCTGCCCTTGCTCTTCCTTGTCTAAGAACAAGAGGCTCTTTCTGGGCAGCTTGCTCCTGAGGCTGCACGTGCTTGCATGTGATTGGATAGATTTTTAAATGATCCATTTTGTTTTTTCCTGTTTCTTCCAGCTTCTGGAAGAGGTTGAGCCGGCTGATGAGTAAAATCAATCCTGAACCAAATATCATTCACATCATGGGCTGCTATGTTCTTGGAAACCCCAATGGGGAGAAGGTAAGAGCTTCCCAAGTTGCCTCTCTGGGAATGACTGCTAAGAAGTACCAACCCCAGGGAGGCAAAAATCACACTGAGCGGTCTAACCCCTTCTTTTCTGCTGGGTGGAAACATGCTGCCGTCCTATCCCGTGAGTGGCTGTAAATGGACGAGCCACCCAGTGGATTGTGTCTTTCCCAGAGGGCACGGGAGGAATGGTTAGAGCAACGGACATGCAGGAAGGGACAGATCCTCAGGGGAGACTAGTCAGTCCAAACACTTGTAGTTTGGTGATGAGCTAGATGTTTTCAAGCTAGATGTTTTCAAGGGCATGTAGTGAGAGGTTTCCTAAAGGTAGGAAATAAGGATGGGCAATCCTGGGTGTCCTGGAGTTCTTCATTGTTTTCACCTGCTAACTCTCAAAATGTTTTCCTTTCAGCTATTTCAGAATCTGAAAAACTTAATGAATCCTTATAGGGTTGCCTTTGAGTCTCCACTTGAACTCTCAGCTCAAGGTAACTTCTTTTCTGTACGAATAAGCATGTCTTCCTCATCAGCCTGCCTCCTTCAGTGAGCATCTTCATGAAAAAGCAATTTTGAGTTCCCGTGAGCCCTGCCAGGAGAAAAGCACATACCACAGCTGCCTTCTTGCTTGTAATCACCTTGTGTTGTTCATTTGCAGAACCTGGTTTGCCCCTCACAATTCTTCCTGTTTACATTTTCAGCTTTATTATGTCTGAGGCTGCAGAGTCCCTTTCCAGACTACTGGCAAGGGCAAAGGTGTCTAAATACCACCGTGCCTTCTGGGCTGAGTTTAGGAGATTCACCCTAGATTACTAGGGTATATGACATCCACGGGAGAGAGGCAAATGGGAGCAGAACCCTGTCTGTAACCAAGTTTCTCCAGAGGACTCATACCACTGGTACCAAGTGGGTTGTCACATCAACAGGAGGGAGGCTTGAATGGAGCCTGGTGTAGCCATTCAGTATCTCAGCTTGCTTCACTTTTTTTGCCTGCAGCTCAAAAATTCAAAGGACTACAGAGTCCTTCCTCTCTGGTCAATGTAAATAATTGTGGGTGCAGTTTATTGAGGGACATGTAGTCAGCTTGTTCTGAAGTTGCCCTTGTTACTTCATCTTTGCCACGGTCCTTGGTACTTTGTTCTTTTGGAAGAGAAAGACATTAGGCTGTAACACTGTAGATACTTCCTCTCCTGTTCACTGCTGGCCTCAGCACTGATGAGTTATTCTTAACTCCCACTTACTGTCATAGGAATGTACAGGGGTTGAGCGCATTAGCACTGCACAGGGTTTTCTGTGCAAATCCCACCGAGGCTTGGACCCACCTTTATCCAGTGCTTGCGCAGATCTCACAGCAAACGTGCTTGTACATGTGTGCCAAGAAGCAACTTGCAGGCAAATTTCTGGTTTTGTATGCAGCCTGGCAGGTGAATCCACGGGTTCTGCAGGCATTTGTTTGAGCATTTGATCTTCCAGGCTGAAGAACACGTCTGAATTTATCCCTTTTAATCAATCTGGGATGCACTAATAATGTAACCTCTCTAATCCTTTGCAAAGTCATCTGAAACTAATCTTAATCAGCCCTCAAAAGCGAAAATCCCCTCCTTGAACCTTGTGCTAGAGTCCAGGGTTGTTTGTCCCTGGTGTTTTCAGGTACATGTGTTGCCTCCAGCACCAGCCCTGCATGGCCTTGAGTCTGTGACTGCCTTGTAAGACAGCCCCCGCTGCCCCGCTCTCAGTCAGAGGTGCCAACAGTGCAGAACACGCGTTCAAAAATGAGCTTATTGCTGCAAGAAGAGACAGCTCTGCAGGGCAGAGAGACCCTGTTAATTTTAACTGTTAATTTTCCCTAAATACTTTTTGTTTTGAATTTTAAAATTTAGTTATTTTTAACACTTCCCACAAACCGTTACTTTTTTTTTTTTTTTTGGTAATTTTCTAAGATCCCACAAGCCTGTGGAGGCTGGAGCTGTCCTGCACCTGAAAGAAACCCAATTTAAAAGTACTCCCCAACTGAAGGGAAGGACCTTTGTTGTTACATCTTATGCCCAAATATTGCTCTTGTGGGTTGTCAGCCCTTCACAGGACTCCCAGGTTTTCTCGTGCAGGGTGTCGGGGCTGTTGCTGACACCCCACAGCCCCTCCTTCTTGCAGTCAATGCAGAGAGGTCAAAGTCTGGAGACAGACGCAGTTCAGTTCCCACCGCCATGGACAGACCCTGCAAGGGATTTTGAGGAGCCTTTCTGTGTTTGAGGATACCTAAAAAGATACTTGGGTCTTACGGGCACCTTTACGTGCCCTGGGCACATGTGGCATGGCAGTATTCCCCAAATGAGGTATCCAGATGGGTTCTCCTGTGCCTATACCTGCGGGTGGGTTTGCTGCTGCTGCAGCCTGTCTGGTCTCTCCCTCGTGCTGCGGGCTGTAACCCCTCTGCTTCGTCTCCCTTCTCCTCCTAGGTAAGCAGATGATTGAGACTTACTTTGACTTCCGCCTTTACCGCCTCTGGAAGACCCGCCAGCACTCTAAGCTATTGGATTATGATGACATTTTATGAGCTGGAGAAGACTTTGCAAGAAGTAGTTGATCACCGGTGTCTAAGAAGTCATGCTTACTGCAGAGAGACTTTTTTACTGGCACAGGGAGCCCTTCAAAGCCCTAGAGGAGGCAGCAGCGCTGAAGGGAGGGAAGAAGGAGCCCTCAGAAGTGTATCAGGAGGAAAGTCTCCTGGGTCAAGAGAGACTGGAGGGAAAGGGTTTGACACCTCGCTCGCCTCAGGGCAGAGCCGTGGTGTCTCAGGAGGAGCTGTGTGAAACGAGGACAGGATGGAGTTCCTTGCAGAACTGAGCTGTTTTGGGTCAGAATGGGCCAGATTTGATTCCAGGTCCTTTTAAAGACTTTTGAAGCTCAGGTTTTCTTACAAAAAATAAAACAAATTACCCATGCACTACAGTAAAGAAGTGACCAGAGCACAGAGGAAGGAGGGGTTTGTACTGATGGGACCTTCTGTGCTGGGGATCTTGGAGAGCAAGGACTGCTACACCTACTCCTGCAAGCTTAGATCAAAACGATCCAGTTTCAATGTGCATATATACTGGAATATAGAATTGAAGTCTAACTTTTTTGTTTTGTTTAATAGAAAATAAGTGCAATTTTTATAGAGAGAGGGGTAAAATCCCTCCCAATATTTAATTAGTTAAAAATAACACACCAGTAACCAATAGATGAGGTATTTTTGGTCTGCTTGAAAATATATTCAAAATGGTAATATATCTTCTGTAGACATATTTAATCACCAGCAAACATGGTTTTAACGTAACTTAGCAGACCCTGCATGTCTGCTGCATTGATTAATCCAGTTTGGTTTGGTACTTTCAGAGTAGCTGTGTTGCACTAACTGTATGTGCTCTCACGAATGTGTATTTCTCCTCCAATTAGACACAACTTTGTTACTTTCTATTTTGCTGCTTGCAAAACTATATGACTTTAGTTTTGCTGGAGTATTTTAGGTTAGAAATACAGTTACATGACTGAGAATTCAGTAAGGTTCATTATGGTGTTACAATGAGTTAGAAACTAATAACCATGGTAATTTCGTGTTCATGCCAGCGTTTTACTACGTGTTGGAAGACGAGTTTGCTTTCTCGTCTGCTGTACGGAGCGGGGAGGTTACAGGACCATCGGAAATCCTCCAAGGAGACTTTTACTGAAGCATCTGGAAGAAACGCTTCTCGAGGGATACAGCACGGGTTCGTAGCACGAGTCTGAATTTTCCCTACATTCACTTAAATGCCAGTTGTTTGCGCACAAACCACCTCCTTTCCGATGCTAAAATGACCTGTTTGTTGAGCTCGGCTGCCATCCTCCACGTCCCTTCCTGTGCAGGACAGAGTAACCCGGAGCTTTGTCAGAGCAGCTGTGGTTTGAGAACCCAGGTTTGTTGTTAACATTTGAGGACGTATTTTGGAATATATTTACGTTTTGTTTGTTTTGGGCGTTGTTTTTTGTTTTGGGAGGTTTTGTAGTCTTCAACGCACCTGTTCAGAGGATAAACATTACTCAAAGTCTGCCTAAGTCACTCTGGCTATTCTGGGGGAGTACACGATTTATTTCTTATATAAGTAAAATATACTGGAGAATAATAGGGAAAGATTACCTTGGTTTCCCGATTTCCTGGTATCTAAAATCAGTTGATCGTGAAGTGAAAGAAAGTACATGTACAAATCTTTTAAATACTTACAAAAAGAACTACTTGTTCTGATCTGTAGAGTACTCCTTCCCTCCGTGACGTATCTGTGGTGGTAATTTTGGGGAGCAGGCCTCTGGCTAGAACTGCTGAACCCTGTACGTTTATAGTATTTTTATAGCAAAATTTTTGGAGACATAATGTACATACAGTAAGTAAGGGAATGGGTGGAAAGAGAGAGTTGGGAGTCCTTGAAATTCGCACATTGAACTAACTGGGTCTGAGCTGCTTCCCGCCGCTCTGCTTGGGAGCTGGGCCTGCCCACCCCGCAGTAACGACCCACGGTGGCTACGTTTCATCCCTGGCTGGACTCTCGTCCTCTTGACTCGCAGTCACGCTTTCCAGATTTGTAGTGAAAGGGATAGTTGGCACCAGTCTGACTTGTGGAAGAAAATGCCACGTTTTAAAAACAAAAAAAAATTACATTGATTTGCTGTTATTAGCTCTTACCTAGCACGGTGGCTTCCGCCAGCTGTACTTGCGAGAGGGGGGAGTCGTAGGTGCTATGCAAGCAAAAAGCCATGTGTTATTGAGAGAAGAAAACGATAGTGGCAGGATTAAAACGCTGACACAAAACTCCCTCCCTTTCTGACCTTTTCACCTCCTATGTTTATGCTCCTAACTAGAGAAAGATAAATTGCTCTTCCTCTCTCCTTTCTAAAGTAAAACCCTAATCCAGTGAACTTGGTAGCATGAATGTAGCATTGTGGAACTATTGAAAATCCTATGTAACTCTGAAAGGGCCCATTTATGTATCCACTTCAGTGATTTATCTGTAGACCTATTGTATATCTATTATCATTGAACATGTGTAGAGCTAGGGTTGCAAAGTGGAAAGGTAGCTTGTACAGTTGCAGAACTTCTGTAGGAAGATGTATGCGTGAATGAACATAACGGACTGTTTTACTGGTGCAGTTGACTATAGTATAGTAAAATGACAAATGATGAATGCATTTCTCTCTTTTCCAAAGATCTATATTCCACGTAGTTTGTGATGTTATGACATGAGCATATTATTTCCTTTGTAGTGTTCATTTGACTAAAGAGATGGAATACTCTAAAACCTATGATTGGAAAGACCATAGAATTTGGACGTGTAAAGTTCTTTGTGCTAATAGGAGCATTGGAGTGAGCCACTTTTGAAAAGGAGAAAAAAAAAGTCTTCCCCTTTTAGCTTGAATTTTAAGTGGCTGCTGAGAAAGGAAGGGATCAGCAGAGGATAGGATGCAAAAAAATTGCATTATTTAAATTTTAGAGTGAAAATACGTGCTGGGACTTCCTCCACTGGACCACCCTATAAAGGACGACCTCTGGGGCAGGTGCTTCCCAGTTGGCACGCAGCACAGTCGGACCTGGCACATCCCCTCCGCTGGGGTCGAGCACCCATCCCTGCGCCCTGTGCACCCATGCAGCCCTGGGCCTGGGGGACCCTGGCTGCTGAGCGCACAGGACAGTTTGTCCTTCCACTCCAAAATGCTTCTCTTGCCTTTGAACTATGTTGTTCGGATGCGCCTGTCTGCGCATCCATGCGACTGGTTTGCTCACGCGCAGTCTGCAACTGCTGTCTGAATTGGTTTGCTGGAGCTCACCTCTAATTAACGTTAATGCTCGTGAGCGCGTTACGCTGTGGTTGAGCTCGAGTCCCCACGTTGCCGTGCTAGCGGATCAGGAGCCCCCTCGCGCCAGGATCCCGTGGCGCCCCGCGCTTTTCTGCAGGCTCTGCTCTCCAGCTCAGCCCTGCCGCGGGGAAGTGCTGTGGCCCAGCCGGCATCGCCGCAGCTCCTGTGTGGTCAGGATTCGCCCTTAGCACGGCCAGGAGAAACCCTGATAACAGGGACGCTTGGTTAACCCTGGAGAGGAGCAGATAGTCAGGATAGCTAAATTGGGTCCTGTCCCCGGCTGTTCACCCCAACCACGTGTGGGAGTTGTTGCCTTGTAGCAAGACAGCAGAAAAGGATGCGACTGCATCAGTGTGCAGCGAGTGTTCGTGCTGCTACAGCGGCTTTGGAGGGTTCCTCTTTTGGCATGTAGCACCTGTCTTATACAGGGTTTCCCAGAGAGGTTTTTCTTTCCCTCTCGTTTGGCTGGGAAAGAGAGAAGAAAATTCGGTTACCTGAGAAATGTAGAAATAAGTGGGGAATTTAGATACGGCTTCCTCGGCCTCTCCTTATGCTGCAGCCACCAACTTCCCTTTGCATCCTACCTCTGCACCCGAGACGAGAAGTTAGCAGACCAGCCCTCGTTGCATAAAACCAAAACCAAAAAAGTCCTTGTAGCTCTAGCGAACCACCTGACTGCAAAAGCCAACCAGCCACCTTGCCCTGCCTCCGTGCGAGGGCTCTGCTGCGTGTGCCCAGGCGTCCTATCCAGTCCTGCCTCCGAGTGCCTCGAGAGCGGCTCGAGCCGCGTCCCGCGGGCCCGGGGTGGGCTTCGCTCTGCCTCCGGGTAACGCTGCTTTGCTGAGGAGACTCTGGAAAGGAATTTGTTCTTCATTTCTCAGCCTGGACTTCGGCTCCAGCGGCATCGGGACAGCACGCGCGCATGTGTGCTCACACCGTCTCTTCCCATACAGTCCCTGCGAGTATGGGAGATGCTCCTCCTTGTTTGCCTTCGCTCGCTCAGCGTCTCCCTGGCTCTTGGCCCGCACTCATTTGGCAAAGAGCTGCTTGCTGTTTTGGGACGTTGCTGCCTTACTGACCTGTGGCCGGGAGTTCCTGTTCCCAGGGCTCTGCTTGGCAGCACAACGGCAAATGCTGCTTCATCATCTCCGGGCAACGTAAGCGGGGTGAGTTGAAAGACTGGAAATGGCTGATTTGAATAGCCAACACGACCGGATCGGGAAGGGGGAGTCTGCCCTTACCCCCAACCCAGGCAGGAGGTGGAACGACAGCCTTGCTCTGCTCGCTTGGTTTAGCAGTAAACAGTCAACCCATCAAAACCTGGTTTAAGAGTGACATGTTATTAATGGTGCATTGGTCCAGGATAAGGTATGTTATCATAAAAAAAAAAAAAAAAATCCTTCCAGGGTCACTGGCAATTGGCACGCGTCGTCGAAATTGTGCATCAGAGGATGTGTTCGATAGTGTCGTCCTTCCTCAAGCGATCAGGACACGTTGCCAGTATTGGGAAGCAAGATTTACAGGTACATGCTAAGCGGAACCACTTTGTACCCTGGGTTTCACAATGACGTTCCCAGGAATTGGTGAATCAGCCAGACCTCCCTGTAGGATACCATACCGATATCCTCCTGATGGATATCAAGCAGCAATATCATTTTCCAAGCCATCTGTGACAAGTTGTGCATGAGTCTGTGTTTTGTGCCGCTGATCCCAGAATATCCATGGCTTTCTACATCTGTAGTCTGTTTTTTACTTCTCGGCTGTGGAAACGCAAGCCAAAGTCAAGTGGAAACTGTTACGATTCAATGACAAATCGGCCTGCTGATAACTCTGTGTGCTGGAGCTGAATGAGTAAATGGGTGGTTTAATGACTGTGAGCCTGATTGTGATCATGGTTACTCCCACGTAATCCTGCTGTGTAATCAGCAGAATTAATATTAAAACATCAGATTTTGCTGCCTGCCTAAAAATGCCAATGCACAATCTCTTGTGGAGATCATGCGTTAGATATCAAAGAGTGATAGTAACCAGTAGCTGTTTTGAGTCGAAAATAAATTCTGCCCAACATACTACAAATCAGTGTGAAAAACTTAAAAAGATCACAAGGAATAGAAATAATGGACATTAAAAATCTACCTGAAGGGAAGTGACATTGCATTTTTCCATGCATACTTAGTAAATGATAAAGAACTAATACTACAACACAATTTGCCATATTATTGTATTGCTTTTAGAGTATCTTTAAAATTGATAGCCGTAAGGACAGACGAAAAGCATTCTGGGTTGCCTTACGTTATCACGGTGGTGAGGCAAGCCTTATTTAGAGAGTTAATTGGCTCTCTGGTCTTTCTTCCTTATCTCAGTGTCCAAAGAGATTTTTGTCTTGAAGGGGTGGTTAATCACAGTATTAATGGCCCTGTAAACCTTTTAGTAAGAGGATCCTTTGCGTGTGCACTGCTCGGCGTTTAATGAACATCTTCCCACGGACCCTCGAGCAGCCAGTGGATCCAACCTTTTATTCTGTGTAATGGGGCTGCCCAGCCTATGATGTACAGCAATAACCTGCTAGCACAGCCTCTCCCCTGCTCCCTGGTGTCTGTGGTTTTTTTGGTGTTTGAATGTGATCTTCCCCCTATGGTTGTGCAAAAATGGATGTGTTGTTCTACTTGTGGAACAGTTCTTACCTGGTAAACACTGAAAAGCTGAGCTGGTGGGGAGGCTCCAGCGGTTGGCCAGGGATAACTCATTCCTACGGTCACCGTGGCCTCTGGCTCAGGACCAGGATGCGTGCACATAGGTGCAGTTCACAGAAGCTTCAGTAGAAAGTGGAAGGCTGGTGTCCTTTTGGTTTTTTTTGTTTTTTTTTTTTTAATGCTAAAATTCAGTTTTACCGATAGAGTCCCTGCTACAGGGTCCTGCTCTCTCAGAGCTAGTGCAGAACAGGGAATTCCAAGAGAATGGCAGATGTTTTTGCCCTTGAACTTGAAATGCCCTGAAAAAATCTCACAACTGAGTACAGCAAAGCAAGACCCTTTGATGAATACGGATCCTGCCTCCCGTGTGCACTCACTGCTTGCTAAAGGAGACTTTATTTTGCTGAGGTGTAAAGCTGGGGATGCCTGAAGAACTGGAGTGAGGTTGGGGTGAATAAGCAGGCAGTGGCTGTAGCTTTTCTGCTGTGTTTCCTGTTGTTCTTTAGCAACACTATTCCTGGAACTGGGGTGACCTCAGTTGTGATATCAAGTGGCAGCCGCAGCAAAAACTGAACTCCCACAAGGATGGGAGAGGGTCAATGTGCTTTTAATGTCTTTACTGTTTCCACTCTGAGTTCAGATGCCAGTTTTCATTTCCAGCTCCTCTGCTCAGCTGCAAGCCCTCAGTTTGTTATTGCAGAGCTGCTAGTGAAGGCTGCTCATGCGTTCTCTGAAAAGAAAACCGAACCAAAACGGTGAACAACAAGTGGAAAAAGTAATCGTGCAGACTTTGAAAATGGATCTCGTAACATGGAGAAGGACAGTTTATATCCCTTCATGCTTTAAAACTCTGAGATATTTGAACAAATTGCTTTTATCCAAATGAGAAGAAGAAAGAAAGAAGCATAGTTGTCAAAATAATTAAAAAATATCCAAGTATGAATAGTATTTGACCATGTGACAAATCATGTGAAGATAAAACACTCCGTGGTCTAATTCTGCCTTTACTTTCAGCTGAATTCAGAGGGAGTTGACAGCATCCTGCTCCTTTCCAAATCAAGTCTTTAAAGACAGCATAACGTATATGCAGTCATCATCTCTGCTCATTTCCAGAACTAACAGCCCGTGCCGTGTTTGAGCAGATGGGTCCATCTCTAGCTCATCCCATCTCAACTGGAAGCTAAACACAGTATAGATACAGGAAGAACTTGAAACGCTGGCTCCAAGAGAGCCTGTCGGTGTGCGAGCTGAGCTGCAGATACGCCAGTTTGAGGCAAAAACTGTCTCAAGGTTAATGGAGAATTTTGCAAATGAGCATTTTAACCTTTTTCTTAGTGGGTTGGGAACCAGCAGGCTGGCTCTTCTGAAAGGTCAGAAGAAAGTTATTCCAAAGCACTCTCCCAAATTTTAGACAGTTTCTGGCTGGCTCCCTGCCGTCCAGGCGTGGGGCATACCTGGCTGTGATGCAGGACAGATCTGCCATCTCTACCGCCTAAGACTATCTGCTGCTTTGTGTATGATAACCAGGTTTCCAATCCATGAATGTTTCTAGGTTTTAAGATGTGATTTAATAAAAACAGACATTTCTGGGAAAACAGGTTTTCTCTCTTGTTTTTTGTTCTCTGGCTGAATTCATAACCCTAGGAAATGCCAGTTGGCAGATGCGTTTCCTGTGCTAGCAGGTGAAGGAGAAATGGGCTGGGCATTTCTGAAACGGCAACAGCAAGGTAAATGCTGAAAGGTTAAAAAGTAGATGTACTGCAGTGCAAGAGGCCAGGATGAGCACTATGCCCAGGGACTAGAGCCAGGTAGGACAGGTAAAAGGGGAGAAAGGCAGAACTCCTGATTCCTTAAACAAGGGACCACGCGAGGGAGGCAGATCCAGTGCTGGGGATCGTATGAGGGGATTCAGTTCCACAACAGTATCTGAGACTTGGTGAGGCCCAGGAGAGACCTACAGAGCACTCAGCGTTACGCCTCCTCCAGGGAGGAAGGTAAATCTTTGAGTGCTGTTTTACAGGCAGAAAAACAGAAGACTGGAAAAATCAAAAGATGCTGAAGGTCTGATAATCCTTCTCGGCAAAACTGAGAGCAGCTCCGAAAGGAGCTGTGCTAGCCTAGAAAGTGGGGGTGGGCAGCAAGGTGGCCGGGGAGGGTGAAGGAGGACATAGTGGGCTTTGGCCAGCTGCTTTGGGAACTGCAGTGCTTCTGTTTTTACCCCCACTTCTGGAGGAAGATGATGGGGAGGTTATTGCAGCTGTTTAGAAGGTGACTGTTGTTTTACAGGACTGGCACTGCCAAAGTTGGTGCTCTGGTAGGAACCGAGAAGCCATGGTGGCTCTGGAGAAGCTTTCCAGCATTGTCAGCCATCCCACGGGAGTTGGCGAACAAGGTTTGGATGTGTGTTTGAGAGCTGTACTTGTATTGAAGGGGAAAAGAGGCATGCTGTGGGCTGCAGGAGCTGGGGATGTGGGGCCCATGCAGCCCCTCGCTGTCCTGCTCGGAGATGCTGCGTGCAGCTGCACCCGGTGGCATGGCTGCGGTTGCTACCAGGGCTGCGGGGGCCGTGGTCAGGGTGACCTGTCTGGGCTCAGGCCTTGTGGGCTGGCAGAGGCCTCAGATTGCCGCAGCAGAGACGAGATGAGCCACAGGACAGGCCTGGCCACTGCCAGGGGCAGCTGGTGCTGGAGCTCTTCTGCCTCCGCGGAGGCAGTGGCCTTCACGCCACGCTCCACAAAAGGGAAGGCCACCGGGAGCAGCTGGGTGAGAGGGTCTGGACCCCAGGTCAATCCACACCAGTGTGCTGGACTTGTGGTGTTTGCCTATGTGAGAAGGGAGCAAATCTAGCCGTGTGGTGATGATGTTCCCATGCTGCCAGCAGCTCTCCAGGCTCAGGGTTAAAGGTGGGAAGGGCCGCTTGACCGCAGGCACCAATGCAGTTCAGGCAACCCCTACTGCCCGTGCTGAACTCTGGAGCTTGCCTTTGAAGAAAGCACATCTTTCAGGAAGGTAGAAGTAACCAAATTCCCTATAAACTACTTTCTTTGTCCCAGAAATGACTTCATTTCTAGAGTCAAACAGGTCGGGCTTGAAGTTCCAGCTACAGTTTTGCCCTTTATCCACCACACTGCACGTTGCCTGCGTGTTCGCCCTCCATTAAATGCTGTAACTGAGTCCACTCTGAGCAAAAAGAGACAGAGCTAAACAGGCTGGACGACTCATGTCTTTCATTGCCGTCACTTAAGGCATTTTCCTTCAGCTCGGAAGCCTTTCAGCATTCATTTCTGCATCTTCCCGCTCAGGAACGTCCTCCCCCACGTGCCGCCGCAACAGCCGGGTGCGCCTCGTGAGCAGCCAGCAGCAGGGCCTCACAAAATTCACTTTTTCCCCTTACCACCACCTGCACAGCCAGCTCTGGCCAGAGACGCAGCCACCGTCCTTCCCAGGGCCTTCACCGAGTCACTGGTGCCCTCGCGGCCCGGGGGCCATAAATGTGGCCTTTATTCCCCGCTCTGGGACCATTCAGTGTTGGCATAATGCTGTTTTTAAAGCGGAATGGCACAGGGTAGCGAGTCAAATTAGTTACAGAAGCTCAGTTATAAGGGATTATGTTCACCAGCCAGCTCTCTCCGCTTCACCCGTCTCCCCTCGCGCTGCCGCTCATGGTGCTACTGAATGCAACCCCTGAGCGGGGGCTGCGTCGCACCGGTGTGTTTTTACGCTGCCCCGTAACAACGGGCCGAGGACCTGAACTCCCACTAGGGCCCAGGGTGAACTCACACGCCACCGAGTCCTGCTGGGCGCTGTTGTTTCCCTGTCTCTTGTCACCTGGCTGGGCCCTGGGGTTGTGCCAGCCGGGCAGCTCCCTGCCGGCTGTGCTCCTCTCATAGAGGTGTGGGCCGTGCAGGGCCCTGGTGCAGTTACGGTCACGCTGAGCCGCAGAGCCGGCGGGCCGTGCCCTCGTGCCGGTGCTGCACCGTGGCGCTCTGCTGTCACACCCTCTGCGTCCCGTCCCCTGCCACTGCCACACACCTGGGTTTTGTTTTCAATCACTTGTTTCGGTGCGAAAATCCGAGCGCTGAATGGCATTCCCAGGAGTCTCCCAGTAACAGCACTGGGACGCTGTTTCAGGGCTAGCCGCGGGTGTAAATGCAGCGAGGCAGAGGGTTCGGTGCAACCCGTTCGCTTGCTGGCCAAGTTTCACTTTCCAGTCCTTGCTGCCGCTTCACTGATAGCGTAGGAGAGAAACCGATGACAGGAGAAGGCTCTAGAGGCACGACTGTCAGCAGAGGAGGTGAATAATGGCTTGATTTTATTTATATAGGCTGGAGGGCAGCCAACAAAACCAGCAGACGTAAAGTTCAACGCCCACAAAGGGACGTGTTTTCTTTGCACCAGGTAGATGCTGGGATTTATTATTCATTTGTGGGCTCAAAAGCCAGCTAGAGGAGATCCTGCAAGAGAAATCCATGGAGAGCCCCAAGCACAAAGACACATTGTCAGCTCAGTGAGTGCCGGAGCCATGAGTCACCAGCGGCTGGGGAAATGTCACCCGGCCGCTTGCCCCGGCCTTATTCTCGACCCTGGCCCCCAACTATCGGCCATGGTGAGGGACATGATGCTGGTCTGTGTACCGTGGTTTCACCCAGTATTGGGGGGGTGGGGGGGGGGTCATATGTAAACCTTAAACCTCCTCCCTTGTGTTATTTGGGCCTAATCGTGAAGAGCTGCCTCCTTACGCTTAGCCCTGGTTTGTCCACTCTGTCTCACTCAGCGCAGCAGTGCTGGGGGGCAGACGGCAGGATTTGGCCGTTGTACAGCTCCCGGCAAACCGGGAACCATCGGCGATAAAATATTACGGCAAGCTCATTTCCACGTAGCCCTTGAAGGAAGGGCAATTGGTCGTTCCGGCTCTTGGGTGCAAAGGTAAGAGCCTTACTGGTAGGATGCGGTGCTGCTTCCAGTAAACAGACCTGCGTTTTGCTGAGCATGGGGAGACGCCAGAGCAGATCCGCTCAGGCTGAAGCAGCACGGCGCACGGTACGCCGGGGTGCGGCTCCAGAACTACCGGGCGGGTTGGTCCCATGGCAAGTTCTGGCCAAAGGTTGCGTACGTAACCGCATACCAGCACCGCCTGCCCGGATGCCTCGCGGAGTGGAGGCTTTTGGAGCACAAACAGTGTTATCTGATGAATGGGAAAGTCCTGAGCGCTCAGTTGTTTCCTAGCGGCACAGGCACCCCAAAGAAAGGTGGCGGCAGCTGATAACAGGCATGGCCTGGAAACGAAGCAGGAGAGATGCTTTTCTCTGTGGTTTTGCACATAACGAGGAGCAGTCAGAGACCAGCAAGGGCTGCATGAAAAACGTTTTCCTTTGTTCCTGCTCATGTCCCCGTTCCCCCCTTGCTCGGACGTCGCGCCGTTCCTCGCCCCCGTTCCCCCTCCACTCGCGTCCGGACGTCGCACCGTTCCTCACCCCCGTTCCCCCTCCGCTCGCGTCCGGACGTCGCGCCGTTCCTCGTCCCCGTTCCCTCCGGCTCGCGTCCAGACGTCGCGCCGTTCCTCGCCCCCGTTCCCCCTCCGGCTCGCGTCCGGACGTCGCACCGTTCCTCGTCCCCGTTCCCCCTCCACTCGCGTCTGGACGTCGCACCGTTCCTCGCCCCCGTTCCCCCCTTGCTCGGACGTCGCGCCGTTCCTCGTCCCCGTTCCCTCCGGCTCGCGTCCGGACGTCGCGCCGTTCCTCGTCCCCGTTCCCCCCTTGCTCGCGTCCGGATGTCGCGCCGTTCCTCGTCCCCGTTCCCCCCTTGCTCAGACGTCGCGCCGTTCCTCGTCCCCGTTCCCCCCTTGCTCGCGTCCGGACGTCGCGCCGTTCCTCGTCCCCGTTCCCCCCTTGCTCGTGTCCGGACGTCGCGCCGTTCCTCGTCCCCGTTCCTCCCTTGCTCGCGTCCGGACGTCGCGCCGTTCCTCGTCCCCGTTCCCCCTCCGCTCGCGTCCGGACGTCGCGCCGTTCCTCGTCCCCGTTCCCCCCTTGCTCAGACGTCGCGCCGTTCCTCGTCCCCGTTCCCCCCGGCTCGTGTCCGGACGTCGCGCCGTTCCTCTCGGGCCTGCGGCGGGGAGGCGACCCCCCTAAAGCAGTTGCTCGCTCCCGTCCTCGGCTGCCCCTTCCCACTGCCTGCGGCCCCGCGTGAGCCAGCGCAGGAAGGCAAACCGGGGGGAAGAGAGCGGGTTAGGGTTTTTTTGGGTGGGCTCCCTTTCTGTCGCTCTGGCTCGCGGGAGGCTGGACGAGCACCGGTTTCGGGGGGGGAGGGTTGGGCTGCCCCTTCCGCGACGCCCCGCAGGAGCGGAGGAAGGTGGCGGCCGGCAGGGCCCTGGGCAGGTCTCCACCCTGCCGCCTGCTCGGGGAAGGGAGGCGGGGGACGAGGCAGCGCAGTGCCCTCCCCGCAGACCCTCGGCCCGGCCCGGCCCGGCCCGGCCCGCCGGGGCCGCCCGTCGGCGCTCGCCGCCAGGCCCGGCCCGGCCCGGCCCCGCGAGAGGGCGGCCCGAGGGCGGCGCCGGGCCGGGCCGGGGCGGCGCTGCGCGGCGGCGGGGCCTGCCCAGGTGCGGCCGGCGGCAGTGCCCCCTGCGCCGCCGCCATGAGCAGCGCGGAGCCGCCGCTCGGCGCCGGGCCGCGGGCGCAGCCCGCCTGGAAGCGGGAGATCCTGGAGCGCAAGCGGGCCAAGCTGGCCGAGGCGGCCGGCGGCGGCGAGCCCCAGCCCCAGCCCCCGGCGGCGGCGGGCGAGCGGCTGGTGGTGGCCGAGAGCCTGGGCCCGCTCCACGAGAACCCCTTCATGCGGCTGGAGAGCGAGCGGCGGCGGCTGCGGCAGGGGCTGCCCGGCCCCGGCCCCGGGGCGGCGCGGCCCCTGCAGCAGCTGCTCGAGCTGTACAGCGCCGTGCCCGGCATCCGCACCATCCGCGCCGACAACATCCTCATCATCGAGTCGCAGCCCGACGCCGCCGCCTGCTTCGCCGACGGGGACGCGCTGCCCGGCCGCCGCCGGGACCCGGCCGCCGCCTCCTCCTCCTCCTCCTCCTCCTCCTCGCCGCCGCCGCGGCGCCCGGACCCGCTGCGGGAGCTGCTGGCCCGCAAGGGCGCCGCCCTCGCCGAGATCCGCGCCGACCAGGTCTTCGTCTACGAGGCGGCCGAGCCGCCCGAGGCGGCCGAGCCGGGCACGGTCAGCCGCCTCCTGGAGAAGTTCGGCGGCCCGCGGCCGCGCAGCCGCCGCCGCCGCGGCGGGGAGGCGCCGCCGGCCCCCGGGCCCGGGCCCGCCCCCGGCTCCCCCCCGGCCGCGACCTCCCCCCCGGCCGCGGCGCCCCCTCAGGCGGCGCCGCCTTCGCCACCGGCGGCGCCGGGCCCCCCCCGGGCTGCCGCCCCCCACCCGGTACCGGCCGCCCCCCGGCCGTTGCCGACCCCCCCCCGGGCCCCCCAAGGGGAACCGGCCCCCCCTCCCCGGGCCGCGGCCCCCCGAGCGGTACCGGCCGCCCCCCCGCCGTTGCCGGGCGCCCCCCGGGCCGCGGCCCCCCAGGCCAACTGCTTCCTGCACAAGATCGGCTCCAACTCCTTCACGGTGACGCCGCGGGGGCTGCCCCCCGGCAGCCGTGCCCCCGAGGCCGGCGCCGGCCCGGCCGGCCGGACTCTGCCGCCCAAGGGGCCGCCAGTGCCATCCGCCAGCGCTTCCCATGCCAGAGCCAACGCCAGGAGGCCAAAGCCGGAGGAGGCCAAAGCGGCCGTGTCGCCTCCACCCAGTGCCAGTCTGGCCCCCAGTGCCACCAGCTCTACCCAGCCGCTTTCGGCGGCTGCCCCCAAGGCCGGAGGCTCCTTCGAGATCCTCCCGGCCCCCAAGCCAGACTTGGCTGCCATCCCTGCCCACGACCTGCAGGCGCAGGCCCTGGCCAAGCTGCGCCTGAATTCGCGCAATTCCTTCCTCTTCGTGCCCCGCCGGGAGGGAGGCCCGGCTCCGCAGGCTCCGGCCCAGAGCACGAAACCGGGGCCGCCGCCACCCTCGGAGCACAAGGTCCAGCAGGAGCCCCCGAGAGCTTCCGCTAAGGAGCAGGAAGAGCCTGTTGCTTCCCTGCCGGCACGTCGGGATCCTTTGGTACCTGTGACTTACATCGATGACATTGTGGAGCTGGACAGCGGGGAGCTTTCCCCCAAGGGTGGCTCGGCTGTGAGGACGGGGACTTTGGTAGACCAGCCTCGAGAAGCTGTCTCTGACCTGGAGATGGAGTTTTCCGCTGTGCCCCTCTACAAACCCCACTCTGTCTCCCCTGCCAGCCATCAGCGAGGAGGCAACACGTTCACTGTAGTGCCCAAAAGGAAGACCGTCGTCTCGGGCTTGCAGACTTTGACTGATGCCAGCGGACGGCTGCAGCGGGAGGAAGACGAAGAGGAGGAGGAAAACAAAGGAAAGAACAAAGCTGTGGAGAACGCTGATGTGTCCCAAGCGGGGGTGGCTCTTAAAAAGCGCTACCCCACTGTGAATGAGATTGAAGTGATTGGTGGCTACCTGTCCCTGGAGAGGTCGTGCATGAGCAAAACAGGCCGCCGTAAGAAGGTAACTACCTGGGGTGCCTCTCTTTCTGAACGGTGATGCTAAAAGGAGCTTCTTATTTCGCTTGGCTTGTTCTGTGCGCTTTGTGATTGTAACTTCATCAGCCCCTCTGTGGGCATCTGGGAGGGAAGATGGGTGGCACTGTTTGATGCCTCCGGCCCGTTTTAGAGCCGGGGGGTGCCTTCGAGAGGGAACAGATTGCATCCCAATTCCGTTAAACGTATCAGAATGGGATATGACCTGTGATAACTACAGCGCCTCTCTTACGATGCCTTCTTGGTTCCTTTCAAGTAGGAGATGTGATAACAGAAAGGAAAATTTTTGTGGAGTTAGCAAGTGAGACAGGTCGCATGGTTTGGCTGCAAACTTTCTTTCTCTCCGGTCCTGCTCACTCTGTCTAATGAGCGTTAGATGAGTCGGACTCCCTGTGCTCACCGCCTGGCTTGTCCCAGGGTACAGTGGGCAATGTGACGTTGCCACCTTCGCTGGATTAGTGATCTATTGATAGAGGCTCGAGAACTAGGTCTCTATTAGGCGGAAAAAGATCAGCAACAACTTATCTCCTCTTGATATGATTACACCACCTGTCAGTTCATTATGGTGTGCAATTGCTGCTTGTCCCTGAAGAAGTGTGAGGTATCTATTGCTCCAAGCATCTTTGGAGCAAATGCCAGATTTTCTCACCGCTTGGGATCTAACTTTGACTCTCCTGAACCTTAAATTGAGAATTAATCATTGTATGGCTTCAGGAAACGCAGCTGGATGTGATAAAGACATAGTCATATTGAAAAAGTGGATTATTTTGCTGAGCCAAAGAAGTAGGTGTGAATTGCTCTGCTACCAAAGCAGAACACTGTGGTGACAAGCAGCATAGGGATTATGTCGTTACAAATCCCGATTTCTAGGTTTGAGACGTGACATGTTTTCCCAAAGCAGGAAGAGACATTTGACGTTCCGTTACCTAACCTCAATTAAATATTTGACGGACTGAATCCACATGGCCACAGTGCCTGAAGCACTAAGCGTTATAGTTTGAGGAAATCCTTTGAATAGAGTGCATCTCAGTTAGAAGGGAGGTAGCGAGTGCTGTTCCTCACGGCATACTGTTGTTATATTCTTTTATAAGAGCGCACAGTCTGTATCTATTTGATCGTGACGAATGCAGGGGGCAGATTTGAAGCATGAGAGCCCTGTACCAGAAAAAGCAAATAAGCATGAGCGTTGGTTCTCGCCTAGTGTTACTGCAGTTCTTCCTTGTCCTGCTGCAGGGAAGTGTGCTTGGTCAGACTGGAATCATGGTGTGTCTTAAAAACTTTCTGACTTGCGTAGATTCCAGCAGTTTTCTTGGCTCTGCTCTGTTCAGTTTGGGGTAGAAATCAGATCAATACCAAATCGGGTATGATGCGCATGGTGTAAATGGTGAAAACATCCAGAAGACATGTTATAGTTACAGGTGGTCTTAGGATGGAGCAGAAAGCATAGAGGAGACATTGAGGGACAAACTTCTCTAGGTAAGCCCAGCTTCTGATGCAGCCAAAGGAGCTAATTTTTCTGTGCAGCGCAGCCTTGCTTGTAAGAAAACAAAGCCTCAAGTAAGCAAAAGTAATTAAATGTAGTGCAGTGGAAGCTGTCCTTAAACAGTACAAAAAGGAAGGAGAGAGATGGGCACAAGGCTAGTGCAGCAGCTGAACTTTATAAGGGTGGTCAAACACTGGAACAGGGACCCAGAGAAGTGGTGGCGTCTCCATCCTTGGAGCTATTTGAAGCTTGCCTGAGCAGAGCCCTGAGCAGTCTGATCTAGTTGGACCCGCCTGGAGCAGGAATTTGGACTAGAGACCTCCCGAGGTCCTTTCCCAACCTAGAATAATATATGGCTCTACAAATTTTTTTGACAGCTATTTTGCCTGCTCTGTGTTGGACTTGGATGACATTGGGCAGGTCATGTAGCTTCTCTGCCTCTGTTCTTATCAGCATAATAGCATTAACTGTCCTACTCTGCAGACACTTTGAAGATGAAGCATGCTAAGCATTGTGAGACCCTTGTACAACAGTAATGGGTTTTGCTGAGAATTATATGTCGGGGAAGATGTCTTACATGAGAACTCCCATAAAGAACTAGTTTCTAAAGAGAGAGAAATTAAAAGGCAAGGAGGAACTACTGTTACATTGCAGAGTTCAACAGGTTGAAATGAATGGGGACCCTTCAGAAAATAAGATCCAGCCTAAAGTGTATTAGTGAAGCCGCATATGTTTCCCTATAAATTTAATGTGGTGTTGTAGTGGGGGAAAAATAATAGGTTTTGTTCCAATTCCCTTTGCTGAGCTAGAGGTGGCAAGCATAGAGTGCCATTTGACTTTGTAAGCAGAATTTAGAAGATGGTGTAGCAAATAGAAAGATTTCTGTTTACTCTGAACCTAGAGGATGTTTGTGGCTTTTACTCTGTATAATAAGGCTGAGTGTTGATGCCTGAAAAGGAAGGAGCTAGTATTAGAACACATTCCTTGGTTCCTACCCAAGAGATCTCTGTGTGTCGTCAAGGAAACCAGCCAAAAACAAGGGTTTTGTTTTGTAGATAAGTCGGGGTTTTCAGAAACTTGGTTTTGGCATGAATTGCACAGAAGCAAACCCTTCCTGTGAACTGCAAGCTCTAGCTGCTCGGCAAAACCAATGCCCATTTCACTTTGGGAGTTACAGAATCACAGAATCGTTTAGGTTGGAAGGGACCTCTGGAGATCATCTAGTCCAACCTCCCTGCGCAAGCAGGGTCACCTAGAGCATATTGCCCAGGATCACATCCAGACGGCTTTTGAATATCTCCAGCGAAGGAGACTCCACCACCTCTCTGGGCAACCTGTTCCAATGCTCTGTCACCCTCACAGTGAAGAAGTTTTTTCTCGGGTTCAGATGGAACTTCCTGTGGTTCAGTTTCTGCCCATTGCCTCTTGTCCTGTTACCAATATCAAAAATTGATACTGGTTTCAGTGAACAATTACTGGGATTTTTGGGGGTCCCTTCTCTCCAGGCAGACCTGCCAGATGAGCCTGCATGTGGCCAGAGCATGTTTATTCCTGAACCTCGCCTTGGATTTGCTGAAAGATCTTTAAGTATGCTTCAGGCTCAAGAAAGCAGTGTTTAGTAAGACTTTGATTACTTGGAAAACTTCATCCACTAGCTGGTGCCCATCAGGAAGCTGGGCTAGATAAACAACAGATCTAATGCAGCCTGGTAATTCCATATTCCTATGGATAGACAGGTATCTGCGCTTAAAGATGAGGTTAAAGATATACTAGTACAGAATAAAGGTAGTTGTGGCGTTTAGACTGATTGTTGTGTGACACATTTTATTTTTCTTCAAATGCCAAAGTCAGCCTCCTGTTTTGCTGTCCCATTGTCTGGCTGCTCATTGCTGACTATGGTAGAGATGCTAGCCAGCTGGAGCTGCGTTAGTCCACATCCTCTATGGCTTTTTGGTGGTAGGAGGATGGCTGGGACTGGCCAGGAGTAAGTTCTATTGTAGTTCTGGTTTCTGTGGAAGGAGCTCCAGCCTCCTGGTCTCAGATCTGGAAGCATGGCGATTGGTGGGGACGTTGCAGCAGAACCAACTTACATCAGTGGCTTCGCTGCTGTGGCCTGAGGGATGCTGGTTTCTTGCTGCTAGTCTTCAAGGCCTTTCAGGAAAAACAGCTTTATCACTCCTTCCAGACACTTCAAATGTGTGAAAGAGCTGTTTGCTTTGCGGTTGGACCTGCCATCCCCAGGTAGATACTGAGCTGATGAGGGAGGGAGAGGAACCCATGGAAGGCTGAAGCTGTTTCTGTGTTAGAATGAAAAATGGTTTCTCAGGTCTTTTGTTTAAGCGATGAGAGCTGCTGCGGTGGGACAGTTGTTCACTGAGGGCTATGAAGATGAACATGGGGTTGTGTACAATGGTCTGTGGCCAAGATCTGCAGGTGGAAGGCAGAGCCCCCAGCTGTGCTTGTAACAGAGGCCAGGCTGCCTGTACGGGCAGGGAGTTTGATCTGTTGGGCTCCCGTAGTGCTGTTACGAGGCCCTTTGTGACTGTTCATCTACTCTGTAGCTGTTCTAAGAGACCTCTCCAAAGCGTATCACAGTGAGTGCGTTTCAAGCCGGGGGTGGGAGGTGTCTTCAGTTTGGAAACTAAGTGAGCATTTGCAGCTTTGTACAGATATGTTTGAAGCTGAGCATTGGGCAGCTGCTGAAAAAGGCTGGCTGAGCTGTCTCAGCTCTTTCAGTGAGGACAGGATATGTGTGCAGGGGCGGAAGGAGACCTGCTGACCCTTATTCTAAATTGGGGATGCAGAGAGGACGCAGAACGCTGTTGACGACCTCTGTTCAGTGCTCATCTTGGTACTCTGTTATTACCAAAGAAGTAAAGGGACTTCAGTCCGGTAGCAGCCCCTGGGGAGCACAGCAGCCTCAGGAGGGAGAGGAGGCTTTGCTGCAGGATGTGGATCCTTTGCATCTCGTAGGATAAAATCCAGCTTGATTGAACTGACAAGAGCCAATCTTAAAGTTTGGTTACCAGCCAAAATAACATACATAAGGTTGTCAGCACAATAGAGGTCTTGGTTTCTGTAAAACCTGTGACTGGCATGTTGGAGTGAGTGATTGGAAAGGGATGCAAACTGTTGAGCCAGGTGGGGCCCTGGGAAGTTGTTGCCTGTCTTCACGCTTCGTATTTTCAACTTGCGGGGAGGCAGGCTTTAGGTTGGACCCTGTTGTGAAGGTCCTGTGTGTATGGAGTCTGCCAAGACCATGCTCCTTCTGTACATCTTGTCACTCCTGAAATTCATCCTGAATTGCAGTACGTTTGCCCTCTCCAGCAACCAGCTGAATCCCGTCTCTCTGGGATCTTGCAGGAAAGGTGACTTCCAGGCAGGCCACTCAACGTCCTGGAAATAACAGGACCTGGGACCCAAGGGAGAGCCAACAGACATCAGACTATGGGCGACCTTTAATAATTTGTGCTTGTCGCAGTTGGCTGAGCGCTGGAAGATGAGCTGCAGCCTTGTATAAACAGGGCTTACAACAACAAGATTGGTGGGACACAAAACAGTTTGAGCCTAACACTTTACTGCTTTTTTGCAAAGTTGTCTTTGAAGATCATATCTTCCAGGTTAGCGTGGTCAATTTTCTAACACTTTGAGCAGCTTAATGTCTGAATATGGCTTGCAAATGCCCACTTAAACGTCTGTTGAAAAATTACTCTAAGCATCTTTCAGCTGTTCATCATGAAGAGGATTGGGCAGCAGTTTTGTTGGTCTAACCTGCTTAACTTCTCGCTCTGTAGCTTTCCATCTGTTCAGTTCTGCTGGAGGTGGTCTCCTGTGAGAACCAGATGTAGGTTTGAGATGCTGGCAGGGCTGAGCATCTTGAACTGTTGCCCAAACTTGTTTGGAGCAAGTCTGCACAATGTAGAAGCTAAATATGGTAACTGCCTGAAGTAGTTTTTTGCAAGATGTAACACAAGTAAATTAACCTGGTGATAGAAGCAGAAATCTCTTTCTAAAACCTTATGTAGAGTCCCTCTTCTCTGGCTTTTGGAGGGATCAGGTTGACAAGGGTGTTGTTTAGCTTCCTAGAGCGTCTGTGCCTTGCTGTTCAGTTTTCTGTCTCATCTCTGTGCCTCTGATGGGGGAAATATATCTGCCACCTTTAAGAAGGGGCTAAATATTTTATCTGACATGGATGTATTGAATTTTTGGTAAATGAGGGCAGCAGTCGCTAGTCCTGTTCAGAAAATATGTGGTCTTAGACAATCAGACCTGGTCCCTCTCCTGTGCAGGTGATTGCCACTAGCTGTCGGTTTTGAGCTGAACTGTTTCATTCAGAGAGCGCAGCTTCCCTGCTCTTTTTTACTTCTGCTGGTTTTAGATTATGACGTTGGTGGCTGAAGACTTGGAAGGAACCAGGATCTTGTTGCAGTTAGGGTCTTTAAACCACCTTACAAACTGCACCAGGGAATATCGGTGGGGAGATGTTTCCTGTCTGCCTATCAGCTCATGGAAGTGCTGGTGCTTTGCTGTACTAAGCCACTGGCAGAGCAGATGAGTAATGTTTATCTCGTCTCTGCAATGGGAAACTTTCTGTGACTCTGTGATTCTCCTTGGCCTTGCCGCTCCCATATTTCGCCTAGTGAAGCAGTGCTTCGGGCGACAGTCTGAGCTGTTCCCAAATTCCCTGTGGTTCTCTTCATCTCATCCCTGGTCTGCCCGCCACTGTCCATAGCACGATGAACAGGACAGGAGGGCTAAAATAGAAGCTCTTACGCAAATAAAAGACGACACTGCCTTTGAAGCTGGTTCGGACGTGCCCAGGGCTCAGCCTGTCCCCAGAGCTCGAGAGGAGATTTCAAGCGCTTTGCGCTCTGAATTCTGATCACGCGGATTACATTTGACATTATCTTAATTGGTTTCCTTAATCTGTGGACCAGATTGGTGATGGCTTATAATTTCCCTCCATCTCAGGTATTCAGCTTGTCTTGCTTTGCGGTTTTTTTCCTCCTGTTTTTTCCAGTGTGTGGTCGCAGTGTTCCTTAGAAGGGCTTAGGAACTGCACACTCAGCCTGCCTAGGGGAAGAGTCCTACTTGTCAGCGTTATATGTGGGAAACGGTCGCAGAAATTAAAACATTTAGTTTCCGGGCTCTAAGTCAGCATAGGGAACCTCAATAGGACCTGCTGCAGCAGTATCTCCTTCGCCTCTGGGCATCTCTGGGGTTCTGCAGCTGTTCAGCTTTAGCACACTTTTGCCGAGGGAAATTGTAAAGCTATTGTAAAGCTAATTGCTGGGCAATTGTAAAGCTATTTATAAACCCAGACTCTTTCTAGTGACTGTGCAGTGGGACAGGGGTATGTCACCAAGCTGTAACTTTATCTCTGAACAGTTTGCGTAGGAAGAGTCGTGTGAAGTATCTGTATCATACAGAAAAACTTTGCAAACATCCTGGGAAAATCTGGACTGAAAGAACTTGAGGATAAAGTTTTCTGAGAAGTGCCCTTGGAGTTATCTTGGGAATTTGTCAGGACGGATCTGCTTTCTGTTTCATAGGCATTTGATTGACTATAAGCAAGCTGAAGAAAATATCTTAAGGTCACTGTGGGAGCAAAACACTTGTTATGCTTCAGGCAAATTGTATAGCTTGCAGCTAGTGAAAAGGCAGGTCAGAGGGCATATCTGTAAGCTCCAGGTGAACTTGCTAGACTTAGTCACGTCTCTTTGAGGAAGCATCTTTTTGCATATTAGTAGTATAAAGAAAAATAGCAAGATAGACATGAACTCTGTAGTGCAGCTAATTCTGTTCATGTCACTCTGAACAGAATTTCAGCCTTTCAGGCCTGAAGTCTAGAATAACCTCCATGCCAGGGCGGGAAGTAATTCTCTTCCCAGCTTCTTATTTCCTGGAAAATAATGCTCTGTCCTGTTCCAAGTTGGAGAAGGTTCACCAGGAGAAGGGTAATCGTTATGACTGCTCTAGTCAGACCGTGTTGCACAGAAGTGTTTGTGGGTGGCATCTCCCAACACTGCACCGCTTTGTAGCCACGAGTTGACAGGCAGCCCCTTGGAGCTGCCTGCAAGGCAAAATCCTCTGCTGCCTGTGAGTTTTGCACTTAGTTTATGAAGGCACCAAGTCTTGGCGCTACTTGTAGCTTCCCTGTGCCTGCTCGCTTTGTGTATTCAGATGAGATCTATTTCATGTATGTAGAGAGACTTGTCCAATTCGTTTGTGCTAAGTAAGTTAAATATTTGAATTGCTTGTTAAACTGCTAGAGGCTCTAGCTGCTCTGTCCGCAGATGTGCAAAGGAATGAAGTGGCTTTTTTGGTGAATAGCTGCTTTGTACCATGTCAGACTCGGGCTCCAACTGCCTTTTGGGTTGTTTGGGCACTTGCATCCCTTCTTGGCTGATGCAGTCACGAGAAGAGTTAACAAAGAGCTGTTGGCCTTGTGGTGCTCTCTGGGACTGTCCCTGCACTGTCCCTTCTCATCAGGAATTTGAAACTTCCCTGTGTCTCGTACAAGGAGTTTAATATTTCGAATCTCCATGCATTGCTCCTATCTACCATGTGCTTCAGCATATTGATTACACAGAGCCAGCTTTGTGGGTTGCCTTGTAAATGGAGACTTTCGTGTTCTGCCTTGTGGCTTGCGAGTTGGGATGCGATCCTGGAGGCACTCCCTCCTTTGCCACCAACACAGTGCTCCCTTGTCATGCTACTGCTGTAAAACTTGAGTGTTGCTAGCTCCATTCAGTAACTAACTGTGTTATGGAGTTAATCATTGAGCAAAACTCAGCATTACCCTTAGAAAACACACTTCTTGGGAAAAGCATCATCATCCAGTGAACCTGTGACGGAGCAATCAACTTCTGTGCCTCAAAACTTTTGTATCCAATGAAAGGAACGTACTTTTCCGAAGTGCTATCTGCAATTATTCAGGCTTACTGGGGTTCCTTAGGTTGCTTCAGCCATAGCAGTACAAGGTTAATCTGTGATACAGAAACCCAGTTTCAAGTCCCCTCCACTCGCAGGGGCAGCTGTCAGTGAAAACAGGGAACTTGGTCTCTTCATCCAAAAAAAAAAAAAAGTAAAGAAAGAAAAAAATAAAAATCCAACTTTCTTCCTATGTCGAGGAAAAGCTTTAGATGTACAAAAGCTCCTTATCTTCTCCTGGGTGACAGCAAATGCCTCCTTAATATGCTGATGCTATTGCAAAGCTAGTCTGTAAGTTTGCAGCCCTGAGGGTACTATTCTGGGCTGCCATGCGTAGAGCTTGTGTGTGCCCGGAGTTAGTCAACAATTTGGGCTGACACATGACCATATTTTCAGGACAAGTAGAGGCATGTAGATAAGCTCCTTGCTAACTTGCATTAAATGGCTAATCTTCCCAAAGATCCTTTATCTAAAGTTTCATAGAGAAAACTGCATCACATGAGAGTTTTGTAGATCATTGATTGCAGGTTGTAGTGAAAAAATGCAAGCGCCCACAGAGGTATGCAGTTTAGGAACTCTTCCTCCTCCTCCTTTTACTAAATTTGCTGACCCATGAGAATTGGCACACTGGGTCACATGGAAGGTCCAAGGTAGATCCTTTTCGGATCTTTGTCCTCTGTAAAACATCTGCTTCTACCCTCTGTTTCTGTTCTCACCACCAGTTATTTTTCTGCAAAGGGGCCTTCTCTCTTATCTTCTCTCTTGCTGCCTGGAGCTTGGAGCCGAGTGGTTGCTTCTGTGTTAAGACTAGAAGATCCCCTTCCTCGCACAGAGCCTGAGCTCTGCTGGGCAGAGCCTAAACCAACCTACTGAACGGGTTCTGGTGCTTTGGGAGCTTTGCTGCCTGGCTTGTGAGGCTATTGTTTTGCCAGTCGGTATGGGATGCTGTAAATCAGCAGGCTTCCTGGTGTAGCCCCAGCTGTCTGCTGTTGCAGTTTTCAGATGACTGATATGATTTCTTGTGTTTTTGTCCACACTTCCTGCAGATGTCAGCTGAAACCCTCCTGCTGATACTGGTGGGAAAGGCATTTAGTTGACCAGGTCTGAAAAGCTGCTAAACCAGCTGCTGTAAATCATACCCAGCAGCACAGTGGCAGCCCATGTGGATCCTAGGGACTGCACTGACTCCTACAGTCCTTAATTTTGTCACGTCAGGATTATATTGCTTGGGGAGAGAGGATGCTTATACGGAATTAGTGTCTGAAAACAAGCAGTCTTTGATCACTGGTGCTACTCAGCTGTTGGCCAGCCTAGGATCTTGTGAAATACTTGGGTAGCATAACCACATTACAGAAAAACGGTTATATCCCTCTGGTCACAGCCGTGGCGGCTGCTGCTCTCGTATCTAGTCTCTGCAGAAAAAGCATGTGGTGGGTTGGATGTGTTGGAGGCACTGTGTCACATTAACAGCATCAGGAATAAACTGCACCTTGTGCTTCGTGACGTGCCTTCCCATCCGGCTCCTTTGCACGCTGAGGGAGAGATGGCAGCAATGCCCCTTGCAACTTCCACAGGAGAGATGCAGGCTGGGGGAACAGTCGTTCACACCTGCTGCTTGGGGAAGGGGAACAGGTTGCTTGGACACGGTGTCTCTGCCATTTTCAGTCCCATCACAGGCTGCTGAGGTGCTGTCCCTGACTCTGTTCCTTGCTAGAGTATCAGATAAAGCAAAGGGTGATTTCTCCTTTTAATGACACAAAATGCCAAAGGTGTCCCTGTTCCCAAGGTGTAAAACACCTTAACGCTGGCATTATCGCTTTGCTTTTGCCACATCTAGCAAGCAGTGAATGTGATACAGGGTGGGTGGATAAGAGAAAAGGCACAATAAAGAAAATGCTTGTGGAGCTGAGGATGCAAATTAAACTCATGGTTTGCTCATAAGACATGCTGTGATATTCAGGGTTTGTGAGAAGCAATCGGGCATATGCCTGATTTCATTAATTATGGACTCTGCAAGCTTTCCCACCTTGACTTTCTGAAGCAAGGTTTTTTTGTGTTTTTTTTTTTCCAGTCTGTTTTTGTAAATGGGAGCTCTTCAGATGTTGGTCTGGGTGCAGACTCGAATGAATTTCCTGACAGCCTTGCGTCTCCTGAAACCCTGAAAGGTTGATTTTATTTCTAAGTGGGCCACGTATAACGTTTCAGTTAGGCTTGCTGGGCAATGTTTACCCTAGTTTCTCTTTTCTGGGTGGTCTGTTACTCATTGCTGTTAAAATCATAGCAAATAAATAAGGATTTTTGCTATGGCAACAAGAATTGAGGGGCTTAACAGCACAGCATTCCCTGAAAAGCCTGCCTTACTCTTCCCAGTGTGGCTCTGATCGCTGGGCAGAGCATTAATATATGGGTATATGTTTTGGGGTTGGGCTCTGGTTACGTGACAGTTCTGGGTAAAGCGTTCAGGTAGCAAATAGTGACAGATCCTTGCAAGCATCCACAGCTGAAGGATGCAGAATTTCTCCTTTCAGCAACTGGCAGCTGCTGTCAGAGCAGGAATGGAGGAATCACTGCTAAGATACAATGAGCAGCTTCTGACTGCGCTCGAGTGTGCTTGGCTCCTTGGAATACGTTTTTGTTCTAAAGCAAACGGCCCCTGTCGCCTTTTGTGCGGCCATGAAAGTCTATACGGTCGAGCAAGAGGCTGCCTGTCTTCTGCCTGCGCAAACTGTGACCTGTTATCTGTGCCGTTACTGGGCTTCCAATTTTTTAGCTGCTTCCTGGGACCAAACCTGTCCGTGCTCCCTAAACACTGCTCTGACAGTGCTCACTGCTGCTCGTCTGCTGCTCAGAGGTTTTCTTGAGATAGTTACGTTGACCCATGTTTCCTCAAGTTTTGTCCAAGTAGTTGCTCTCCATCTTCTCCTGGATCGAGTAGAGCTGCTTTGTGCTTCCTCATCCTCCCCTGCAATGGCCTTGTGTTTGAGGAGGAAAGCTTGCGTGGTGATACCGCAGCACTCTGCAGGCTCGTTGCTTTGGTTTTCGGGGTTTGTGTTTCACTTGGCACCGATTCTGCGTGGGCAAGCTTAAACGGGTGCCCCAGGGCTAGGGCACAGGTGTGGGGAAGGGAGCCTCGGGCACAGAGCGGGGAGCCTGGCTCTGTGCCAGCGAGTGATTGTTCCTCCCGTGTTTGCTCTCCCTGGGTGCGTCCTCAAGTGTTTTATTGCAGCCTGGTTCTCCCACCCAGCAGCTCTAAGGCCTTTCCTGGTTCTTCACGCTCTCTCGGCTCTGCAGCTTTGGGTGCAGGGCAACGGGGACACTACTGCGGAGGAGGCTGGTGTGGTTTTTATGCTGGAGTCTTGCGCTGTTGTAACGCTGTGCCAAGCAGGACTGCCTGGTAAGTTAGCCCTTTGCAGAGGCTGTACTGGAGGTGGTGCTAAGGCAGCAGCTATCACGTGTTACGAGCTCTCCTTCGGGCTGGGGCCCTGTTTGCGTGGGGCTGGCCCCACTGTAGTTAATGATTTTTTTTCTTTTGTTGTAGCTTCAGTGTTGTGGTGTACAAGGCTGCAGCCTGTCTGCAGCAGGTATTTGACAAACCCTGTTGGAAGAGCGGTTCTGGAGGACACTGAGCTCAGTTTCTGTGAGCTAGAAGCAAGCGTCACCCAAGCCAAATTAGCTGTGGGCAATTGGGAACTACTTTAATTCAAGGACTGGGCTGGGCTGTACTGTTGGCACATTGTCTCTGAGCACTGTGTAGGGGAGGTCTCCTGAACCTGTTGGTTTCCTGTTGCTTTCTGCTCCCTCTTTGGCTTTACTCCCTGGATGGGGCTGTTTTCTCCTCTTGCACTACTCACAGCTTTGCTCCAAATTAGGAGTCTGGCCTGGACTAGCAGTTCTGTTAATTTTTCATGAAAATGCTGCAGGGAGAGCATGAGGGAGCAAGGTGTTAACCTGCTTCTCCCCGTAGGATTGTACCCTCTTCTGATGTGTACGGTTGCAGCCTCCCAGTATGCATTCCCTAACCTGTGACTGGTGCTTCTGTCACTTCTCTTTCTTGTCCTTTAGACTCAAAGTCATTTTTCTTGGAGATCTCCTCCTGTTAGCAGAAAATGGGAAAACGTAGTTCCATCTCCCGAGGTTAAATTCTTGAAAACCTGGCACATCTGCCCTGTCCCCCCTTATTTTCCGTTGTTCAGAAGCAACGTTAGCTTAGACGTTTCTTGTCTTTCAGAGTACGTTGCTGGTGCTTGTAAGCAGACTGTGTGCTGTGACTGAGCTCTGGGATAGCTTCTGAGCTTCCAGGAGTCCTGGGGCGCTTCCACCCTCGAGGCCCTTGTGCCTGGCAGCGTCGGTCGCACGTGGAGCACAGACATGATATTGTGAACAGTCGCTGCCTGGCTCGGATCAGGGAGCATCTAGGTCAGCAGCAGGGATGAGATATTCCCAGGAAACAGCAACTGGGATATTCTGATCTTCAGGGCCATTTTCTTTCAAGCCCTTTTCTCTAAAATACAATCACTCCCTTCCATGTGTAGTCTGGCTGAAGGTGGAGCTGCCCTGGCCAGGACCAGGGCAAGGAATGGGAACTGCAGCTGGTTGCCCTCACTGCTGCTTCCGGCCCTCCTTCCCCTGGTAACGTGGGGAAGGGAGCCATCCTAGGTCGGAAGTACATCCTGGACTCGCACAGAATAGCACATAGCTCCAATATACGTATTTGCAGTGTGGAGGAGGCATTAGGTCCTTGCTTTGTCACCCAGACTTGAATCAAGTTCCCCTTGTTGCTGTTCAGAAGAGAAGCAGTGAAACGCTTGGTGCGTGTTTGCTTGATAGCCTGCTTAGGGCTGCTTCATCCGCTGCTGGCTAGATGCTTCCCTTTTTTTGGCTTAAACTTATTCTTGGCAAGCTTATCCTCCTTGTTTGTCTGTGTTGTGTGCTGGCATCAGCAGCTTTTCTCTGCTCCTTAGTGTTTATTTTCTTGGTGTGCTTGTAAAGCGCTATTATACTTTCTTTCAACCTTTATTTCGCTAGTGTGAACAAACTAAACCTCATGTCCACCTGTTCAAGAAAGATGAATTTTAACTGGATCTTCTAAGCAGGACTGTACATAATTAAGACATGTAAGGCTGTACCCAGCAGGGGAACAATCCTTTCCCTCTGCTTTTGCTTGGCACTTATAAGAACACATCTGGAGCACTGTGTCTGGGTTTGGGCTTCCTGGTACAGCAAAGACACTGACAAACTGGAGCAAGTTCAGTTGAGGCTGCCAAAATGGTATGGGGCTAGAGCAAATGGCATATGAGGAGAGGCTGAGGGAGCTCGTTTGTTCAGCCCGGAGAAGTGCGTGTGCGTTTATCTAATTGCTGTCTTAACTACCTACTGAGTGTGAGAGAAGCAGGAGCCAGGCTTTTCCTGGAGGTGCATGGAGAAAGGACAAGAGGTAAAGGGCACGACAAGTTGCAACAAGGGAGATTCTGATCAGATGTAAAGGGAAAAAAATCATTGACAATAAGAATGGTCAAATGCTGGAACAAGGACCCGGAGAGGGAGGGGGATCTACATCTTTGGAGATATTCAGAACTTTGTTAGACAACCTGACATAGCTCTGAGCAGGAGTTTGGACCAGAGACCTCAACCTGAAGTGCTTGGTGATTCTGTGGACTGCAGCGCACAGCACAAGGGGGAGGAGGAAGGGGGTGTTTACACGCAGGAGGTGAGTCAATCGTGGCTGCAAATCCATGCATCATGTATGCAAGAAGCAGATTTATTGCAGGATAAAAGGAAGGATTAGTATAAAACCTATCAGAATAGCTGTCTTTAAAATGTCTGATGGACTATCGTATTAGTAATTCCCTATTTCTAGTGGAAATTCCTTGCTTTATTCCAGGTTTATTTAAGCACCATCCCGGTGATGGTTACAGGACTGTAACCAATCCGAAGTTTTCTTTTTCAGTTATTCACAGGTGAACTTCTCACTGTTGCTTAAAATCTTTACCAGGCTCTTAAAGCAAGTTCTTGGTTTTAGACATCATCCCGTTTCTAGCGTTCTGCTCTCCAGTTTTCTGAAGAAGCCATAAAATATTCTGTTTCTTCCCTTGACTGAGTCCCATGTTGGAGTTACCTTCATTTTCTCAGGCTCCTACTTATTTTGCAAAGGTCATTAGTGAGAAGGTTAAATAAAACTGACTTCAAAACAGAACCTTAAGGACCTCCCTCTTGTTTTATTTTCCATCTCTAATGCTACCTGTTACCATTTCTCCTTTAGCAGCTTCCATCTTTTTACTTCTGGTATTAATCTCTGTTTTTAATCTAGCTTAACTAGCTTTTTGTCATGGTATCCTCCTAAAAATGTAGTCCTGATGGCTGCGGTTGAGTATATTTCTATTGCCTAGAGCATGGGTACTCAAATGAGTTGGCAAGCGTTAGAGGCGTCAGCTTTCCAGCTTGGGGATGATGCCCTTTACTCTTTGGCAACGCTGATTACAGTTGGGGGATGTGCAGGCAGCTCCTCCTGGCTGCTGGGCATCCCAGTGGTGGAATGGTGACAAAGTGTGTGCAAGGGGCAAAAAAGCCCAGAGGTACTCTAGACCTCTGAGCCTCCTGACTCCATCCCATCTGTTTGGCTATCTGCTTCCGTGATTTCCCTCAGTGAGGTAGGAGAATCCGCAAGGCACACAGGGGGAAGGTGTGGGGAGTGCTCAACAGCATCCTTACGCCAGGATGCAGCCCTGGGACGGGAGGTGGTCTTTGCCAGGAGCATTCATATCAGAGTCAGTGTTGGGATCAGTGGTTCCTAGTGCTACTTTCTAATAATTCTCCTTTGCTATTATCTAGATGAAGATCTCTTTCAATGAGACAAGTTTGCAGACCATGTTTGAATACCCCTCAGAGAGCTCACTAGCAGAAGAAGAGGAAGAGGAGGAGGAAGGACATGCTTCTGAAACAGAGGAAGATAAGACTTGCACCTTTTTCATTCCATGCCCAAATAGCACTTTGAATCCCAGTACACCTAACTCAGGTGAGCCAGGCACTGGTGTTGGCGCTGTGGGGTTATTGGTGGTGTATGGCACTGTCTAAATTTCCCTTGTGGGGCTCCACACAGCTGAAATACTGATGGAGATGATCTCCTATCATCTGACAGCAGAACTGGGCCTTACTGGGAACAGGGCTTGAACTGGAACAGGGGAATCTCAGGCCTCTTTGGCCTGAGATGTTACAAGTCCAAAACTTAAAAATACACTTTGCACTATGTGCTTGGCTGACTAACCAAGAGGGTAGGTGCTGCTGTGACAGCCCCAGTGTGTGTTTGCCCACAACCTTCGTCAGGGGAACTGACAGCTCCTAGAGAGAGCAAGGCTTGTCCCTGCCCCTACAGATAAGCATCCTCCATCCCATCCCTGCCAGGACCTTGACCCTGCCCTCTTTTGGGGAGGCGGGGAATACTCATGTCAGCTGTGTCCTTCCAGCAGATTTGTCCAGCTACACCCCAAAGCACTCCGTGAAGTTCAGTGAGTGGCAGGAGCAGAAGTATGAGGAGATGCCCAACTCGGAGGGACCCGTCCGAAAAGAAGCTGATTCCCTTGGGAACCAAGTCATGGTGAGGCTTTAAAGCAGTTCTTCGCTTTGTCCTGTTGTGCTCTTATTTGGCTTTTGGGTAAGTCTGGCCAGTGGATGAAATGGGACGTGCCTGCCACTGAACTCCTGTGTTTGTGAGCAGTGGTGCACCTCCCTTGGCACTGAACACCAAGGGATCAACAAGAAGCTCCCACTGCCACTAACAGCCCTGCCTCTCCCTGTTTGTGTAGGGGAAACTTAAGGAAACCGGTGTGCTTTGTACTCTACAGCACGCTTGAAGCGGGAACTAAATGCAGTCATTAGCCCTGGACAAGGTGCCAGTTCAGTCTTCACCATCCACAGGTTTGCATGCTCCTCATTTGCTTTAGATCTGATGACACCTCTGTTTCAACTCTGCTTTCTCCACAGCTCACCCCAGCAGAGAAGGGAGGACTCTCTGACTTCAGCAGTGAGCCTGCGCTGTATTTTTGATTGCTTCATCTTCTAGCCTGCAGCAGCTGCTGCTGGACAAAACTTGGCAGTGCACCTTCCGAATGCCTGCGTAAGCACCACGGAAATAAGCTTCTGGGTCCTTTCTTCGTCACAAGTTACATAGGATCCTGATGCCAAGGGTGGCTAGATGCCATTGGACATCTTGGGAGAATATTTGCACTGGATTCTGGGATGTAACTACTACTTTTAAGGCATATGATTTATTCTGCCTGTGGCCTTGCGTATTCCTTGTTCAAGATCAGCTGCTGATTAGACAAGCATCTGAAGAACAGATCTGTAATTCCAGGATGGATGTAAATTCTCTCAGTGCCTAGCTGAGTCCACTCAAGCAGGCACTGTATGGGCTCTGGGAAGGTTTTGAAACACTCCTCTCATTAGAGGCCCCAGGGGAGAACGGTTCTGGAGCTTGAGCACTGGGAGTGTCTGGGCAGTTAGTTGGATTCACGTTAAGCGGTTGTGATTTGACAGCTAGATTACAGTGGTTGTCAACTTTTAAAACTATTGAGGGTTGGTTTACTCTCAGCGTTTTTCTGGATCTAATTTCACTGAACTACCATGGAATTTATGTGCCAGTTAAGTTCGTGTGAAGGGAGTTGAATGCACTCTATGGGAAGGGGAATAAATGCCTTTAGGTATCATTTTTTGCACTAATCTGTAAAGAAGTGTCCAGTCTAGCTTGAGCCTCTTGAAGATTCCCTAACATCGGCCATAGCTTTGATCTGTCCATGCCCAACTCTGGCATCCGGTCTCTAATAACTGCCCTTTGTGCTTCAGTTTGCCTAGTTCCTCTTGTTGCTTTGTTGTAGCATCTAATAGGGCCAGGCCCAAGATATATCTGTCCTGGCTGCTGGGGAGACTTGTTTCTTGCCAAGCTCTTTTTGCTCCTCTAGTGGAAAACACAGGAGGGCCATTTCACTCCTTTCTTCTGCAGAACTTGAACAAGAAATATGCTGTTTTCTAGATTTTTTTTTTTTTATAGTTCTATTGCAATTGTTTAATGCAGCCAATATACAAAGGAATCTGCTAGACTCTTCCACTTAAGTGTTCTACTACTGTAAACTCAGGGTCAAAATTGCACTCTGGAAAAGACTGAACGCTGCTGCTAATGTGATTTGTATTTCTGGGATTAAAAGAGATGCGGTTGGAATAGATGTGGCCTCTTTGGGCTTTATGATGTTAGTGGTACCCCACTGTGTGGCTCTATCCAAAGGACCAGGCTGGCTTCTTTGATTAAATTTGATACTTTTATTGGTTTGTCTGTTATAGACAAAGAATGTCTAGTCAAGCTGACACTGATCTATGAATTGAAAACGCTCTGCTTACCTTGTGCTTGTTTTGGTATATGTTGTAGCAGCAGGAGGAAATTCTTTCTGCTGAAAAATATGGTCATGGCGAAATGTTAGGACATGTCTACTTTTAGCTCTTCTCCCTTTCACCTGCCCTAGGTGTCTGAAAAGATAATCCAAAAAATTGAGCTACTCAGCAGTTTCATAGATTTTGGTGGGGTTGGGGAACATATTTTTTACCTCCTCCACCTTTAATTAGCATGACCTTCCAGGAGGAGCATGAGGCTGGCAGTCTGTCTGTCTGTGAAGTTACAGAAGTGCAGTATAAAGAGCATAGCAGTGAATCCCATGTGCTAAATCTTCTCCTAGTAATGAAATACTTCAGGAGCAAGATGCGGAACCTGGAGAACAAGGAAAAATGCAGGACCGCGAGTGACTTTTCAGCTTTAAGGGAAGAGTAAGTTATGTAATAAGTGGCGTTCAAGACTGAGCATTGCCCACAGCCAGTAGCTGTGCACAGAGCCAAAGGATATCGGGGACTATCTTTGAAGTGTAAAGGTTGTGCGCAGCCTTTCCAGCAGAAAAGGTCCCAGCAAGCATCTTGTATCGTAGAGAAGGTCAAGCCTCTGTAATAAAAACTCTAGAGCCCCATCTCTAGAGTTGCAACTTAACAAAACAGTGGGTGACGAAGCAAAAGCTGCTGGGCAAGTAAATGAAGTTAGGGATGAGTTGTTTGAACTGGTCCTGACTTTGTTCAGCTATAGATTAATGATGAATGTGGAAGTGAACAATACCCTGCAGGTTGTTCCACTGACCTCAGCCAACTGAAATGCTGCTCTCATACTCCGAGTGCTGTTTGCTCGGAGAAATAGCTCTGTGCCTACAACTCCTCCGGTTAGGACTGGCTCAGTAGATACTTGAGAGCGCAGCGTGTGTTTCTCAAGCGGAGCATATGGTCTTTGGTGTACTCCTGACTTTTTCTCCTCCTTCTTCCAGTATGCCTGCTTTACTTTGCAGCCATGATTTACACCTCACTGGGTGCTGCCTTTGCACTTCCTAGCCTTGTATTCTAATTCTAATCCCTGTCTGTACCAGATGAACTCTTAGCTTGTTCTTGGCAAAGCAAGCCGAATGCCGCCTTGGAGGCAAAAGCATTAGCTGATAAGTCACCTGCTTGGCTACGCTTCAGTCTCACTGTACTCCAAATAAAGGGTATTTCTGTAGGATGCCTACCCTGATCTCTAGCATCTTAGTCTAGAGGATTAAGTTTAGCAGATCTCTAATGCCAAAGTGCATCTGAAAGGAAAATGTACTTCTGCAAGACAAAAACTTTTATTAAATGTGGCATCCTTGTACCAGAACAGCAGCTGTCCCAGACTAACAGGTCTTTCCAGGTTGAAGAGCAAATTTAGGAATGCTTTTGTCCATCTGCTTGTTTTTCTTTTGCAGTGCTTTTCGGCTCAGTGGCTTTACTAGTATTCCCCATTTCTCCCTTCAGGACACTTAGCAATGTCTGAGAACTCTCCAGAATCTGGGAAAGAAGAAAATAAAAATAGCTTATTTTTACATAAACTAAGCATTTCTCTTAGGAGTTCTCTTTGAATTCAGTTGATCTACCTTGGAACATGAGGGATTCTCCAGGCCCTAGAATACTTAATTCCTGATGGCACGTCATCCTGTCTCATTGCAAAAATATCTGTGGATGAATTTCTCTGGTTCATGCCCCTATTCCAAATACTAAACACCCTAAGCATTTTAAGTCTCTTGGAGCATGAGACAGAGAACTTCCTGAAGCAACTTTTAGCTTGAACTTTAGGGTTTCTTTTTTATTTTGTTTTGTTTTTTTAAGACATGTTGATACTTGGGCTTTGTAGATCAGTGTTAGAACTGTGCTGATTCAGCTGATCCAGTTTCAAGTTTCTTTCACTGTTAAAATTGCACACTTCAAGGTTCTTGCTTCAAGAGTAACTCAACTCCATAATGACCTTAAGTCAGACTAAACGTTTCTCCTTTTATTCATTTTCTTCTATGTTTAGCTTATGTTGTATATAATCTAACACTCCCATTTTTTCCCATGCATTAGGAAGCACAGCTAAAATAGGTTTATCAGATCTTGCTGCCTGTCCAGCTCACTATTTTCCAGTTTTAACATGGCGGACAATTTTAACAAACCTTGATAGTATGGCTGTAGTTCCAAAGATAACTTACATTCCTATGAACTTGTGGCAATCATTAAGCGGTCGGAGATGAGAGCTGAAACTAAGCACCTCCTCAAGAGGAGACACTGTTAGAACTCATTGGTAATAACGCGTAAGGGCAGTCGGCATGATCTTGGCAGTTTGTCCATGAAAACAAGGTAGCGGTAGGGGGAGTGGAGTCCTGCAGCTCTTACTGGCTGGGGAAAGGCAGGAAGCGTGGTTACAGACAAGAGAGGTAAGTCCATAGGAAAGGAACTTTGTTTGTTACTTGTTTCTATTCACAGGATGTCTTCATTTCCTCTCCTAACCACCTTGTGTGGGTTTTTTTTTTTTTTTTTTTAACCCACTGTGACTTTGTCTTTTAATTTCAATAAACATAAATTCATTTGTAGGATGGGGGGTTGTGACTTGTATCTCAGGGAAGCATTCTTTAAAAACGCATGCTGTTTATTCATGTAACTTTATGACAGAAATTGTAAGCTGTTTATTTTTTATGCGAGTTCCCCCTTCACCTCAAACCAGCATTTCTTGAAGTAGGCAAAGGGAACCGCTCCGGCCTTATCTGAACAACAGTCATCACTGGAAAGGCTGATGGGAAAACACTGACTTTGGGAGATGCCGCTATGGTGCTTGCAGTAGTTGCTTGCAGGGACAGTAACTCACGCACAGGGTATTCTGGAGTCAGTGTGCTGAGCCCCACCTATCATTCTCTTATTCAAAAGACAAATAGGAAAAGGAGAATTTAGACATCAGCTAAAATGGGGAAAGGGTCATCTTGGACTAAAACTGCTAATTGTTACCAAGACAGGGAAAATCATCTCTTATCTGCAAGCTAGCTGGAAGGATCCTTTTATTAAAAAACAAACAAAACCAATTAGTATGTAATTAAAACCTGCATTCAGATGTTATTCCATTTATAGAATGAAACAGTCCCTGCCTGGCAGAGTTTACAAATATAGTAAGAAAGGAGAAGGGAAAGAGCCGTCCTAATAACTGCAATAAGAGCTTGTCGTTACGTTGCTCACGTCCCTGCCACCCCTATACTGGCCTGTCATTTCTACTCTTTTAATGGTATTACGGCAGAGGCTGCCCAATAGAAAGATGGAAGAAAGGATTATGTCAAAAATCAAAGCAAGACGACATTCCAGTAGGCCAGCAAGTATCATCAGTTTGTTGTTACCTGCTTGAACTCAGGCTCTTCTGGGTCACTTTGTTTTCGCTGGTTTCCTCCTGAATTTTTCCCCCTCGAATGACATGGGATGAGATGGGGCTTTTTTGTAGGGGTCCTAGAGACCGCGTTGATGTCACTTGACAACACGGTCTAACTTAACCTCCGTTTTTTTCATCCTCCTGTTATACGGTAGGAGTAGTTGCTGCAACTACTTTCTTCGGAAGTTCTCTTTAGCGCTGCGGGGTGATCCGTGCGCCCGAAACGGGGCGCTGCTGGCCGCGCTCCCGGCCGAGCCCGGGCGCGACGGCCGCGTACCTCGCGCGGCAGCGCAGTCCCGCTTGCTCCGTGCCGCTCACGCCCTTCTGCGGCATCCGCCTTCGCCTCCCCAAGCTCGAACGTGGCAGTACCAGTATGAGGGAGCCGAACAATCCCCATCTGGCCTGCGCGCGCTCGGGGGGAGACCTGCCCTACCCCTCCCTGGGCTCTTTGGGGTTGCGGCCGACCAACGCTGACGGATCCCTGGACCCAAAAGCCCCTTTTGAGTCCCTCGTCCTGCTCAGCCGAGCGTCCCGCTTGCAAGAAAAGGCACCTGTCGGAAGGCTTCGTTAGGCGGGCAGGGCCTGGAGAGCGGGTAACGCGGGGCCGGGGCCGGGAGCCCGCCCGCTCTGCCCTACCCACGGGCGCAGGCCCCGCGCGAGGCTGGCGGCCGGCTGCTGCCGACCCGGCGGGCAGCAGGCACCAAGCGCCCCTCCGAGGGCCTGCGCGGGCCGGGGCCGGGGCCGGCGGAGCGGCCCGGGCGGTACCTGGCCGTAGGCCGCCTCGGTCTCGGCGATGGTCCGGTCGAAGTCGTTCCTCGTGGCCATCTTGCGGGCCAGGCTCTCGTTGGTGCGGGCCAGCTTCTCGGTGAGCGCCCAGATCTCGCCCTGCAGCCGGCTCCTCTCCTCCTCCTCGCCCCGGATCAGCCGCGCCAGGTCGTCGCGCCGGGCGCGCAGCTCCGCCATCCCTGCGGCGGCGGCAGCGCGGCGAGCGGCCGGTCAGGCAACGCCGCCGCCGCCACCCGGCTCGCTGCCGCCGCCGCCGCCGCCCGGCCCCGCTCACCAGCCCCCAGCTCCTTCATGAGGCCCTCCAGCGCGGCCTCCGGCCGGCTCATCGCCGCTCCGCGCCGCGCCGCGCCGCTCCCGCCCCAACGGCCCGGCCCCCGCCCCGCCTCTTCCTGCCGCGCGGCCCGCATGGAGCCGCGGCCGGCGGCGGGCGCCGAGCTCTCGGCGGCCTGGCACGCGCTCAGCACCGCCCTGGTGCCGCCCGCCGCCCTGGGGCTGGTGAGAGGGGGCGGCGGGGGGGGGGTCCTCGGCGCTGCCGCCGCGCTGCCAGGGCCCGGCCCGGCCCGGCGTGGTCCGCGCGCCGCCCGGGGCCGCCGCGGCCGCTGAGGGGCGGGAGGGCCGCGGCCGCCCCGGCCGGGCCTGCCCAGGGTCTTCCCCCGGGGCCGTGGGGCGCGGGGCTGCAGGGTCCCCCCCTCGGGGACGGGCTGTGGGGTCCGAGGGGTCCCCCTAGGGATGGGCCGTGGGCCGTGGGGCTGCAGGGTCCCCCCTCGGGGACGGGCTGTGGGGTCCGAGGGGTCCCCCTAGGGATGGGCCGTGGGGCTGCAGGGTCCCCCCTCGGGGGCGGGCTGTGGGGTCCGAGGGGTCCCCCTAGGGATGGGCTGTGGGGTGTGGGGCTGCAGGGTCCCCCCTCGGGGATGGGCTGTGGGGTCCGAGGGTCCCCCTAGGGATGGGCCGTGGGGCTGCAGGGTCCCCCCTCGGGGACGGGCTGTGGGGTCCGAGGGGTCCCCCTAGGGATGGGCCGTGGGGTGTGGGGCTGCAGGGTCCCCCCTCGGGGATGGGCTGTGGGGTCCGAGGGTCCCCCTAGGGATGGGCCGTGGGGCTGCAGGGTCCCCCCTCGGGGACGGGCTGTGGGGTCCGAGGGGTCCCCCTAGGGATGGGCTGTGGGGCTGCAGGGTCCCCCCTTGGGGACGGGCAGTGGGGTCTGAGGGTCCCCCCTAGGGATGGGCCGTGGGCCGTGGGGCTGCAGGGTCCCCCCTTGGGGGCGGGCTGTGGGATCCGAGGCGCCCCCCTAGGGATGGCCTGTGGGGTGTGGGGCTGCAGGGTCCCCCCCTCGGGGGTGGGCAGTGGGGTCCGAGGGGTCCCCCCTAGGGATGGGCCGTGGGGCTGCAGGGTCCCCCCTCGGGGGCGGGCTGTGGGATCTGAGGGGTCCCCCTAGGGATGGGCCGTGGGGCTCCAGGGTTCCCCCCGGGGGCGGGCAGTGGGGTCCGAGGGGTCCCCCCTAGGGATGGGCCGTGGGGCTCCAGGGTCCCCCCCTCGGGGGTGGGCTGTGGGATCTGAGGGGCCCCCCTAGGGATGGGCTGTGGGGTGTGGGGCTCCAGGGTCCCCCCCAGGGATGGGCTGTGGGGTCTGAGGGGTCCCCCTAGGGATGGGCCGTGGGGTGTGGGGCTCTAGGGTCTCCCCCCCTTCAGGGGCGGGCAGTGGGGTCCGAGGGGTCCCCCTAGGGATGGGCCGTGGGGCTCCAGGGTCCCCCCTGGGGACAGGCTGTGGGATCCGAGGGTCCCCCTAGGGATGGGCCGTGGGGCTGCAGGGTCCCCCCCCGGGGACGGGCAGTGGGGTCTGAGGGTCCCCCCTAGGGATGGGCCGTGGGGCTGCAGGGTCCCCCCCGGGGACGGGCTGTGGGGTCTGAGGGTCCCCCCTAGGGATGGGCCGTGGGGCTGCAGGGTCCCCCCTCGGGGGCGGGCTGTGGGATCTGAGGGGTCCCCCTAGGGATGGGCCGTGGGGCTCCAGGGTTCCCCCCGGGGGCGGGCAGTGGGGTCCGAGGGGTCCCCCCTAGGGATGGGCCGTGGGGCTGCAGGGTCCCCCCCTCAGGGGCGGGCTGTGGGATCTGAGGGGCCCCCCTAGGGATGGGCTGTGGGGTGTGGGGCTCCAGGGTCCCCCCCAGGGATGGGCTGTGGGGTCTGAGGGGTCCCCCTAGGGATGGGCCGTGGGGTGTGGGGCTCTAGGGTCTCCCCCCCTTCAGGGGCGGGCAGTGGGGTCCGAGGGGTCCCCCTAGGGATGGGCTTTGGGGTGCGGAGGCTCAAGGTCCTGCATGAGGATGGGCTGTCAGGGTCTGAGGAGCCTTCCTCCCCTCTCCAGGGACAGGCTGTGGGGCACAGGGGTCTAGGGTTCCCCCCCGCCCCGGGATGGGCTATGGGGCCCTTCCCTCCCCCTCCCCCCGCCAAGAACAGCCTGTGGGGAGTGGGAGCCCAGGGTCCCCCATGGGGACAGGCTGTGGACTCAGGGGCCTGAGAGGTTCCCCCCTGGGCTGGGGGTGGGCTGGGGGGTCTGAGGGGCCCCCCTTTAGGGATGGATTGTGTGGATTGTGGGGCCTAAGGGCTCCCCCTGGCAGATGGGCTGTGGAGAGTGGACACCCAAGGTCCTTCATGAGGATGGGCTGTGGGGGTCTGAGGGTTCTTCCCCCTCCTCCAGGGACGGGCTGTGGGGCACAGGGATCCAGGGTCCACCCGCCAAGGATGAGCTGTGGGGCGTGGAGGTCCAGGGTCCCCCATGGGGACATGCTGTGGAGTGTGGGTGTCTGAGGGGGTCACTCCTCCCCCCTGCCCCCCAAGGGATGTCCTATGGGATGCAGAGGTCCAGGGTCCCTCCAGGGATGAGCTGTGGGGCATGAGGGACTGAGGGTCCCCCTCCCCAAGGTGGGCTGTGGGGAGCAGAGTTCTAGGAACCCCCCATGGGGGTGGGCTGTGGGGCACAGGGGTCCAGGGTCCACCCGCCAAGGATGAGTTATGGGGAGCGGAGGCCCAGGGTCCCCCATGGGGACACATTGTGGAGTGCGGGTGTCTGAGGGGTCCCTCCTCCCCCCCACCCCCCAAGGGATGGTCTATGGGATGCAGAGGTCCAGGGTCCCTCCAGGGATGGGCTGCGGGGCCTGGGGGACTGAGGGCCCCCCTCCGCAAGGTGGGCTGTGGGGAGCTGAGTTCTAGGAACCCCCCATGGGGATGGAATGTGGGGAGCGGGGGTCTGAGGGGTCCCCCCACGACAGCCTGTGGGTCACAGGGGTGCAGAGGTCCTGAGTGGGAGGATGTGCCTCTCTGCGGCTCTCATAACGCGGCACTGCAGTTGCCCTCAGGTTTCTGGGCATGCTGGCTAATCCGACCCCCCAGCACAGACACATGCTGGCCTCTCTTGCTGTCACCCCACAAGCAGTGGTGTTGGCTGAAGTAGACCCCAGCACTCTCCTTCCCTATTCTGTGCCATCTGTTCCCGGGGCTGATTTGGACCTGCAAATGGTGGTGGTGCAACCATGGTGGGGGCATGGGGCAGGTGAAGCTGCTTGGGATGACACTGCTGGGGAGAGAAATGCCTGGGACCACCAGCTGGGAAAAATGAAAAGGATGCGGTTTTCTAACATGGTGACTTGTACTTGCTAGGAAAGGCTTTCTGGAAAGGGCTGTGGCGGGGGACCATCTCCCTCTCTCTTTGTTGCGCTGGCCAGAACAGCATACAGCTAAGTTACACTCTGGAAGAAGAGCCAAAAAGATGTGCTGCTTCTTCTATCTGTGCTGTGGCTCTGTTCCCTGATCACTCCCCGTGGAAATGAGGAAAGTTTTGCCCTGGAGTCTTGCGTCTCTCAGGAATGGATGGCCTGCGGTGGCACATGGCACTTGCATCAACAGAGCTTAATGCCTTTTTCTAACGTCACATCCCAAGCAGCTGGTGGTTCGTGTGTCAACTACTAACAGAAATAGCAATTGTCAGTTTTAGGGTATTAGGCCTGTGAGATGGCCACTCACCTTCTAGCAAGGGGCTGAGACCCCAGCAAGTCTCTGCAGAGGATCAGTATCTACCAGTTGCTGTTTAACAGCAGAGACCATTCATGCTTGGTCTGGTCCCTGTCCTCTAACATGAGCAGTCTCTTCTGCTTCAAATGCTCTTTGATAAGTCTTTGCGTGTATTTAACTTGGTATCCCCTCTGTTTTCTAGGCAGCATCTAGATCTGATTCTGTGGGGCCGCTGAAGGATGGTGACCTGCGGGCAGCCCTTGAAGTGCTGCGGTGTTATGACTTGCACTCAATTGTAGAAGAATGGTTCATTGAAGTGTTACAGACAGACCTTCAGGCAAATATAGCTCCTGAGTTCTGGAACTGCATTGGCCAGTATGAAAATACAGCTGAGGAGCCACAGTGCTCCTTGCTGCTTCTGGATGCATTTTGTCTTCTCAAGTGCCGCCTGGACCCCTACCTGAACAGTCTGGAACTTCTGGAGAAATGGACCAAAGCAGGCTTGCTCCTGGGAACAGGTGCTCAGATGCTACAAGAGAAGGTCTACACCATGTTCAAAGCCATTCTTTTTTTCTCCACTACAAAGTCCTTCCAGGAAATGATCCAGCAGTTCTATAGCCGCACTTTCAGGATATACATGCGGCAGTGGAAGAAAGGCGAAGATGGAATGAATGAGTGCGAGAGCAGCATGAGTGAAAATGAACAGGAAAGTGATACAGAGGAGGGTGGAGGAGAGAGCCCGTTGTGTGCAGGTTGCAGCAGTAAGAGAGAGGAGTGCTGGTGCTCCAAAGCCATGGAGCAGTTTCAGCAGCTCAATGACATTCTGTACGTATGTTATGGGGTGATGCCTGTCGCACAGAACAAGCCTGTGGTCCAGATAGGAGAGGAGCAGCAAGTTTTCTATGTGCCTCAAAACTAGAGGAGTTGGGCATGAGGTCAGGCTGTATCATAGTACTGGCTAGCGAATTTCCCACAGAGTTTCTGCCGACAATTAGTAACTCGTAGTTGAACTAGAACCGATCCTTTGACCGAAAGTTCCTTTTGCTGGATGCAATATCTTTCCCTTCTGCTAAGGAATATCCTCCTCTTGCCTTCTGTCTGCAAAGAAGAAAACTTTTTCTAAGTGAAAAAGCTTTTGATGGCTAGGAAATACAATTTCTGAGGAAGATGGGATAATAGCAGTAATATACTATATATGCAGTGCTTCCATGCAGGCTATTAGAGCATTGAAATTAAGAGCCTTGCTTGCATCTGTTTACCATACAGGGAGTATGATAGTTAGATAGGATGGTATCCTTTTTTGCTTATACCTTTGCTTCTGGCTGCTCTGAATGAGGTCACTGTCTGTGTTTGTAGCCGCTGGCTGAATTTGCTGGAGAGAGTGAGCGCCGATGCCGTCACGACCATCTTGCACAGAATGATAGAGGAAAGGATGGAGCAAAGATGCAGGGGCGAATATGAGCACTCTTTCTTAAACGAATTCCAGGAGGTAAGGCGTGCGGGCGGCAAGAGCTCTTCCTTTGAGACGTGCAGCTGCTTCTGTTGCTGCACAAGTTGAAAGTAAATTCTACCTGAAAATACCTGTGCCTGGGCTGTGACTTCCACCATCACTGGCAGAAGAGGTGTTTAAAACTCCCCATTTTGATTTAACGCTAGAGGGGAAGGTTTACTCTAACCTATACGTAATAGGCCATGGCATTTCACCTGGTTATATCCATATTAACAAGGGAATTTCTGTAGTATTCTACAAACTACATGAAGGCAGTAGTCCCATCTAGCCTGTAGAGGGCCCTCCTTCTGCATAGGTGGACCTGTAATTTGAATTTGAATTTGTGTAGCTATTGCCTATTCTCTTTCCATTTTTCCAGCAGCCCTTTAAAATAGGAAGTGAGGATGGGAGGTGATATTCTGGTACCGCTCTTGCCAGCGGGCCGCGTGCAGAATTAAAATGCTTCCTTGCACCTATCCAGCACTTAGATCTTTTGTTGCCAGCTAAAACTGAGTTCAGGCTGAGCTATTTACCCAGCATGACCTTAAAATTCTTTTCAGGGTTATTGCTTTTCCAGGATACGGTTTCTGTTCTGCACGCTTGCTCTGCATTCCTTGTTTTTTGGTGCGTGACCTTGTGCTTGCCGATTCTGAAGAGCAATGCATGAGGTCTGGTTACCGAGCAAACAAGACTGCTCTCTGTATGGTTGTCCTAGTTTCCTTGTTGTTTACTATGCTGTCATTTTTTGTGTCAGCTGCAAACATAAGGAGTGATTTTTGTATTCGGTTCTCTTTAAATGCTGTGCAAGACTTTCATTATTGGACCTAGTAAAAAGTGCTTTCAGATGACCTGGCGATTGTTTAAAGGCATATTAAGAATACCAGAGCAGGTGCAAATGCATTCCGCTTGTCAGACATTGTAGAAGGTCCTCTAGCTCTCACCTCTTCGGAAGACAAGACCAACATGGTAAACCACAGAATATTGGAGGATATCAGAATTAAAAAACAATTTTAAAAAAAAAAGTGGAAGTGGTATCCAAACTGGGAAAATATGTTTTTTGTTTTTTAAGGCAGAAGTCTGGCAAGCGAAAATATGAGAAGACTGAGGAACAGCTTGCTAAAAGTACAAATGCTAACAAACCCCCTTTTCAGATGTGTCAGATGCAGTTTGTAGTTGATAATCAAGCCATAATAGGAGCCCTCAGAGAAGATAAACTCATGGGGAGGGTGAGAAAAGAGTTTGGTAATAATTGTATTCCTTAAAACGGACTTGCTTTCCATCGATTATAGTCCTATCCTTTTGTTCTTTAATAAATTCTTTATCAGCTTTTCATAGTTTTGCCCAGAGTTGATGTCCGGGTGTTGTGCAGTTCTCAGGGCTGTCCAGCCATGCAGTTATTAGCAAAATGCATGCATTCCTTCAGTCTTCGGTGTTTCCTCAGTAATATAGATAATTAAAAATTAACAACAGCAAACCAGATGTAGTCTTAGTCTTTTTGTTTCAAGCTATCCAATGTGGTTATCAAAAAATATTAACATCTAGTAGCTATTCCTACTCAAGTGCTATTCTAGTAAGTGCTATGTATGCCACTGTAAAGGGGAAATAAGGAAGAGTGATTCTCTTGAATATCTGGATATTGTAGCTGAGTGTATTTGAAATATGTCAGTCGTACATTTTTCTGTAGAAAATTAAATCTCATATTAAAAAAAAAAAAAACTTTCTGATGCTTTCTGATCAACCCATAGCATTTTTTATATTTAAGCGACTACCTTGGTATTGGAGGTCTTGGTCAAGGGCCCAAGTTCGGTTGGTAAGCGTATGTCTGAGTCTTTGAGATGACTTGCTTGCACTTCTGTTCCTATTCTTATAAAGAAATAAATGTTGGTAAGAGTTTGAATATGCCCAGTCCTTTTCTGGAGCTCGGAGAGAGCCTCTGCACTCTTGCCCCCAAATTTGATGTTAGAGAGAATGGTGATGAGCTGAGTTCAATATCTGCAGCACAGAGCACCTTCCTGTAACTTCACAGTTTGTGGCCAGCCTGGCATGGAGCCTCAGGGGATGCCATGCTCTCCCATCAATCTGCACATACTTAGGGTATAGCAGCTGAGGGCAAAATGTTTCTCAGATCAGCCCGAAACTGAGGTGAGCTGTACTGTTGACCCTGCACTAGCAGAACCGCTAATCCTAGTGGAGAAACCTTCTCTCTGGATGAGAACTTTGTTACTGATAAAGTCGCACCAAAGCTGTGGATGCATTTTAAGAGATGGAGACACGCAATCCTCAGTCACCCCTTATTTCATCATACACCTCTGCCTAGTCTGTAACTTGTAACTTGAGTTAAAGGTCTGGAGATTCAGCTCTTCTAACTCAGTGTCTTAACTTCCCGTCCGAGGCTTTTTCTGGCTATAACCCAGGCCAGAATACATTTGGATCACAGGTGGAGGTGGTGCTGTTCCTGGCTAGGTGCTCATTTCAGCTTGCTGTGGTAAATTCCTGGTGACAGGGTATGTGTGGGACATGGTTGTACATCCAGTTGTAGCGTTCGCTATCTCTGTATTGTCCCTCTCCTTGTGCAGTGGATTGAGAAAGTAATTGGCTGGCTCAGCAGAGTTTTCCTGCAAGATAGTCCCTTGGCTTGCTCCACTCCAGAAGCTAGCAACACCTTGAAACGTTGGAGATGCCACGTCCAAAGATTCTTCTACCGCATCTATGCCAGCATGCGCATTGAGGAGCTCTTCAGCATTATTCGAGGTAAGGGTGACCTATTCCATATTTTTTTCGCTCTTGGACTTGGCTTGAACTGTAGATCAGTCTTCACCTATCAGTTTGGCCCTCTGTCTCCTCTTGCCTCCCTATGGAGCACGGCACTGTTTCTAATCACTGCTTGGTCTATAGATTTCCCAGAATCAAAACCTGCTGTGGAAGACCTCAAGTTCTGCCTGGAAAGGACTAATCAGAGGCAGCAGCTGCTCAGCTCCCTGAAAAGTGCTCTGGAAATGCGACTTCTGCATCCTGGTGGGTTTTAGATCTCTGCGTATGTCACGTTTGATTGAGCTGTAAGGAACCTAGGCGTGAGTGGGGATCTGCTGGGAGCCATCATCTCATTTAACGTGCAGTGGATGAGAGGCTGTCGGGTTCTGTGCATCTTGTGTTCTCCATGTTGGAGTATGCGTGGGCAGTAGTAGCTAATTACATCCCACCCCCTTGTCATCTCCTTTTTCCGGTACAATGAGGAACTGAGCTAGGATTTAGCTTTGGCCCAGGCAGGTAAAGGCTCCTCTGCTGTGTGTGGTCTAAGCTTCTGAGGCTCGGTTTGGGCTGAGCTGGTTTATGGTAGTCTTTGAGCCTGTGTTTGTGGTTGCAGCTTGTTTCTCAGTCATGTGGACCTAATCTCTACCTTTGGTTGGGGCAGTATGGCAGCAAAGCCTTTGCCTTCAGCTTCCTCGGTCTAACAGAGAGCCTGGAATAGCCTTTCCCACATTCACGCGGTTAGTCTGTGCTCTGGGACTCTGACCCCCTCTGCCCCTCTGTTGTAGGAGTCAACACATCTGACATCATTACCCTGTATATCTCTGCCATCAAGGCCTTGCGGGAGCTCGACCCCTCCATGGTTATCCTGGAGGTCGCCTGTGAGCCCATCAGGAAGTATCTGAGGTAAGAGGCTTGCAGGACAGTCTTCCATCCCTTTCCTTTCTCCTTTCCTTCCTTTGCTCTGCTTCTCTTGCCTTTTGACAGGACTCGGGAAGACACAGTACGGCAAATTGTGGCTGGTCTCACAGGGGATGCTGAGGGCTCTGGTGATCTCGCAAATGAGCTCTCAAAAGCTGACCCAGTGACACTAGAGAATGGCCAGGAGAGTGACGATGACATCTCAGAACCAGGGGACTGGGTTCCTGACCCTGTTGATGCAGATCCAGGTTAGGTGCCAAGACCAAAAGTCCTGGCAGCCCACTACCCCTTGCTCTTTGTAGTCCTGAGCAGCTTGTCTGCTAGTCCTTCAGAGCAGAGCTGGGCTGGGGCAGTTCTCTGTTAATCTCCCGCTGTTGTCTGCTTTGGGTTTCGCTAGGGAAATCAAGTTCCAAGCGTCGGTCCTCGGACATCATCAGCCTGCTGGTGAGCATCTATGGAAGCAAGGACCTGTTTATCAATGAGTACCGCACGCTTCTTGCCGACCGGCTGCTACATCAGTTCAACTACAGTGCTGAGAGGTGAGGTTTGTATGCCCAACCCCAGGACTTTCCAGGTAGAACGACCTGGTAAAGGCATACTGCAGACTCACTCCTACAAAAGGCTGTTTCTGGAACCAGGACTGCCTTTGGCCATCTCCTCTGTGGTTTTAGGTAGGCATTTGGAATTTCACAGGCTCACCTCTTGGCTGACATCTCCCTGATCAGTCTTGCCCTTGGCTTGCACTAGTAGGGCAGCAGGTTGGAGACTGAAGGCACTGACACCCTCTGAGCTCCACCCCATCTCTTCTGGTGGTTCTCACAACATACAGGGGCTGCTTAGGGTCAGCAGAAAGTGTCGAGGTAAAAAGAAGGGATGAAGCATCAGGGACTTCAGATCTACCCCAGCTGGCTCTTGATTCAACAGTTGTAATGATTTTCCTGTCTCTGAAATGCGGTTGATGAAGGCACAAAGTTGATGAAAGTGTGATGAGCGCTCTCAAGTGAATGGCTCACCAAATGCTGGGATTGTATTGTGTTGTCAAGAGGGATGGTGAGAGAGCCAGGTGCCATGCTAGCCCAAACAAAAGGGATGCAAAGGCCTTCTTCAAAAAATCCCTGTCCTATAGAAGAAGTGAATGTTCCTCCCATAGATGCTGGGAGGCATCCTCTTCAGATAACATACTTTGCAGGGCTTCTTAGTAGCGAGAGGACCCTTGTGTCAGGGACTGTCTTTCTTGGCTCAGCTGAGAGGAGTGGAGGCCAGGCTAGTCTGTTTGAGGGACCTGTGTCTGACCCTTTCTTTCTCTGTTCAGGGAAATCCGCAACGTGGAGCTGCTGAAGCTGCGGTTTGGTGAAGCTCAAATGCATTATTGCGAAGTCATGTTAAAAGTAACTTTTCTGTTATTCCGCCCTTGGTTGTGTGGGATCTTGAATCAGTGGGGAAGGGGAGCGTCTTATAGGGGTGACCTAGAAAGGGCCCTTTTAGGGAAGGGGGGTTCCCAGGATCCCAGCATGGGACTTGACTCGTGACAGGCAGAAGTGCATTCGAAATCGTGTCTGTTCTTTAAGTCCTGTACATTGGGTTATTGACTCTGGGGGATGGTTGCTCTGGTGCTGTAGTCTCTCTTGCCAGTACACTGCAGTACTCTATTCTGGCAGTAGAAGAGCTGGGCTCTTCCAGATCCTCTAGGGTGGGATTCTGGCATTTGATTCGTTTGGGACACTGTGAGAAGTCATCAGTCTGGAGGGACTTCAGCGTAGGCTGGTGTTAAAGCTGTAAGCCCTTCCCAACCTTCCCACAAACGTTCCTAAGTATGTAGCTGCCCATTCTCTTGCCCTCTTAGTGACCAGAGGACACACGTGATTTTAACCTTTCCAGTGTCTCCATCATCCTCTGGAGACATGTTCGACACCCTATTTAAGCGTCGTCTTTGCTAAAGCTCAGTACTCTCCTGGAAGAGAAGGAGTATATTTAGCTTCCTCTGCCTCTTCCAGGATATGGCTGACTCACGACGCATTAATGCCAACATTCGTGATGAGGAAGAAAAGCTCCCAGAGGAGGAGAGGCCGCCATTCAGCCTTGTTGCTGTTATCCTATCGAGTGAGTTCTGGCCACCGCTGAAAGAGGAGAAGCTAGAGCTTCCAGAGCAAGTCAAGGAAGCCATGGAAGCCTATTCCAAGAAGTATGAGAAATTAAAGGTGAGGCAGCCTTAACTTTCCTTAAAACAGATTCTTGCTGTTAAGACTCCACTGTATAGCGTGTTTTTGCATGGCCTTTACAAAGTTCCCTTTAACCTCCCTTAAAGTTTAGCTGTTAATATGGCTGTACTGTTAGGTGGAATGCCAAAGTCCTTCGGCTCTGAATTGGGGTTAGAAGCTGCGCTAGCTTTGCTACTGCTAAAAGGAGGATTTCTCTCTTTATGGGGTGCCTGGGCAGCAGTAGTGATAGATAGTTTTCTAAAACATACCAGTGTTTGTTAGTTACAAGGATACTGAGATAGATGCGAGTTATCCATGATCCAGCGACGTGCTCTGCGCTCTACGAGGTAAGAAAGTTATGTGGATACTGAGATATAAGTCCCTAGGCCAACAAGCTTAGACATCCTATAGGAGCCCAGGGTCCCTGTTGGACCTCTTTTCTCCAGCATTCCGTCACTCGTCTCTCCTGTTTATCCTCTTGAAAAGAGGCTCTTACGTTGCCTCCTTTGAAACCTGTACCAGGAGATTCAATGTTAAAGACTGGAGTCAGGTAAACATTGCTTTCTGTTGTTCTTTCTGTGGTCTCTTCTGGGTTGTTTCTTTTGTTTCTGAAGGGTCCCTCAACTCCACGTTATACAGTTCAGGTGCAAGTGTTTTTGGTCACTTTGACTGTAGCTCAGACCAGGACTTGAATCCATGCCTTTATAAATAGCATGGAAAGATGGAAGAGAGACACATGCAGGAAAGGAGACATATCTAGCAAATATAAGCAGTTGTGCAGTATTCTTGTATTCTATAGGCACTTGGCCAGGCTAATTAGTCACATGAATCCTGAAGTGTGTCTTGCTCTGCCCATGCAGAATGGGTTCGTAGCAGGAGTATTGCAGGGTGCTGGAGCATCTGCCTGGAAGTTAGAGAGAGATCTAAGTCACTTTCAGAGCTATGGTCTTGGCTTTCTCACCTTGCTGCTGCTTATCCGGTGGAGTGCAGAGCATACCACTGGATCATGGATAACTTGCACCTAGTCATGACAGCGTAAGACCTGTGTGTACGCATAGATGGTTCTTTGCAACTAATCTGAATGCAATTTGGTGTCTCATACTGTTGTTCCTCCCCTTTGCAGTCTGACCCCACTTCAGGCTTGGTTTTTTCAAATGCTTTCTTGAACTCGTCATTATACATCAGACGATACATGCTGTCAGGCTGGGAAGCTTGCAGCTTTACATCCTATCTCTTCTCCTGTTTTAGCTTTGTGCCAGACGTGAATGGCACCTGATTCCTGTGCCTACAGGAAACTAGTTAGGAGAGGAACACAGCAGCCTCGGAGTGCACGGTTTCTTGGGGTGGTTCTGTTGTTGTTTAACTCCCTGGCACTTGACGCCATCCTCGAGCTACAAAAGGGAGTGGTGTTATCCTCGTGAGGAAGGGAGCAGCTTGTATCTGGCAGAGATGAAGGCAGAGTAGCTGGTCCTGATGGCAGAGAGAGATTTGCAGAAATGCAGAACTTGGGGATTCCTGTTAGGGGATCTACTGTGAGTGGCTGCTTCCCGTTTTTGCAGGCCATGAGGACCCTGAACTGGAAGTACCACCTAGGCCTGGTGAGCTTGGATGTGGAGCTGGCGGATCGCACCCTCTCCCTGTCTGTCTCTCCTGTGCATGCTGCCATCATTCTGCACTTCCAGACCAAGAGTGAGTGACACAGCAGAGGCTCAGCATATCACCTGTATTCGTGTGCTTCCTGTGGATGGGTGGGAAAGCCACATTGCTCAGGTGGCTGTAGGCCTGGAGAGTTCTGGCAGGGGAAGCAAGACCCGGTTCACGGACTTAGATTTATCACAGAAATTGGCTTTGTCTCCAGCTCTCCTAGGAGACTGCACCCAGAAGGGCCACAGCTGAGCACCCATTCTGCGCTCAGACAGTCACTGCGTAGAGCTGCTTGCTCATGGCAGTGGCTCACCTGCCTTCTCCATCCTCTTATTAAATCCTGACACGCGGTGGAGGGGGGGGGGCAGATGTCCTATACTCTTCTCTGCATTGAATGTTTGGGACACTCGTAGACTGGAATATAGCAAAGGACTGCAGCCAAGAGCTGACTGCCGCCTTCCGCGCGGTATCTTTGGTCTCCGCAGGTACGTGGACACTGACTGAGCTGAGTGAAGTGCTCAAGGTGCCTGTGACGTCGCTAAAGCGTAAGATGACGCTGTGGCTGCAGCAGGGTGTCCTGCGTGAAGAGCCCCAAGGCACGTTCACTGTGATTGAGGAGGAGCAGAAGGACCAGGTAGAAAAGGTGGTTCTGATAGACAGTGATGAAGAGGGGGACTCTGCCATGGCATCGCAGGCTGACCAGAAAGAGGAAGAGCTGCAGGTACCTGTCTGTGTGTCTTTGGGTGCTTGTGAAACCAGCAGGCCAGTGCAAATGTCTAGTGGTTTTGGTTTTGGGGAAGGGAGAGTGATTTCAGGGCGGCCTATGATTGAGTTTCATCTTTAAAATTCTGGAGAAGTGGTTTGAGGCTGAATGGAAGAAACTGTTTAATTTGATTATATTTTTAATATTGGGAAAGGGGTTAAACTCTCAAGGGAGTTTGATATGTTCAGAAAGTGAAGATGGTGGTGCTGTTACCCAGCTGGTTAGGAGGCTAACTTAAAATTCAGGAGAAGCCACATTCTGATTCAGGTGGTGGATTTGATTTGCACTGTATACTGCAGTGACTAAGGACAGCTTAAGAGCTTTTCTGAGGTGGATGTCTCTTGATTGATGATCACTGGAGCACTGGATCATTGGAAGACTTCACCTTCTTTCCAGAAAAGTGCCCAGCTGCTGAGCCAGGCAACCATTTGGGCATCTCTAAACACTGTTGTTCAATTAAATAAGAAAATGTCTGAAACTTGAATTTGTATTTTAAAATAGTCATAACTAATTTGGGTTCATCCAAACAGCAATTTTGGAGAAGCAGACTGCCAAAAAAGCTTACTCAACCCTGACAGCAGGCCCTTTGCCTTCTCTGTGTGTGGTTCCTAGACACTTCCAGTGCTTTTCCTACCCTAGTCTGCCATGTTGTGTGTATGGAGCCACTGTGAAACATATAGGTGTTCTACCTGCCTCTGTCCACTGAGGGTCATGCATGTGCTGCAGGCCAAATCCTGCTTTCTAGTTGTGTATCCAAATACCTGATGCTGATCTCTCATACTTCCTGTTCAAAGGCCAAGCTTTCATAGCTGAGAACTTATTGCCCACCACAGCCATATTATGCCTTTGGGATACAGGCTGGTAAAGCACCCCTGTTCTTCTTGTGTTGAGGATGTGACTGTGACTTACTGTTGCCTGTGTGCCCCCCTTTGTAGTTGTTTTGGACATACATCCAAGCAATGCTGACCAACCTTGAGAGCCTATCATTGGAGAGGATTCACAGCATGCTGAAGATGTTTGTGATGACAGGCCCAGTGGTTACAGAAATTGATATACAAGAGCTGCAGGGCTTCCTCCAGAAAAAGGTCCGGGACCAACAACTCATCTACTCCGGAGGTGTCTATCGTCTGCCCAAGAACTGCAGCTAGACTCAAAAATCCTTGCTTTCCTCTGTCCGTTCACTTCTCCTGTGCCTCTGTTCAGCTCCTCAGTGCCACCCAGCTCTGCATCCTGCTGGGTAATTTTTTCGCTATGGAGGGTTGCTGTGCCCTCTTCCCAAAATGGGCACCCTTTTCCATATGGAGATAGCTCATTAGCAGCCTGGACTGTGCCTCCCAAAGAACTTGTGGGACTGGGCCTACTCCCCAGAGTGCTTTTCTCCCATACATGAGTGTCTGGGCCCACTTCACTGGTTAATAAAAAAAAAAACGGCAGTCATCTTTTTCAGATGATTCTGACTCTTTTCTTTCCTCTCAGGTGAGCACTCTTGGCATCAGCCTTCCCAGGCTGAAAAGGCAGGCAGGAATTCCACAGTCGGCTGGGTACCGTCTCCCTTTCATTGGGCCTCCATCTGTAGTCTGCTCCTTACAGCTCTGCGAGGATTTTAGGAGAGGGAGCTGTTGGCTGCACTTGCTGTCTGTGTCTCCTTGTGAAGTTAAAGCAGCTTCTTGCAGCTGGCTGTGATGAGTGAGACTCTACACAAAAACAAGCGTGCTGTCCATGCTATCTCCTTTGGTTTGGGTAGGCGGAAGACTCGGGTCAGCTTACCGTTGTTCAGCACTCTTGGGATGTGTGGGATAATTTTATTGTGGGATAAAGAATGCTTTAGATGGATGAAATGTAGCAGTTCTTCAGGGCAAGCTGTTTAGTCCTGGGGAATATTACAGTGGATTATCCAGATGCTGGTAGGATTACTTTACCATGGCACGAATGCGTGTCTTCAAACAGTATGACTGGTGCTCTCAAGCGCACGTCGTCTTGGTGTGCTTCAGGGTTATTTGCATCAGTGAGATCACCAAGACAGTTGGATGGGATAATCCCTGAGCTGCTTTATTTAATCATCGTGCCCATAACCTGGACACAAGATCAAGCAAAGAGTTTCAGAATGATTGTATTCGGTCTCCACTTAATAACATTCAGGGTTCCTCGGTCCTGTTTCCAGGTGGGTTTTGCTTATCCCATCAGGAGGAATATGCTGGGGAAATCTGGGTCTTCCTAAAATTTTGCTTCCTAAGAAGCAACGAATGAGTTTCCATGGCCCAATAAGTTTTTCCCTCCGGTGCTGCATCTTTTAGCCCAGACTGTATAATGAGACAGCTGGAATTCAGATACCAAAGGGCCGAATTTAAAACACAGGAACAATCTTTAACCCTGGCTGCATTGCTCTGGATCCAGGTGCATGAGAGACTCGTGGAACATGTTTTAAAAAAACAACAACAGCAACAAAACTGTATTTCATGTTCACTCTTGTCTCTTAATGCTTAAAGGCCTGGAAGCGCTACATTGTGGGCTCTCCCTCTTATAGTGGGGAACAAATGCTCCAAATCCTCCTCTCAGACTTTTAGGGCAGAAAAGGGGGGTAAGTTTGGGCAATTTGAGACTAACGTCTGAAGATTTGGAGACCTAATGGAGGCTGACTTTTTTGTAAATAGGCAAATCCCGCCTGAATAATCCCTAGGACCAGCCTGCCCCACTTTGCTTTATGTACCGCACCCTGGTTAGAGGTGCTAGTGGGGGACAAGGAAGGTTTGTCCCATGGTGACCCTCAACCCCTGAGTGCCCTAGCCAGCAGCTGACGATGTTCTTTGCCATCTTGGACTTGGGCTATTCCTGGACCAACGCTTGGCCACTCAGCATGACAACAGGATGTCCTGGGTCTCTTGCTCTGGGTAAAGCCCAGCCTGGTTCATACCAGCTGCGAGGGGGGTTGCTCTCTACTGTCCTGCTGACCAGGTTCAGGTATGTTGGAAAACTGAACAGAACTTGGCTCAACAGATATTGCTACACCTGGAATGGTCGAGACTGTTCCTGAAGTTGACCATGTGTTTCCCAGATGTAACAGTAAGTAAATCTTACTTCTGCTCTCAGATGTGTCATCCCAGGATGGAGAAGCCCTGAGACTCACTCAACCCCGGAGCACCTTTGAGGGGTTGTGACAGGTTGTGGCTTGGGGATGACAGTGATTGTGACCCTCAGTGGTGGAGGGATGGTTGTTGGGACACAGCAGCATCCCTACGTGCACATGGGTGTTGGGAGGTGATGCAGCTGTGCCACTGTGGGAGCTTGCGGTGCTGGCAGGTGGGATGGGTAGTGTGCATGGAGGGTGGGTGCCAGGGCTGGTGAGGTGCAGGTAGGTGGCAGGGGGGCTCGCATAGGGCTGTGCTAAAAGGCAGTATTGACCTTCAGGGCTCAGGATGCGACACGGCAATGTCTGGGACCTGGTGCAATGCAGTGTCACGGTGGAGGCTGGCAGGCTGCAGTGGGTTCCCATGCTGGGGTGGGGAGCTGGGTGCATGGAGGAGAAAAGGGCTGATGCCTGGGGAGGGCAGGGCCAGAGCAGGGAAGATGCCGGGGAGGTACAGAAGGTCACCCAGGGCTGACGCGAGACGGTCCTAGGCCAGTGTGACTCCGGGATGGATGTGGCGGGGCTCGGGGCGCATGCAGTGAGCAGCGCTGAGCCTGTCTTTGTCCGGGTGAGTAGCAGGTGCCCTAGCCCACTCGAGGCTCTGCTCCTCATCCTCTTGATTAGATATTCATCCACTGCTGAATAAATCAGAGCAGCTCACAAGTGCCTGCCGTCCATGTAAAACCTGCGTGCCTTGGGAGGGGAGAGCGAGCAAGACATGTACAGGCCACGTAGGGCCTCGCTGGGTGAGGAAGAGGAGCCGAATCGGGTCACGCAGGAGGAGGAGGAGGAAGCAGGGCTGACGCTGGTCCTTGGCCTTAATGGTCACTACCTTAATAACTGGCTGCCTGGCCAGGACCCCAGCAGTAGGGGATACCTAATCGAGAGGGCCGAGAGCTGCCCGCCGTGTAGGGCAGCGGATGCAGAGCTTCCAGCGCGGGCGTTGGGCACGAGGGAGCGTCACCCCCCAGCAGCTGCTTGAATGGGTGACACCAGGCCCTGCGAGCTGCCTGGGGAGCCGGACAGGCAGTGGGCTGCCAGGTGGATGCGGTGCCGCCCCACCACGTTCCCGATGACACCCTCCCTTACCCCGTGTGCTGGGTGAACCCGGCCAGGGGACACATTGGGGACAGGAAGAGGTGCAAGGGGCTGGGAAGAGCTCGGGAGCACCCTTCAGCTCTGCCCATGTCCCAGCTCGCCTCCCTTGGTGCCGCTGCTGCCACCGTTCCCCTTGGTCCCCCCTCCCCGGGCTGGACCTGCCTGGAGGTTGTACACAACCTGCGTGGCGATTAAAGCGAGTCCAGCGCTATGGATGCGATGGAGGACAGGTGGGACAGAGGTGAGCACGGCGCTGGCATCTCTCCCACGGCAGTGTTGGGCCAGCACGGCATGGGCTTTGCTTCCTCTGGTGACCTTTATCGACTGTTCCTCTGCCTCGCTCTCAGGATGAGGCCTGGTAGGTGTGATGAGTGAGTTTGTTCCATTGCCACAGCAGCCTGAGCTACTCCCCCGGCCAGGCCTGACTCACTCTCCTCCTGGACACTGGGTTTACGCTGCAGATGGCTCAGCACGCAGACCCCGTCCCCGCTCGCAGGGTGCCCGCTTGGCACCCAGAGGCCGCCCTGCCCCAGAGCAGGGAGTGAGCCCAGCGCTGCCCCTGGGCTCTGCCGTGTTTCCAAGCTATCTGGGCAAGCAGCAAAGGGCTTAACCCATAACACCGATACCCAAGGCCTGTGTTGAGATGGGGATGCCACCGTTCCCCTCCTGGCACCTGCCTGGCCTTGACGGATTAGCTGCACCGATGCTGACAGCTATTCACCATCCTTAAAAACCCATCGCTGCTGGAGATTTCACCTCCTCCCAGGTCTCACGAGGCTCCCTAACATCTCGCTTGCTGCAACTCCATCGGGTTTCTTCTAGTCCAGCTCCCGATTTGTTCCTACAAGCGCCTGTTTATGGATTTGAAGGCTGTTTGCGTTGCTCCCGTCAGGCTTCCCTTCTCCAGGTGAACAGCCCCAACGCCTTCGACAACTCCTCGCAGCACAGGGCCGGTCCCCGCTGCTTTGCCCTCTCTTCTCCAGTTTGTTCTCACGAGCACATCCCTGTGGCTGGGGACAGGATGGGGACAAGATGGGAGGCTAGATCCTGGACAACAGCCCCGCTCTGGCTCCAGCATGGAGCCTCGGTGGTGACAGGATGGAGACGAGCGTGTCCGTGAGCCAGGTGCGGTGTCCAAGTGCAGCAGCCAGAGGTGACTGTGCACGGCGAGTCCGGCTCACCCAGGTGCCACAGAGCAAGCTCGGGACGTGGCGATCCCCAGCCTTTCCCACCCTGCGCCGGCTGTGGCCGGGAACTGGGCCAGTAGCCGCTGCAACGCGATCCAAGGTGGTCCCAGGAAAGCCCATCGCTACGTGCTCCGTAGTGGAGCCGGTGTGCTCCTCGGGCCAGTGATGGGCCCGGTGCTGCATGCGGGAGCCGTGAGCCAGCAAGTCTAGGAAGAAGCAGGGATGGTCAGTGGTTTCCCTTTCAACCTCCAGATGAGCTGGGAAAAAAAGTGAGACAAGAACTTTTTTTTTTGCCCTGTGAACAAGACCACAACTATGCTCCCCCAGGAGCCGATTTCCATAGCATTCGTGCTAATCCAGCTGCAGGAGACACAGCCCGCGTACGGGTTTGGTGGGGGCTCCCTTTTGCGCTCTTGCCGCGCTGGGGGCTCCATCCTTCTCGGAGCAGCTGGTTCCCCACGAAGGCTGAGGAGCATCTAGAAACCAGAGTGCCCCATAGCGCTGGAGCTGCCCGGCTTGCGGGGCATCACCCCACTTTCTTCGGCCCGGCTGAGCGATGGCGCCGTGGGGCTGCCCTTCCCCGCACACCCAGCCTCGGCGCAGGCCGCCAGAAATGGCTTTTCTGCCCGCCGGAGGTCCCGGAGGAGCACTGAGTCAGAGCCACTGGATGATTTTTAATATGGTAATTTCAAAGCATTATGACAGGAAAACTTGCAGTGTAATAAGTACTAGAGCTTTTATGGCATGTAAAAGTCTTAAAATTAATTGGAACAAGCTGGAAATGAAGGGTTTCAATCAGAACTGAGAAAGCTGGAAAAAGGCTTCTCAGCGCTCGCCTGCAGCAGCGGGCGTTAAAAACCAGCAAAAGCCACATTTTAGAACCACACAAAAAGTTGCCGCTGTCTTTCTTTTGCAAATAGCTTCCCCGTTTAGGAAAATAAATTGCATAGCTGGAAAACGCAAGGAAAATCCCTCTCTTTACTCCTTAGACATTTAAAAATGGCTTTAGCTGCACTGTAGTGTTTGCAGACGTCCTCGTTGTTACGACAGAGACTGTGGCTGGGACGGCTCCCTTACGCATGCGAGCGTTAAGACCGTTTTTAGGTGACTGCTGCTTGGGAAGCAAGCTGCAGCTGGAAGCCGGACGATGTGTCATGGCCTAAGGAGCTTTCCTGCCGGCTGGGGGAGGAACGGCTGAGGATGCTCGCTGCCGCCGCCGCCTCCGTTTGAAGTCACAGACTCTTCAAAAGCTCCCCCCCCCCCCCCCGCTTTTAAAAGCAGTTCTTGCGGGCGCAGGGAGACGTGTCGCTGGGCTCGTCGGCGCGAGCCCACGTGTTTGCGCCACGGAGGAAGGGTCAGGCGGAGCCCTCCGGCCCTGAGACGCCTTTTGCCTGTTGGCAGTGACCTGGTTCTCCGCAGCGACCCCACGGGGGGGAAAAGCTGACAAACACGTGGATTTTTTTTTCCTTTGAGATATTGATCTCGCAGCCGGGGGCCGGGGGGGGGGACAGAATTGCGCTTGCATTCGAGAGCCCTGAGTGCTCTGGGCGAGCTGGAGCTGCTGCCCTCTCTCCGCGGAGAGCAAGGCCACAGCATTTACCTTGGGCTATTTATAGACTGTTTAGATGCTCACCGCTAAACCAAACAGGATGTATTTCCCCCCCCAAAAAGGACGCTCCTTTGCCCACGTATAAACTGTTTGGGTTATTTAGGCTGTGCTAAAGCAGAACGGCTTACAAAGGCTGGAAACGGCTGCGAGTAGCGGCGGCGCAGCCAGGCTGAGCGTGGCGGGGCCCAAACCCGCCGTCTGCCCCTGCACCCCGCTCGCAGCGGCGCCGGGCTCGGCGAGACGAGGGAGGAGAGCCGGGTTGTAATTTGGGGGTGGGGGTGGGGGGGGCTGGAGAGAGTTGCTCATCCCAATCCTTTAGGTCCGCGCTACGGTTTCACGCTGCGCTTGCCCCAGCGTTGCGCCTTCTGCTAGAGCACAAAGCCGTTTCGGGTGGGAAGGCCGAGGGCTCGAGGGGCCCGTGAAAGCGGGAGACCCGGCGCGCAGGAGGGTTCGAAGCGAAGCGGGGGCCCGCCGCGGCCACGGCCGGTATACGCTTCTGCTCTTCAGGGCTGGCTTCTGGCCCGTTTCCTTCTTGCCCCGAGGGCCGGCGGGCGAGAGGGCGCTCGGGAGCGGCCGGCTGCAGGGCCGGAGCTGCTCACGTGGTTCCGGTTCCCTCCTCGGAGTCCTGCTTCCCCTTCTCGACTCTCTGTTTTCGGCTCACGCCGTCCGGGGCCAGGCTGCTCCCGGCCGCGCCACCGCAGGGTCCTGCCAAGGGCTCCTTCATCCGCGGGGCGGGTTTCGCCCGACCTCGACGGCGCCGCTTTCGCGGCCGCCCCGAGCGCGTGGCCCGTGTAGCCCCCCCTGCCGTGGCCTTCTGTGGACGGATTTCCCCCGTTCCCGGCGTTCCTCTCCCCAGCTCGCTGCTGGCGGCCGCCCTGTTTGGGAGCCGCCTGCTGTCGGGACCCAAACCGGTGGGTGCCGATCGCCCGCTGCTACCAAAACTGTCCCCAAAGCCACTCAGGCATCGCCGTCTCCCTCTCCCCACCGGCGCCTCCCACCTCTCCTCGTCCCCCCCATTTCCCTCTGGCGGAGCTGCAGGCCGGCAGCGGGGGTCGGCGCAGAGGCCGGGGCCGCAGCAGGCCGGGCCTCGCGCGCCGGCCCTCTTGGCGCAGGGTTGGCGTTCGCAGCGGGCCTGGCTCTGCAGGAAGGGCCACCGCCGCCACCGCCGCCACCGCCACGGTGTTAGTGCGGCTGCAGGCCCCAGGCTGGCAGCCGCTTCCCCTGCGCGGCGAGCGGAGGCGCCGGGGACGGCTGGGGGACGTGGCCCGGCAGCGGGGATGGCCGGGGCTGGCGCCCCTGAGGGACGCCCCGAGGTGAGAGGGGGCTGCGGGCAGGTGTGTGAGAAGGGACCCAAAGCTGCCCTGATGCGCACCCCCCCCATCACACCCCTCCCCTGATGCGCTCGCGCGCGCGCACACACACACACACACACACCGTGTCACACCCCCCCCGATGTGTGCATGCACACACACCCATCACACCCCCCCGATGCGCTCGCACACAAACACACACACATCACACCCCCCCCGATGTGCTCGCGTGCACACACACACACCCGTCACACCCCCCCGATGCGCTCGCACACACACACACACCCATCACCCCCCGATGCGTGCACACACGCACGCGTGCACACACACACACACAGACACACACCCGTCACACCCCCCGATGCACTCACACACACACACACACACCCATCATACCCCCCCGATGCGTGCATGCACGCACGCACACGCACACGCACACCCACACCCACAGCTGTCACACCCCCGATGCGCTCGCGCGCGCACACACACACACCCATCACACCTCCCTGATGCGTGCACGCACGCGTGCACACACACATACAGACACACACCCGTCACACCCCCCGATGCGCTCACGCACACACACACACACCCATCACACCCCCCCGATGCGTGCACACACGCACGCACACGCACACGCACACCCACACCCACAGCTGTCACACCCCCGATGCGCTCGCGCGCGCACACACACACATCCATCACACCTCCCTGATGCGTGCACGCACGCGTGCACACACACATACAGACACACACCCGTCACACCCCCCGATGCGCTCACGCACACACACACACATACACACGCCCTGTCACACCCCCCCGATGTGTGCATGCACACACACCCGTCACACCCCCCCGATGCGCTCGCACACAAACACACACCCGTCACACCCCCCCCAATGTGCTTGCGCGCACACACACACACACCCATCACACCCCCCCGATGCGTGCATGCATGCACGCACACCCACACCCACATCCACACCCACACCCGTCACACCCCACGATGCGCTCGCGCGTACACACACACACACACACCCATCACACCCCCCCGATGCGTGCATGCATGCACGCACACCCACACCCACATCCACACCCACACCCGTCACACCCCACGATGCGCTCGCGCGTACACACACACACACACACCCATCACACCCCCCCCGATGCGTGCACGCACCCCCCCCGATGTGTGCACGCACGCACGCACACACACACCCACACCCACACCCACACCTGTCACACCCCCCCAATACGCTCGCGCGCGCACACACACACACACACACACACACCCGTCACACGCCCCCCCGATGCGCTCACGCACACACACACACACACACCCGTCACACCCCCCCCGATGTGCTCGCACACACACACACACACACACACACACACCCCAACACCCCCTTACCCACCCCCTGTCACACTGCCCCAATACACCCCCCCCCCCATTGCACACACAGGGTCTCACGGGGGGCGGTTGCAGCCCCCGCCCTGGCGCAGCCTGGCCCTGGGGGCCGCAGCGGTGGGAGCAGCAGGACGAGCCGTTATTCCCACTAGGAGCGGGAGGACAAGGCCTTATTCCGGCCCAGAACACGAGCGGGGCTGTCCTCTGCGGTCTTCTCCCCACCATGCACCCCTCCTTCCCGGGCTGCCTTAGGTGCCCTCTCAGTCCCTCGCTCAGACAGCGCCAGGTGGTGCCTGCTGTCTTGTCCTCCCTCCCCGGCTGATAACGCTCCATACTGCGGTGACCCTTTTTTTTCGGTGGCTGCTGCCCACTGAGGTGGTGGCTTTGGAGGCCGGTCAGTGGTGAGGCCAGGATTGCGTCCCTGAGCCCCGAGCATCCTCGGTGCCTGCGCCGAAGCTCCTCTGCCACCTTTCGTCCCCCCAGGGGTGGCAAGGGGCTCCCTGGACCGCGGGTGCCAGACGCCCCGTGGCCAGCGCGGCTGCACTTTCACCTTGGGCTTTCCCCAGGACCCTCAGATGCCGCCAGCCAGCGCTGGGTCTTGTGTCCCCCCCATCTCCACGGGACCAATCCTTGCTGTGTCCGTCCATCGAAGCGACCCAGGTGCTCTGCCCCGGTGGCCACCACGAAAGGATCAGGTGGGGGAATGGGTCCAGCAGGAACGGGGAGCTCCTTGCCCGCCTCTGCCAGGGCCTCGACGGCCTGGTGTGGCCCTGGCGCGTTGGGCGCTCCGTCCCACTTTCGAGGGATTCAAAAACACTGTTTTAGTAGCGGGGCACCCTTTGAGCGCTGCTTTCACCCTCTTAATGCTCTCCTGTCGGCTCACGATGGCTGGGTTTTCCGGGCTTTGCCGCTCTCAACACTTCCCTGTTCTCAGCAGGGCGTTTTTGGACGCCTTCGTTTTCTTTTCGCATGGCGGCTCGTGTTTTATCTGGCCACCTAGCGCTGCGTTTGTTAACGGCCTGTCACCGTCTTGCTCTCCCAACTGCCGCTTTCAGGGGGTATTTTTTTGGCGGGGGGGAGGCGCGTTACACTTCATTTTTCACACGGTGTTTTTCTCGGTGCTGAGCCCCCCGCGTGCCATCGCCGGCCCTATCCCGCTGCGGTGTCCGCCAGCTTGTTGCTGCCAAACTTTCTGGCCGCCTTCAGGTACCCTGAGCCCAACCCCGCTGGCAGCGATCGCCGGCCGAGCTCCTTTCCCCTCGCAACGCACAGTACTGGCCAGGCAAATCCCCCCCCCGCCCCGTTGCCCACAGTAGCCATCCTTCGGGGGCAGCCGCGCCGGGCAGGCGGCCGAGGGAGCCCGGCCCCGGCCTGACGCGGCCCCGGCCTCTGCTCCTGCTCCTCCTCGAGCTCCGGATGGGTTTCCTGCCAAGCGTGCCGGCTGCGGGAACGGTTACTGGGGCTGGGAGTCGGCGAGACTTTGAACGTCCGTGATGTAGATGTCTCTGCTGAAGCTTCTCCCACCTTTGGGGTCGGTGGAGAGGGGCAGAGACCCCTCGCCCAGTGCAGGGCTCCGCTCGGGGTTGCGGCTGCATCGCCCTCCCGTCCGCGCACAGCTCCGCGCTGGGGTCGCGCGCGGGCTGTGCCACCCCAGCTCCAGCGGTGCTGGCGCGAGCCTTCGCTCGGGAGTAGGTTAAAACCTACTAGGTTTTAAAAACAAGGTTTTTTTAACCTGCCTGCTGCCGGGTAGGTTTAAAAAAAAAAAAAAAAAAACCCCGCTTCTTCCTTTTCTCCCTCTCCATGAATCTCGTGGAAGAAACAGGTTTGGGGAGGGTGTCTGGGCCCGCGCGCGAGGCCGGCTCAGCCGCTGGGCAGCGCGTGCCACGGCTCGCCGGGTTGCGAGGTGCCGGGGGGGATGCCGGTGCCATCTTTTCTGGCGGGCCGGGTCCCGCCACGCAGCAGCCCGCAGCCGGGGAGCGGGGCCGGCGGCTGCGGCGGGTCGGGGGCTGCCGGGCCGGGGAGGGAGCCGAGCCCCCAGGGCGGCGGGCGGCCAGCGGGCAGAGGCGAGCTGGCGACCTCGGCCTCCTCTGGTGGCCCGATGACGAGAAGGCCGCCTGGGGCTTTGCTCCGAGCTGCGTCGGGGCTGCTTTAACGCCGATAACGGCTTTATGCAGCGCCGCTGCCTCGACCTTTAGCAGCCTTCAGCAGTGACGAGCTCTGGAGCTAATGACGTGTTGGAGGCCGGGGGATGTTTTCCCTAAACTCGGGGCTTTTAAGGCCGAGCGGGACTCTCCGTTCCTCCCGCCTGACCTCAGCGGTCCGGACGGCATCGCCCGTTTATCTCGGCCATGAGCCTCCGGTTCGTATCGCTTTGCCAGATGCTCCGGCGCTGCCCGAGACAACCGGGCGCAGCGTCCGCGCAGCTCCGGGAAAGCGAATAAACCCTTTGGCTGGGGCCGGGCGCGGGGGGGCCAGGCGGGCCGGAGCCAGGCCCCGGCCGCCCCGCCGCCGCTGCTGCAGCCGGGGAGAAGGAAGTGCGGCGACAGGGCCACTCCTCCTTGCCGTTTCCTCTCGGCCGACGGGTTTTTATACAAATGAGAGCGCGGTAGAGGGCCAGGCGGCCGGTCGGAGGCCGGAGGCTCGGCTTGGCGCGGCAGCGGGGCCTCCCCCGGCGGAGGAGAAGGCGCCGGCGTCCCGGCAGGGCTGGCAGGAAGACGCTCCCCGGTAACGGCGCTCGGGCTCGCTCGGTCGCGCGCCTCTTCCCCGGCCGCCCCGCCGGGCCCTTTCCCCAGGCTCTGCCTCCGCCGAAACGCGCCTCGGCCTCGGGCCCGCCGCAGGTGACGTCGAGCCCCGGCCGTGCCCTTCCGGGGCTGCTCCCGCGCCGCCGGGGCGGCTCCGCGGGCGACGGCGGGGAAGGGAAGGCCTCCCCCCCCACCCCCGCTTTTGGCACGCCGCGCCGGCTCTTTCCGCCGCTTGCCATCCCTTCCGTCGAGTCGCCGACCTCCACGTGGCGCACGGCCCACCGCTGCCCGCGGCTCCCGCCGCCCCGTCCCTCCTTGCCGCCTTGCGCTGCCCTCGCCCCCAGCCTTCCCCTCTTTCTGCACCCGCCGACCCCCCCCGCCTGTCATCGCCGCCGCCGCCGTCCCGCGGGCCCTCTCCCGCCCGCTGCCGTTTTGGCTGCCCACGGCTCTCTGCCGCCCTTGCTGCAGGTCTGCGCGCCCGGCGCGAAATTTCTGCCGGAAGCGGGTCTGGTGGCAGTTTTGATGGAAAGTGGAGTTTTTGGGTGAGCCACTTGCGGGCTCTTGCGGTGCCCTCGCCACCACCCTCACACGCGGTGAAAGCGGACCCCTGCGCGCCCCAAGCTGCCTCCTGGGGACACGGCCGCCAAACGTCCTGGCGTTTTGGAGGAGAAGCGCTTGCTTGAGAGCTGGGGAGCCTGCGCACCGCCGCCGCCGATCTGTAACTCGGCGGTTCGCTGGCACCTGTCGGCCCGTGAGCCGCGTGCGGGTGTTGCGGGGGGCCGCGCCGCGGCGGTGGCTGGCGACTGCCGCTTCGCCGGCGCTCGGGGCGATAGCGGGCTGTCCCGCGATCCAGTGTTTCCACTCGCTTCAGCTATTTTGGATCTGCTTCCCCCAGCTGGGGGAACGCTTTGGCTTAGCTTTTCGCCCTAGAAACGGTTCAGTTTTAGGCAGAGGACGTCGGGTGTCAGCTGGCGGGATTAACGTTTTGGACTTTTTTCAACCATCTCCTTTTCCCAGTGACTTTACTAATCGCCTTTTTCCCCTTGAGGGGCTTTAACAATCGCACTTTTGGATGCGATTCCCTCCTTTCTGATGCTATCCTTGGAAAAATGCATTGTTTTGGTGTCTGCAAGCTTAATTAATGGTGGTAACGAAGGGAGAGGCGCGCTGCAGGCAGCACACATGCCTCCCAGTCCTGAGCTTGCCTCCGTGCTGACATGCATCGCCGAACCACGGGTCTGCGGCCAAACTGTCCGTCCTCCCTCGCATCAGGCCTGAGCTACGCAGGCAGCGCTCGAGCTGAACAGCCCCTTCCCTTGCATCTGCACAGTGAGGGGCTGCTCGGAAGGGAGCTCAGCTACATGTAACTTCAGTGAGGGGTTGCCCTTAAAAGCAGGTGGTGCCTCGCCAGGGCACTTCTGGTCCGCGTGGCGTGCTGGGGCTTGGTTCTTGGGGCACGACCTGCTGCGAGTGGATGCGGGCTCACGTGTTGGACCCGTGTCACGCAAGCTGGGTGCTTCTACTTGTGACTGCAGCCTGCTTGAAGGCAGTTTTTGGAGATCAGAAGCGGGTAAAGCCATGCAGCGTCTGCGTGCAGGCTCTTGGGCGTTTCTCGGCCGCCCGCGCTGTGCTGATCCAGGGGTGGTGGCCCTCGGTCCTCCCCATCACCCCGCCAGCGGAGCCAGGGGACGTGGGACCCGCAGCGCAGCTCCCTCTCCTGCCCCGGGCAGATGCGTGTGTCTCTGTCTGCCTACACAGGACCATTTGTTGTGGAAAGTTTGTTTTGGCAGGAGTAGGGTGACACGTACATGCAAATGCTAAGAGTAAAATTAAAGGAGGAAATTTGAATGCTCTCTCAGGGACATTTTCAAGAGCCACGTGCAAGTTTTCCTGCAGTATGTTTAAACTAGTCCCAGAAAAGTGACTAATGATGTTTACACGAGCACTTGTGAAGCTGAGGACCGAATTTCCACTGCTTTTCCTTGCTGCCTTCCTCAGGCATCCACTACGGTGCCGAAACCGCAGCTTCCCAGGGCTGGCCCGGCCGCCCGCTCTGCCTCGCTCAGCGGCAGCCACCGTCTTCGTCCCTCTTCAGACGTCGTGCAAGTAAGGGTTGCTTTTAAAAAGTAATTCAGGTCTTGAGTAAATACCGCCAGGTATTAGGAACTGACTCACAGCATTAATAGGATTATTATATGCATGACTGAACGCATTTATTTACCCGTTGCTGGGGACAGGATTAGGTCCCTCCCCTCAGCCTCCCTCCTCTTCGGCTCGGAGGGCTCAGCGTCCTGCTCTGGGAACCCCGGCTGGCCCCGAGGGGCCTGGGGCACCTCCTAGCTAACGAGAGCTCAGGCCTCTCCGTTTTCCCTCGCGCGGCCCCCGGGCTCCTCACGCGGACGCTGTTGGTGGTGGGAAGGTGGGCTCGGGGACCGCGCTAGAGACTGCTTCCTGCAGCTGCCAGGCCGGAGCGCAGCAGCTGGGCAGTGCCTGGAGTTGCACAACAGCATCCGCAGGGAAGCGTTTGCGCTCACTCTTTTTCTCCTGCCAGCAACAACCCTATCCCATAAAATCCCCTTAACGTCTCCTCAGGCCCATCTGTACCTGTGTAGTTGGACTGAAAAAGTGTAACCGCGCGTTTCGATAGAAGCTGCGTGTTTTGCTCCAGATGTCGAGGCAGGCCCCAGGCAAAACGCAACAATCCCACTGCCTGGGGACAACAGCCGCCCCGGCCTGCGGCTCGCGGCCCCACGGCCCCGGGGGCTGCTCCCCGAGAGCCCCGCGGTTAACAGCGGGGTCGTCCGGATGGTCCGGCCCGAGCTTTCAGGAAAGCCCTCCTGTTGGTCGCCTTCGTACATCCGCAAACATGGGAGATGAGGAAGAGGCAAGTGTGATACCGCACCCTGCGCAGGGGGAGCCGGGGGTCCCCTCCATCCTGCCTGCCCCGTGCCATCTCCACAGCTGCTTGCAGGAACCTCGTCCGGCTGGTTCTGCTCCAGGCACGGCCGAATCCTGCGCCACGGTCCTTAGCATAGCTCGTGCGGCAATTAGCGCTCGGGGAGCCATTCGCCTCGGCCAGGTTTCTGCATGAGCGAGCAGGAGCTGAAGGATCGCGGTCCACGGCTCCGTGCGCCTGAACGTTTTGCGGTGGTGGAGGCTCTGGGAAAGAGCCAAGGCGGAGCGAGCAAGCGGCTGGGAGCGTTTCCCAGCGCCTGCGACTCTACGTGCCTTTCCACCAGGCACCCTCTCATTGCTTTGTGTTGGCGGACGGGCTCGTGAGTCAGGCTCCCCGTGGGGGAAGTAAAACCCTGGCCTGAGCAAGAAACCTAGCGCCGGGCAGGTTAGCCACTTCCTGCTGTGCTAAAGCGAGTTAATAAAAACCCTTCCGGGACCTCTTCCTCCTCCCCGGAGACTCAGGGCTTTCGGCAAAACCTGGGGTCGCTTTCTCGGGCAGCTGATGAAAGCGGCTTTTGTTGCGCTGCCCGCCCTGCTGTGGGGTTCCTGCTCGTGGGTTTGGCGATGTCACCGCAATTAACTGTCCCCTTGCGTCAGCACACGCCGCGTCCGGAGGTGCCCTCCCACCGTGACACAGCTCTGCTGGGACAGTCTCTGTGCCAGGCAGGGGAGAGAGCTGTCACCTGCGGTGTTTTGGCACGTGGAAACGGCCGCACGTGGGGTCCTGTGCTGCGTGGCCGGGACCCACTGGGGCATATCGTGGCCTGGAGACCTGCTCTCTCCCACGGAGCTTCCCTGCCAGGTTTGTTCCTCCCATCATCACGTCCTGCTGCTGGAGCATGTCCTGTCCTCTTCCTCCTCGTTCGCAGACCGAGGTTTGTCTGTGCCTTTTCCCCACAGCTTGCTCTTCCCTGGGATGCTCCTGTCCCCGCGCTTCCCTCTGTGGCTCTGGGGCCTTGCTCCGGCGATGCGGGAAGCAGACGGAGCTGGGAAGACCTTCGCCACCGCGTGCGCCAGGGCATCCTGTGTGGTCGGGTGGTCGGGGGGTGCGAGCGCGTAGGTGCGGAAGGCAGGGAAGGACCGCAGGGGGCCGGGGCCCTGGCCAGAGGAGCCGGCGCTGCCATGAGGCTCCTTGCCCCAGAGGGTTGTGCCACCCAGCAGGTTTGGGCACAACCCATCCGTTCTCCACAACCGGTCTGACTCCTGCCTCAGCCCTCCCTGGCCAGCCTGCTCCTCCGGCCGGCGGTGACGGGAGCTCTGGCGCTGGCAGTGAGACGTGGGGAGCTCTGGACCGAGGGAGGGCTGCGCGCTCGCTCTCACTGCTGAGTCCTCGCTGCCTGGACGCTGTCTTCACCTCCTCGCCCCTCCAGCAGCGACTGGCACGGGCTGGGGCTGCCTGGCGTACCCATCTGCACAGCCGGGCTGCTTGCCCAGCCTGGGAAAAATTGCCCCCAAGGAGAAACCATGCCATGATAAGCCATACGTGTATTTTCTATTTGCCATATGCTTGAAGAAATGAGGTTTTTTCCACAGCAACTTACTCCCGTGCACACGTCCCCACCCTGGAAGGTCTCTTTGTGGGCATATGAGTGACTGTTTCCTTATGGGTGTGCTCGCACATGCATATGTGCGTGTGTGTACGCTGGCGCACAGGTGTGGTTTTGTGCGTTGCTTATATTTAGCAGACACAAGGAAAGAGGAATGGCAGTTCTGGTTCACAGCGAGGACCCATCTCCCTGGTGTCCTGCCTCTTACAGGACCAGGCTTGGCTGCCTAGAGAGCAAGAAGAGGACAAGCGTTGACGCTACTTCCCCACGTTGCCTGGGGATGGCAGGAGCCTGACGTGGTTTGTCTGCATAGTAACCTCCAATACTTCCCTCCCCAAGCTCTTGCCCGGTCTGCCCCTGAATCAGTGCAGACTTTTTGAGTTCACAGCAGCTCCTGGCAGGCAGGTCTGCAGATTAACTACCATCCTATAAAAAAACTCTCCTTATTTTTGGTTTGTGCCTTGCTTTTTCTAGCTTCACCTGATGGTCTGGTTCTTGTATTAGCAGAGGACGAACGCTCAATCCCTGCTCACCACTCTTAATTCTGTAGGCCTGTTGTAGCTCTCTCTGCCATCTCTTCCCCGCCAAAGGCTCCTGGTCACTCAGTCATTCTCTGCCTGGAGGCTGGTCCCTGCCTTTGGTCCTCCAACGCTGTTCGCAGCACCTTTTTCAGTTCCGCTTTCACCTTCCTCCTATGAGGCCCGAGAACTGCATACACAAGTCAATATTTGTGCAAATCAGGGGTTTATATAGTGGCATAATAGTGTTTTCCACTTCATTTTCTGTTCTGTTCCTGATCACTCCTAACATAGGTTTTGCTTTTTGACTGCTGCTGAAGGCTGAGCTGATAAGTTCATGGCAGTATATACCATATCCCCTGGCTCTTGCTTTCAGAGGGAGCCAGCTTTGAACCTTCCTTCTGCATGTGAAGTCAGGGTTTTCTTTTCTCACATGCATCAGGTCATTTATTTACACTGAATTTTATCTCTCATTGTATTCCCAGTCCCTGACGTTCATATGCCCCTCCTGCATTTGTCTGCAGCCTGCCCTCACCCTTCCTGGCCTGAATAGCTTCATATCAACAGCAAATTGTCTCACGCTGCTGTTCAGCCCTTTCCCAGGTTCTTGTTGAATGTCAACCATTTTTGGTGTCACTGGGTAGTTTTTTGGTGGAGGCCAGGGCTCCAGGGGGCTGATCAGCCTCGAGGGCTCCATCACAGGTGTCCTGGATGTTTTTTGAGCAAGTCAGCCAAGTTCAGGATTTGAAACACGTACCGAATATGGCAGGAGCTAGCTTCTCACACCTGCCAAGCCCAGTTTGCACATCCAGCTTACTGACTGCTAGGAAAATCCAGCCACATATTTTGGCCCCTGAATGGATTTGAGACCTTTTGGAAATGTGACCTGATGGTGGGTGCAGAGCTGCCTGCAGCTCTCCCAAGTCTTAGCCAGTCTCTTCCTATGTCTCAAAACGTAAAATGGGGAGAAGAGCTGAGGTGAGGGCAAAGCCTGGGGGTGCTCGGTGAGGAGAGCCTCAGAGCCACCTGCTCGGGGAACGGGCTGTCTCCTGCGTGTGCGGCCCCTTGCCATTCCTCCCGCAGCAGCCATCACATTTGCAGGTGGGGACAAACAATTTCACCCGTTTACCCCATGCTGGTCCCAGGAACTTTTGTGCACTTAAAATATCTTCTAAAAGGTTAGCTTTGGTCTGAAGGTCTCTGCCATTCTACCTTGGATGATGACTACAGATAATCCTTCTGCCTGTGAGAAAGGTGGGGTATCTTCCTAATTTGGCTGCAGTTCCCAAACATGATTTGTTTCACCCTTTGTTTGCTAAAGGTGAAGTAGCCTGGTCCTTATACCTTGTGATCAGTTACTTCCTGATCTTATAAGGGTTTATTTCATGTTATCCCTTTTTTGTTTGTTTTTAGAGAGAAGATAATGTGAAGGGGCTGTAAGAACCAAACGAGATGGATGGAGAGCTGTACTGTGCTGAGATGGATGGAGAACTGCCCTCTGCCATGGAGGATGTCGGAGGAGAGGTGGCCTGTGCCAAGAGTGAGAGCAAGGCAAAAGGAGAAGTGCCTGGTGCCGAGAGAGATGCTGAAGGAGCGATGACCGGTGCTGAGAGCGATGCAAAAGGAAAGGCGCCTTGTGCTGAGAGCGATGGGGAAGGAGCGATGCCCAGCGTTGAGAGCGACACAAAAGGAAATGCGCCTTGTGCTGAGAGCGATGGGGAAGGAGCGATGCCTGGCGTTGAGAACAATGCAAAAGGAAAGGCGCCTTGTGCTGAGAGTGACAGGGAAGGAGAGATGCCCAGTACTGAGAGTGATACTGAAGGAGAGACGCCGGGCGCTGAGAGCGATGCAAAAGAAGAGGCACCTTGCGCTGAGATCCCTGTTGCTTCAAAGAAAATCTCTTCTATTTCTTCTCCCTTGCGGGCAATCATCCACCTTCGACGACAATTCCGGATGCAAAAGAAAAGTCGTCTGCATTTAGAGCTCCCTAGAGAAAAATCTTCAGAGCTGGTCCAAACGAGGCTGCTTCGAAGGCAGATTTCCCTGAACCGAACTGGCCTGTATGGCTCTCCCATGTCCTTCTTTAATCATGGCAGCTTTGAAAATTCACAGTACTTCACCTTTGACACATCTGTGGACCATTATGCTATCAATAAATGCAGGCGGAAGAAGAAACGTAGGAAGTCTAGGATAGTCCTGTATCCAGATAAAACAAAACGATATCTTCCAACAGAGGAGAAGAGCAATGCAAAACGCTGCCTTCTCTTGCTTATTGTCATTATCTTCTTCCAGATTCTAAATGCTATTGAGAACCTGGATGATAACCTCCAAAAATATGACCTAGATGGCTTGGAGAAAACTATGCACCGGGAAGTATTTGGGCAGAATGTTGCTGTGGAAAGTATTATGGAATTGCTGAAAGACTATCTGGCCACCCACATACACAACAAGCCTCTGGTAATTTCTTTAAATGGTCCAGTAGGAGTTGGGAAGAGCCATGTTGGTTGGCTGTTGGCGAAACATTTTCGTTCTGTCATGGACAATGATTTTGTGCTTCAGTACTTTGTGATGCATCATTGTCCAAATGCAGTAAGTGATCTTACTTGCCAGATAGATTTGTCTAAGAAGATTTCTGACATGGTTACAAGAGCTGAAATAGAAGAGAAGATACCATTGTTTATTCTGGATGAGGTTGAACTCATGTCTCCAGTCCTGCTGGATACTCTCAGCCGATTCTTTGAACCCAATCAAACCAATGAGTTCCTCAATGCCATCTACATTCTAATAAGCAACATAGGAGGTAGTGAAATAACAAAGTTTGTTATCCAGAATGCATCCACTGAGCTTCTGCGTCAGCAAAGGGGAGTTGAAGAACTGCTGAACATCATCCAGCCTTTACTGATCCATGCCCACCCTCTCTGGAAGTCTGCGGACATTGTCCCATTTGTTCTTCTGGAGAAGAGTCACGTCATAAACTGCTTCCTAGAGGAGATGAGGAGGGAAGGGTTGTATCCTGACCAGAAGAATATTGAAAATTTAGCCAGTCAGCTCAGTTACTACACTACAGGGGACAAGCAGTACTCCAGAATGGGCTGCAAGCAGGTTGTGGCCAAAGTCAATCTACTGTAGTGATTTACTGCAGAGACCAATTCCTGCTCTCAGGATTAGCAGAGTTCTGGGCTTAGAGAGGAGTACCTTATAGCAGACTGTGGTCATGGTGTCCTTTCTGAGGCCAGCTCTGATTCCGTCCCAGTGGATGCATTGTAAGAGTGTTCGAGGTTGTGACACAGCAGCCCAGACTCCTCTACTGTGTAAGCTCTGTCCTCCTCCAGATGCATCACTCGTTCCTAATGTTCTGTGAATGCAGCATGGTCAATGAAACCCAGTCAACCTCCCATTAATTTGGAAGTGCTTTGTCTGTTCCTCACATGCTTGTGTGGGATATTTGCCATGAAGGATTTGTAAGATGAGAACAGATGCTGTGAGATAATATAAATAGAAGGAGTAAATAGTAACGCATTTGGATTTACTGTCTCAGCAGTACACAGAGCCTTGTATTATTCCTTCTGTGGCCTCACGGTCTTCACCCCTTTACTTTTGTTGGTCCTGGCTGGTCTTGTGCAAGGGCTGGTGGTTCTGCAGAGCAGAGGCAATGCTGACAGTCGGGGGACATCTGGGACATCTGGAAGAATCTGTGGCTCTTTTGTCACCCAAATGCCCTGGAAGTCAGGGCGCTCTGCATTCTCCAGTTCCTACGTGACTGCACTCTTGTAAAACTCTCTTGTGTCCTTGGATTAGTTCCTAAGTTGTAGCTCTTCTGAGCTCATACCTTAGCTCACCTTTGGCACCTCCAGCAAGCTTCCTTCAGTGCAAGTTTGTTTGGGCTTGCCTCAACGACTGCTCAGATGTGCCAGCTATGCAGAAATAGCTGCTGGATTGTCTAGGGTCTGGTGGTGGCAACTTGTCCTAAAAGCTCTTCTGCTTTTTGCTTCTGGGTACACTTCACCACATGCATTATCTAGAAAGCCCAAAATAGCAGCTGACAGATATCGAGCAGTACACACTGGAAAAGACAATTTGGGCTGTCTGTGCCAAGTATAGCAGGAATCCTGGGCTTGTTTCCAGTCCTGCAAGGCCAAAAAAGGTTCTTTACCATTGAGACCCGGGGAGAGCATGTTGCCTGGAAGCACCTTTGAAAAAGCGTGCGTCCTTGTTTTGAGCAGGCAAACTGAGCAGTTATTTATGACCTTGCTTTTTCAGGTTTTGTTTATGTGCCTGGATCCCCTTCTACAATTTGCTGTGAATTACCATATACATAATCCTGTGGATGTTTGCACTGGTTGTTTGATTTGCGTCTTTCTAATAGTGAGTCTCCAAAGACTTCCATCACAAAATCCCGCTTCCAGAGCTATTGCGAGGAATAAATCCACAAATAAAATTCTTCAAAGTACATTTCTGCCATTTGACTGAGATGTGGTTTTCCTCCCAAATTTCTCTTCCATGCAGATGCAGCTGTGCTGCGCCTGTGCTCCCCAGTGGCTCCGGGTGGGAGCAAGGGCTAGAGCTTTGCTGAATGTTTCTTTCAGACCACGTCAAGGTAGTGTGTGCACAGCATGAAGAGCAGAGCCCTTTGCCTGCTCAGGCACTTCATACTCCCCCACCTTAAAGGCCTCTGTGTGACCTCACTAAGGGAATGCCAGGAAGGGAATTATCCTTATTTCTCCCAAACCCCATTTCCTGGAGATAAACTTGTCTGATTGAGCTGCACTATGATATGAGCACTCCTAAGTGAAATCTGTATTTTTTGGGGAGGCCAGAGGTCCTGAGGGTGTTCCCTATCAGGGAGAGCACTACAGCATTTTCAAAAATCCTGTCGGAGAGGTAAAGTGATCCCTTAGCTGGTCGGATCCCTGTCTGGGAACAAGGCTTGTGGAAGAGTTCATTGCTAGCTCATCGGGGTATGATGATGGCAAGGGGGAGGAGGGCCAGATCCAAAAAATGGGCAATGTGGCACTGCTGAAAGCCAGGTGCCCACACTGCCTGTGTTTGGGAGCTGAAAATGCTGTTGGGGGTGTTACACAAGCTCAGAGCGTGTCTATAACACGGGGCCCCCGGGGGTCCCGCCGAAGCAGACATGCTGGGCTCTGGGCTGCAAATGGCTTTTGGTCAGCGGTGACAGGACAGGCAGCGACACTGATGGCAGCGCTACAGTCACAGCAAGAGCATTTCAGGGTTTTGCAAGCAACCATAGGTCTGCGAGGATCGTGGCTGCCTGAGGCGTGTGCGGTTACCAGGAGTAACTCCCTGCCTAGGTAACATGGGTCCCAAAGGCAGCTGGTACTTTGGCCAAATGATTTTTTTTTTGCAGTTGCCTTAGGGGAAACAGAGTGATTCCAAAGATGTATATAGCAAGGATGAGGTAACAGCTACTCTGCTAATGATGGCGAGAGAATGAAAATGACGGAGGAGGGTAAAAATAAATATGAAATAACTGTGCCTATCTCGCAGAGCATGGAAGCAATGAACTCATTGGCCTTGTCTGTGCTGCAGGTTTCCTGGGCGCCAGGCTCAGGTCAGAGCGCCCCGTGCCCCAGCAGCAGGAGCAGGAGGTGGCTAGCGGGATGCTGCGCTGGGACACCGGGGTGATGTCCAGAGCCGCCGGCAGCTCTGGTGATCCCCAGCCAGCTGGCGCGAGCCGCCCTGGGAAGAGGCGTGAGCCACGGAGCTGGTGCGAGGGTAGAGCGAGGCTCCGTGGAGGCAGGAGGGGCAGCAGCCCCAGGCTGCGAGCGCGCGCTTGAGCAACCCGGCTGGGGTGGTTTTCGCCCGTGACGCACCCTGGGGTGGGCGTGCACCCGGTGTGGTGCTGGCCCCCGCCACGGACCCACCCCCGGTGGCCCTCCTTCCCACCGCTCCTTAATCCAGCCATGATCCTTGCTCCTCCTGGTGCCAGCGATGGCCCCTCAGGTCTTTGAGTCACGAGCTCTACCTGACAGCTAAGCCGTCACCGCACCTCGCACCCACACACCGGATGAAGCTGCTCCCATCCCACGACCCCCCAGGGCTGCGGGGCTGGGCCCCGCGCTCGTCTCGCCCACATCAAGCGACTGCTGGGTGGCACCGGGGTGGCAGCATGGGGGGCACTCGGCCCCCAGGCCAAACGTGGGGCCCCCAACACCTGGATAAGGAGCGGGGCAAAGCTACTCCTCGCAACGAGGCTGGAGGCCGGCAGGTTTCTCCAGCTGAGCCGTGAGACCTCGACCCGCCCTGAGCTCTGCCTCACAGCCGCAGAGCCCTACGCAGAGGGGCCGGCTCTGGCATCCTGCGCCCAAGGCGCAGAGGAGCCCGGTCCGCGAGCTGCGTTCTCCATGAATGTTGCCCAGGCCCTGGCCTGCACACGCACACCTTCTGACCGGGCTCTGGCTAATTTCAGCTAGCTCCAGGAGAAGAACTTTGTATTTAAATGCTCCTAAAAAGGAGCTAAGCTAAGCTGCCTCCATTAATCCAAGCAAGCCTGTCTAAAACAGTTTCCCGTGGTGCGTGCTGGCTGATGTGGACCAGCCTGACTGTATGGCCAAAAGTCCTCCCTGGGATTTTATTCCTCCACGAGAAGATGCTCCAGAGGTGGCACAAGCCACCAGACCAGGGCTGCTCTCCGTTACGCACTGGGGCATCATGCAGGCTTTGCTGGGTGCAGGTCTCTGAGAGCTCCCGCGTGCTGCCTGGCTGCTCCTACCGCTGTCCCCACGCTCCTGGGGCACAGTCTCGCCGTACACTATTAGAAAGGAGCTGAAGGAAGATGGTTCCTCCTTGGAGAAGGGAAAGCTCACGGTGACCCCTAGCAGGTTAAGTGCTTCATTGCTGTCTTCCCTTCAGTCTTCACTAAACAGATTAACTGTAAGCAATTGTAACATCAGTGACAGTGGGGGAAGAACATGGGTTGCAATAGGGGAGGACAGATCCAGCACAGCTCTGGTGAGATAGGGCTTTTCCAACAGCTGGTGAATGATAAATTCATCCAAGAGTGCAGTGGAAGTTGTCTGCCTCTGGCTCACAGCTGGCAAGGGCCTTTGAGCACGCACAGAGATGGGGTGAGACCCCGAAAGGCTGAGGGAAGACAGACAGCACCTCTCCTCTGAAAGGGGAGGAAGACACAGGGAAATACAGATCTTACTTTCCTGGGGAAATACAAATGTATTACCTGTGGGCGTGTAGAAGAGAAGGGAGAAATAACATCCGGCGTCATTCTCAAAGTTTAGTTGTGTCCATAGAGTCTAATTCCCTCCTTTGCCAGGATAACAAGTTATTGGCAGACTAGCTCTTAACTGCTGATGATCACTTTGCAGGGATGAACTGGGAGAAGCTGTAGAGCGGTCTGTCCCTGGAGGGATGATATTCAACATTTTCATGAGTGGTGGAGAGGACAGAGCAGGGACCTGGCCTGCCTATTGAATTTGGACAGAAAGCTGGGAGGTGCACACAAGCATCTCAGAAGGCAGGCTTGGAGTTAGAAGCGCTCTGTATGGATTAGAGAAAAGGTCTGAAATAAGGTGCAGCTGAGGAGGGTGTAAGTAAGTGCAAAGCGCAACGCTCAGGCTGCAGTGAGCAAACGCATGTTCCAGGATGGGGCACAAAGGGCTGGAAGAACAGGCCCGGGGGGAGGGCAGATCTCCCGCGCCACACAAGGAATAATATCACCGGACTGAGAGAAAGGCAAATGTCCCATCAAAATGTAAAAATAGGTGTGCTGCATGTACAAGGGATGAAGTAATGTGGGGCTGCGGCTGGGGTGAGCGGCGCCTCGCTGGAGCGCTGTGGCCATATTTGGGCACTCTCCTGGGGAGGGAGCTGCAGGAGCCGTCCCGCCTGCGAAAAGTGAGCTCCGGGCAGAGACGGAGCAAGGCGGGATCGTGCAGCCAGGGGAAAAGTTTCAGGTGAAACACGATAAGAGATTTCAAATATGCAAAGGGCTGGTAGGAAGGAGAAAGCGGTGCTCGGTTTGCTGCGCAGGGCACGGAGTCAAATCCAGCAAGTGAGATTTAGGTTAAACTTTAGGAAAACTGTTGTACGTGTAGCAGTGAAGCGCTGGACCGGACTGAGTAGAGCGGCTGCAGAACTGCCTCTGCTGAACCTAGGGCCACCGGAGGATGGTCTAGCCAGAGCCACGAGACTTGGCCTCAGGGGCCTTGCAAGCTGCCCTCCTGCCCGTTTTCTGTGATCCCTTGGTGCCAGTCAACAGCTCAGCTGTAATTTTTTCCTGCCCAGCACACAGCTGGTCTTATTGCTTATTCTACATGCTGATAAGCTCAGCAATTTAACATTGCCCTTCCGTAAGGAAGGTTAGTCAAATGTCTCTTGACATAACCTCTTTCCCTGGTGGGTATCGGCACAGCTGTGAGCCTGCTTTGCTGAAACACCTCAAATGAGGAGGTTTGCATCATGCTTTGCTGCCCCTCTGCAATTATCTTTGTCAGCCAGTTCTCCTTCAAACACTTACCAGAAGAGGACATGCCCCAAACCCCTCCCCTAATCTGATTCTGCCTCAGGATCTTTGCGCTGGGACAAGATTAGGTAAAATTTATCTGATTCCATTGCCTAACATTAGGCATCTGCATAGACTGACTTTGGAAAATGCTGAGATACAGCTTCCCAGGACTATGGGAGCTGGGCTGCATCACTGATTTTTGTCTCCGTTATTAAAGTGCCTGGATTTAGGTGCAAAGTTTCAAGCACCTGCCTCTGTAAATTGTGTGCCTGGGTAAGTGCAGTGCTATTTACTCAGCAAGTAACTCCCAAAACAGGTTGATTTCCCGGGTGGGATGAACTAGAAGGATGAGGGAATCACTCAGCATTAAAACTAGTCATACGATTAACTCTTTAGCATACTGTAATCCAGAACCCTGGTCTCTTCCCCTTGACATTTTTCTCTTATCAATTCTGTTTTTTGCTAGTTATTAGATACGATATTGGAATTTACACCTAGAGCTACATCAAAGGATTTGTGGCTATCTCCAGGAAACGCCTGCAGAAGGGGCAGGTTTCCCACACCTTGGCTTGATACTCTCCCGTTACAGATACGGGGCCACGGAGGCCCCCAGGTCACTGTGCCCAGACAGAGTTCTGCAGTGCTGGACTCAGGACCTGCTTCTGCTCCTCGTCTGACATGGGCCTTATCACAGAGACGCACTCAGAGCTCCTTGCTGGAAAGGCGCCATCCAGATTTTTCAGTGGGTGCTATTTTGGGTTTATTGACACTGAGTTTCCTGGGCTGTTTTATCACCCAGTCCTTCAGGCTGGGATTCAGCTATGCTAATTTAGACATCCTGAGGAAGTCTGACTAAGTCTGCCTGGGATTCCCCCAGCCTAGCGCCCTGGCATGGGGAGCCAGGCGTGGGGAAACACCACCTGGAAACCCTTCTCCAAGCCTTGGCCCATGCTCTGGGCTCCCATAGGAGGGTTGGAGCTATGTGATGTCCCTGTAGTCCCCACAGCCGTGCGAAGTCTGTGCAGCTCCCTGGCCCAGAGTTGCCTCTCTGCACAGCCCAGCACCCCCCTCTCTGAGATGCCCAGAAGCGGCTATGAAGCCTTGAAAGTGTGTGGCTGGACTGCCCAGGGATGTCCCCTTTTCCCACCTCTTTCTTTTCCTCCCTCTTTCTTGCTCAGTGACCTCCTGTGAAAAGCTCTCAGTGGCAGTGGAGACACTTGGCCAACCTTAGATCTCTCGGACCTTGAAATTCTCCAAATTCTTACTGTGCCTCTCCGGGAAGTGGCTGCTGCTAGGGCCTTAACAAGCCAGTTCTGAGATTTGCTTTGAGTAAAAGCTGGTACTTAGCTTCAAGGTTGTTGCTTATCTCTCCAACCTAAAAACGGCTTGTGTGCCTCAGACCTTGGGTTTTTTCCAGCTATTTCAGGTGATGTAATGAGAGTTTCTACCCCTCGCTGTAAACTTGTTTAGCATAAACAGCACTGCAATTCTTGGATCTCTTTGGGTCAGACCTTGGTAGAGTGCTCTGGAATGAAAAGACTCAGTGTCGTCAGCTCCATCAGTGCTGGGCGGTATGCCACCTTATGCTGCAAAAAACACTCTGCACCGATTCTGAAACACCCATGATCCTTGCCGAGGCCCTTCAGGTTGTACATTCATGCCAAAGGTCCAGTGCTTCCACCTCCGAAAGTGGCTTGCTAGGAGGACAGAACATCCTGATGCATCCGAGGCTTATTTTTTGGCTTTGGGGATCTGTTGGGCCCTGCGAAATATATTGAAGGATTAGAGTGGGTTGATGAAATTCAGTTCTTTGGGTCCAGTTCAACAAAATGTTTTTCCTCTCCTTGCACCTGGTGGGCAGGAAGATCTGCTTCTTGCAGTGCTGATTCATTCCTCTTATTTGAGATGATTCCAGTGACCTACTTTGACAAGCTCACCTGGGACTTAAAAGTACATCCCTGTGTAATCTTAATAAGTTTATGGGTAATGATGATTGTCCATAAGAAAAGGATTTGTCCCTACAAGTAAAGACCCCCTTGCTAGGGGCTCATTGCTGGGGCTCATTTTCAGGCTGGCTATTACTCACACCCTACAGCCAGGTACTGGGTAGTGCTGGTGAGATGGATTAGATACATCAGATACACAAGATGTGCAACTTCACTGAGATATCTCTGGATAGTTAACACATGATAATGCCACTGGTGCCAGAGCCGGAGCCAACCTCTGCTGGTGTCCAGCTGCCTAGATGCACTCCTGCCCCTCAGGAGCTGCCTATTAACTGCATTGAGACAGAAACAGCTCATATGACGGGACAGAACTGGAAGAAACTTAATTGATCTGTCTCTCTCCTTGAATATGATCCTGGTTAAAATACAGGGGATAGCTGAATAGTAATATTGACTATGTGATTTTGGCCTTCCTCTAACATCCAACATTCATTCAACCTCCACATGCATCTGGCACCTCATTTGGGGAGCTGCCTATGAGACTTTCCCCTCTGACCTGAGCCAAACCAGCCTGCAACCCATGGCCTGGGAGTGGGAGGATTCATTACTAATTCCTGACCTGACTCATTCACATGTTGGGACCAGAGTGGTTCCAAGGACAGACACCACAGGGCAAAACAGCAGCACTCCCCATGAATTATTTTCATATTGCGTGCTTCTTTTATACCACTTGCATGATTTAGGCCCTGAGTGATGATTTTGCACTGGTTGTGGGAGGCAGAGGCCTGGCAGGGAGTGCAGTTGGGATGCTGCCGCTAAACACACCTTTGACAGTTGGAGTTAAGGCATGTTGCACCTCATCCCACTCTGATCGGCTTCTACAAGAGATGGTGGCTAAAGAAGGTGCCTCAATCGATTCCTTACGTTTTAGAAGTTGCCTTGCCATGATTTGACTTTACTGACATAATGGTCAGGTGATTCTGGAAGCAGCAATTTCTGTCCACCAGCCCTCTGGACCTAACCTTGTCAAGAAAAAAAAAGACCATCAGTTAATTCTCTTTTTGTGCCCCTGTTGTGTCTCAGAATTGAACACTCATCTGGGAAGTCTAAGAGATTGTCTGCCCAGTGGAAGGTGTTTTTCAGGAAAAGTGTCTTGTGTTGAGCTACTGGCTCCAGGGGTTCGATTTAATGAGGATTAGGAATGACTGCAAAAGCAACAACTAGTGTTCCCCCACGGAATTTGTCATCCGTCCCCTGTGCCATGGAGATGCTGGATGCCAAACTGACCTGGAAATGGAACTCCAGCTGTTGGAGTCTCTGCATTAGCAGCTTATTTCGTTTCTGCCTGAAAGCTAGAGTTTCATGTGGAACGATCCCAAGTTCTGGGAGTGTTCACATCACAGCAGCAACGACATGATAGTGATCTAAAATGCACAAAGCAGAGTAGTTGGATACTGTGTGACTTAAAGGCAACTACCATTTTGTTTGCCCGCTACAGCCCAGAACCCATCTCCTCCAAAATGGCAAAAAAACCCCTCCCTTTAGGAGACCAAGGGGCAAGGGAAAACATCAAAGAAAAATTTGGATTTGTGGCTTTGCTGCTTCTTTGTGGCTGAGACTGCCTGAAAAGACTCTAGAGAGATCAAGGTATATTTGGTTTTGCATTAGAGACCCAGACCTGATTGTCAAAGATATTTTGCAGGAGTCCATGTGTCATTCCCACTTGCTCAGTGCCCGTGTCAGTGCACGAGGTACCCCACACTTACAAACATAGGATGGAGCAGCTAAATTTTCTAACTTTGTGATGAAGTTTCCAGGAAGAGCTGGAGAATTCTCCAACAGGTTCCTGGGCACTCTGCCCTTTCTGGCTTTGTTTAGTCATCATAAAGCACGGAGAGTTTGAACATAAGTGTTGTTTTTTCCTTTTCTGGGCATATCCGAGATTAAGCTTGCCAGAGCAAGTGCTGAGGTGGCCTGTTTGCTGAGGCATAGTGCTGGGATTGCACAGGGTCATAACACAAATGGGGGGGGGGGTCTCCCCAGTCCAAGGCTGGGGATACTGGCAGATGGGTTGGGAAAGCATGGGAGGAAGGTGAGAGTGCGCCTGTCCTCAGACTCAGTTCTCTATAGCAGATACATGAACTTTAATGAAGGATTTGCAAAAACACTGAAATGTCTGGAAGCTAAGTCTTGTGATAGACAGCTGTGATAAAGGGGAACAGAACTGAGAAGGAGAAAATTTGGAACAAAGCTCTTAACACTTTGATAGCAGCAAGTGCCCATGGGCAGATACACCGGTGCTGGGGGTAGAGACATTCCGGAGCAGTTTGTGAGTCAGACGAGCTCCTCCCATGACAACTTCACTCATCAAAGTTAGTATTTATAGCACAGGTAGGAGTAGGGAGAGAAATCAAAGAAGAGCTTTCCAAAAGACACATAAATCACTCCAGGAGTTCAGCTCTGGGGTCCTGCATTATTTGCTTTAACAAGAAAGAATAAAACTGCTGTTGTTGTTAGCAATATTTCTTAATATTCTTTCATCAGTTTGCTTTTTGAATTAAAACCATCTTTGAGCAAAGAGATATTTCCATAGAATTCTCCTAGCTTTCAGAGCTATCCTTGCAGGCTGCTAAGGACATGCTGTCTTACACGGGAGAACATATTTTCTCCAGCACAGATCTGCTGGAAAACAACTCAGAAAGTCTATCCAGACCGATGTTTGCTGTCAGAACTGTTGGGAAGCCTCCAGACCTTCCAACAAAGCGGAGCAGGAAAGCCAGGAAGGTGCTGTACCCAGCCCGGGTGAGAAAATATTTGCCACGCCAGGAGAAAGACCCAGTCAAGCGGTGGCTGCTCTTCTTTGCTGGCATTATTCTTGTGCAGGTCTTAACTGAGGATCCTGAGCAAGAGGGATTGGCGGGGGAGAAAGGTCTTAGAGAGCATCTGTGCCATGTGCCAGCACCACTGACGGCTGCACAGCTCACGGCTGCAGTGAACAGCTCCAGAGAAGACAGAGCTCTTTCAGAGGCCCCGGTAATCGTTTTCTCATCAGCTTATGGGCACCAGCCTCTCATGCAAACCACAGCAGATGTGCCACAACAAGCAAGAAGACAACTGCGTGCCTTTAGCAGGCAATGCCTGACTGGTTTCTCCCGTGCAGAGCACTAAACTGCAGGTGGAAAGCTGTCCTGCTCTCAGACATCAGCCACTGGAGCACCGTCGGCCACAGAGGTGGTCTGTGAACTCCCGCACCCCTCGGTGGGGTCACGAGGACTCTGGATGTTGTCATGGGGCTAATGGTGGCCAGAAGAGGCATCCAAGAAAGCCTAGGGCTACAGTAAGAGCTGTGCAGTTTTAAATGCTGATTCATTTGAGATTGCAATTCGAGATGGGGTTTCCAAGAAGACTGTAACAAAGGGCTGCAGGGATTAGATTTGCAGTCATGTGTCGGGTTTGTACTGTGTTTACCTTCCTGTCATTATTGTAAAACTTCTTTCAGTGCCTCAATTTGCATGCTGTAATTTAGTGTCAGTTCTCACAAAGCAGAACGCAGTAGCTCAGCTCTTGAAGCAATGGGAGTTCAGAAGTCCTGCATGCTGTTCTCCCCCTGTAACACCGTAGGAATAAAACTGCTAAGATCAAACTTTCACAGTGTGCTTTAACTGAGATTTTAAAATTAAGGTTTGCCACTGCACCACACCCTGAATACTGCTGACCATCCTGAGGAAATAAAACTGTCCAACAAGCAAGAACAGTGGTGTCAGAGCCACAGCAGAACTCAGATATCGACATGCTGGAGCCTAGGACTCGGACAGGGTTCACAGGTCCTGGTCAGGCACAACAGCTCTGATCAGGGACACAGGGTGCAACATGAACCACAGCATCAGGGTAAGATGTCCTCCTGGGGAAAAGTTGGGAAGCATAGGACATGCTGGGAAAGAGGGCTGGTCAAGGGGGAGGTTGAACCAGAGATCTCCAGAGGTCCCTCCTAACCAACACTTCCAGGCTTTCTATGTTTCTCAGGGGGTTGTTGGGAATTTAGCAGTGCTCTGAGGTTCACCATGTGAAATGTGGTATTTGCCACTGGTCCAGGGCAGCATGTCTGCAGTATTTTTGAGCAGAGCAAATGTGATGGTGCCTGAGGTTTACACAGCAATGGGCTGTTGCCTCCCAGACAACAGCACGCTTAGTGAGTCAGACATAAAGAAATCTAGCTCAGGACCTGCCTCTGCTCCTCGTCCAGCCATGAGATTTATTGTCAAAGAACCACTCAAAGCCCCTTACTGGAAACACATAGTCTAGGATTTTTGGTGGGTGCTGTTTGGGGTTTATTGACATTGAGTTTCCTGGGCTGTTTTATCACCCAGTCCCTCAGGCTGGGCTCCAGCTATGCTAATTTAGGCATCCTAAGCAAGTCTGTGGAAGTCTGCCTGGGATTTCCCCCAGCCCAGTGGCCTGGGCAGAGCCTGCTGGGAAGCCCAGGCTTGGGGAAATGCCACCCAGAAACCCTTCTCAGAGCCATAGCCCACGCTCTGGGCTAACGTGTCAGGACTCCCCCCACGAGGGTCAGTCCCAAAAGCCCCTTTGCAGCCCCTAGCTGTGCCCCTCCAGGTGCTAGTCCAACCTCCCACCTCTGCAGAACAACTTCAAAGCTTTACGAGTTGCTCAGGCTCTTGTCCAGATGACCTTGAACTGTCCAAGGATGGAGGTTCCATCACCTCCTTGGGCAACCTGTTCCAGTTGCCCAGGTCTTAATTCAGACACATCATCTCAGACAGCTGGTGTTACTCAGCTGTTTACCGATCAACTTATCTCAGAAAGCATGTCTTTTCATGGCAACAGCAATTAGGAGATACTTACTTCCTTAGCCCCTCAGAAGAGCAGAACTCAAATGTTTTGCAATGACCTAGAGCACGTGACTTAGGAATAGAAAGGAAGCCAGATCGCCCGCTCAGTGATCGCAGAAGAGCTGTGGAAAAACCAAGCACAGCACTGCAGGCCAAAACAGAGAAGAGCAGGGTGCTGCAGTGTGGCCATTGCAAATTGCCTTGTTTATCTTGAAATAAATGTAGCTGAAAGAGCTGAACCACAAACAGAATT